>NC_080572.1:61581182-62181182 GCF_030247185.1 Malaya genurostris | reverse complement strand
CATTGTTCAAATTTCCAATTACATTCAGCGTTCCTTCGTTCGCCTTGATCAGTATCTTGTTTTGGTTTCCCACGATCTGCAGATTGTTTCGGTTGTTTTCGATCCGAATTCGTTTTCTGTTCCCGAACACGTCCTTGCTTTCCGGAATCGGCATAACCATTTTCGCCTATAGGGAATTTTGAACTCACGTCCGAGCCGCCACGCGTTTCGATTACAAATGACAAGCTGATCGAAACAGTTAGCCCGAATATATCAGCAAGCCAGAGCCAAACAAACACAGGCGGTCGCGTGATTCTCTCGGTAAATAATGCTTTCATAACAGCAAGCGAGAAAGGAAGAGCGAAGGTTACTACGGAGACGCGTCGCTCTGGACGGTGGTTTACCCAACAGGTTGCGTGTGATAAAATATGTCTAGCATGAATCGAGCTATACTATAGGAAGAATAATAGCGAATTGATTATAGTAAAAAGCGCCGATCCTGGTACACTCGAATTGCGAGTATTTAGCACTATATAGCTTGACAGTGCGACAGTAAACATTACGATGTGGTATTCACCGTTCATTGGATTATTCAAACTTCCGTTTTTCTGTTAATTACTTTTTAAAGAACTAGCCCAGGTAACTCGTCTGGAATTCGATTCGAGTCGGAATCGGTTGTTGCATCTCATACCGAATCCATTTGGAAATTAGACTTAATTCCGAATAATATTCCAGACAAGTTGACTGGGAGGGTTCTTCAAACAAGATTAAAAGCCTTTGTGTAGAAGTTTTTATTGGCAGCAATGTTCTCGTCATATACACATATAAAATGTAATGTGACGGATAAAAGAAATAAAAATATGCTTCGAAAATTGCTTCTCAGGCAATTATTATCATCGGGTGTTCAATATTATTACATATTTGATATTTGTAATTACTTTTGTTTTCTCTTAGAAGAGATATTCGTTTCAGTGCAAAACTTTGAAATCTTACTAAACATTGATTTAGTTTTCCTTAATGTGTATGTTATTATTCAACTATGGTTGTTTTATATACTTTATGTTCCGTCTTCGACTCATCAGTGCATAACAGTTTATTTTGATCTGTTATGTAACCCAGCAGTTCAACATAAACCGCTAGGCAGACATAAAGTTACTTACTGAACTTGCAGACCACTTTTTTTTTATTTGCATCGAAGTGCAACGTCTTTACTGTCGTGCCGAACGTGTGATTGGTTATTATCCGATACAAATTAGTTACTACTATTGCGGTATCGTTTTCCTCCGCCATTCAGTGATTGTTTATTGACACACACAGCATCTTACTTTCATTCGAGTGTGTGAATATTCAATAATCCAAAAGGACTCAAAATGTTGTGATGTTGCAACTAAAAATTTTCAGTAAAAAATAAGCCGCATATATCCACATCTGATCCAATCCAAAGAAAATCTACGGGGAATCACCGCGATTGCGAGTTGGAATCAGCCGATAAATGGGTGTGATTTTTGCTATTTCCGCTTTGGTGGCCGTTTACTAAATTTGAGCGTGGTAGTGCAGATGGTAATGCTCGGTGTATACTCAGAGAGGATTAAGCATCATGTGATGATGATAATGATGCATGAGTATAAGATTATGATAGTAATAAAACAATAAATTGTCTTTTTATTATCTGTTCATCAGGTTTCATGGAATGTTACTAGAACTGCATGACTACATTTTTTTTGTTTAGATTATAGAGGTTTTAACCTTAAGGTCGTTCGCCTCTTCGGACCAGAAAAACTTTCTGACCCTATGTGCGGGGTTAGGAATCGAACCCAGATGGGCTGCGTGAAAGGCATCGACTTACCCATCACGCTGTACCCGTCCCCATGACTGCATTTGAGAATGGGAGATGCAACAAGGAATTTCGAATAAGATTCTCACTAAATGTGTTTGATGTTTATAACTGTTGAATAACTTTTGCCATCATTTATTTATGTACACCAGAACCTCAGTTTCGGACACCCAGGAACTGAAACTAAATAATGGAAGTAAATTTGGAACCTGGGACTGGCAGTTGCAAAATTCAAGTTCAGAATTCAGATCAACAATTTAGTTTTTTGATTTAAAATATATTTTTATTCAGGGCTATTTGCGTACAAGCTTTACGTGGCCGATTTTTTAAATAAATTTTTATTTGAGTTGGATCTCGTTGTCACCCTTTTTCTAGGGGGAGAGGAGCTTCCATTTCCCTCCTGCGAGGATTGAGGGGCACTTCGTTCGTGGTTCGTCTCGTCATCCATTGCCGCATCGATGGTATTGTTGTCGATTTCCGTCTTCTTTTCGTTGCTAGTTGCTGTATATGCACCTTGTTGTATATTGGTTGCAGTTGCTGATTGGATGGATGGTAAGTTGTTAAGTGCACCTGGTGTACTTTGTTATATAGGGGACACGTTGGATGGTTTCGTTGAAAGGTGTTCACAGGTGTACAGGGGTTGCTTGGGGTTGGTGTGAAGGAAGCACCGTTGTCCTTTGGTGTAGTTGTCTCCTTGTCCAGTTTATCACATGGCTTACCGTAGTGAACAGCTTTTTGGCAATATTGACATGTGGCCATCTGATTGTCATAGGTAACAAGTGATTGGCACGGAATTCTTGTATCTTGACCGAAAATCACATAAGAAAGTATAGCCACAGACTAGCAGACATGACAGTATGAGTAAATTCTTATAAAAATAATTTTTCGTGATGCACTAGTTCCACCTATATTGTACTGCGCGAACTATTTACTATCGGTACAGCCCTTGTGTTATGTAAAAGTTTTTTTTACTAGTTGGTACCCCCTCGTTTGTCATCACCGATCAGCTGCTTGCAGGGATGCCTGATTTCATCATAATATTTGAAAATGAAAAATTAAGTAGCGGCTGACCAGAAGTAAGTAAATATTGTAACAAAACGGGTTCAATATTGTATTGCGTTGAAGGATGAGAAGTAGGCACAATTCTGTATATAGTTTTTGCAATATGTATTAAATCTGTATTCTGCATGAACTTCGCATGGACGTATACAAATCAATACATTACAGGTAATTTTGTATGAATGGCAACTCTGTTGGTAAATGAAAAAAATAAACACATTCTAGATGACGGACAGGATGTTTTTTATAGGGTAACGTGGCGCCATCATGCCATATGCGAGTACTGTCCAAACTAAAGGAATATTCGAAATGACCGTTAAAATGATTGAAGAATCTAATTTGAGTGTCCTGTCTGTTAGTCTGTGGTATAGCCTTCTTCAAGTGTATGCGTAATAAACGTATGCCATTTAGAATACCGGGGAAAAAATTCTTCCACTTTTCGTTTTCGATAGAGAGAATCTCTCCATATATACTGGAATGTTGTACTTAATGTTCTCGTGCTCCATATAATGCACATTATTATTGTCTTTTGCGAATTGAATTGCATCCACCTCTTTGTAAAACTGGATGTAGACAACATTATTTGTCTTATTACATTGAAGTAAATGCACACGTTTTATGTCAAGATGCATTTGCTCCTTAAGCAAGCCTTCAAGTTCTCGTATCGAAGGTAGAATTTTGCACTGCCTGAAGTCAACAATAATTGTATTCTTTCGTATCGGCGGCAGCTTTTGTTCGTTTGGTTCACTCATTTCGAGGTCGTTCTATTGTTCACTATACAATACTGTACTTGGTTTCTTCTGTGCCGAACGTAAGCGGTTTTGTTTTATCGACTGACTTGGATGAGATGTGAAAGCGAACTGATCAAGAATTTAGTTCATGAATTCAGTTCATGGATTTAGTTCTAGAATTCTGGAACTTGTGAATTTTTATTGAACTTTAATTCACTCCCAAAATCTAGATTTTTTACTGAACCTGAATTCAGTCCCAAAATCTAGCTCCGGAACCCAAGTACCGAAATAAATTCCAGCATGCAGGTTCTGAATTCTGAATTTAAGAAGTTAATTCTAAAACTGAATTTTGGAAGTAAGTTTAATAGCGGAATTCATGAATTGAATTATGGTTCGGGAGTCAGTTTCTAAATTCTGGTTCGGATTTCAGATCTAAAATTTTGTTCTAAAATCTAAATTTGGAATTCTTTAATTTTGTTCCAGAATTTTGCTGCAAAATTCAGGTTTGGAATCCAGATCAAGAACTCAGTTCATGAATTTAGTTCCAGAATTCTGGAATTGGACTATTTTTTATATTCCGAACTTAATTCTTAAACTAAATTCACGAAGTAAATTCTATAGCTGAATTTAGGAATTGATTTATGGTTCAGGCGACGACACGACCTGCCACGCGCTATTAAAAACTGTATCACAAATTTAACTACCGCTCAGTAACTCGTAATGTCAAAATAAAATCGTTTGAAAAATGTTTGTAACTGGCAACTCAGCCAGGAAAACTTTTGTTTTTTGGAATAACAGCTACCGTTACCGTAGTAACATTCATTTACCTTAAACTTTTCATAGCAGTTGAAAGAAGAATTTAAATCTAAATGTTTTTACAGCTATTGCTCAACACGCATTCGCGTAGGCAGCCTATTCTTGATCACATTCTCGATCAATTGCAGTCCTCTAAGAGCCATATTTCTTTCCGACATGTTTTACCGGGTATAAGATTCTCGAGAGTATGGTTCTTCGGTAATTTGCATTATTCCCGGATACTTATTATCCTGTCGCGTGGTTCAGGTATCATATTTGGTGGTCCAGCACGTCAATCTTCTAAAAGTGGATTAACGAAATCACATCTTGAACTACTGGTTCCAGCTGAATGCATTCCTTAAAGGGAACAATGTTTGCTTCAGTTTAGCTGCTCCGGAAAAAGGATCAGGTCATAAATTTTGAACATTCTGTATTTCTGATATTTTTCACCAATGATTCAACAGAAACAAAATTGTATATCGTTTGAAAGTAAAATTTTCAAAATATCTTCGCGCGAAAAAAAAATTTATCGCAATGTTATCACAGACTAACAGACATGACAGTATGAGTAAATTCTTATAAAAAATAATTTTTCGTGATGCACTAGCTCCACCTATATTGTACTGCGCGAACTATTTACTATCTGTACACCCCTTGTGTTATGTAAAAGTTTTTTTTACCAGTTGGTTTCCCCTCGTTTGTCAACACCGATCAGCTGCTTGCAGGGATGCCTGATTTCATCAAAATATTTGAAAATGAATCGTCACAATAAATTATTGGATTACGTTGATAATATATTTAACTTTTTCGCGATGTTGGAAGGTAACCATTTATTTGACTCAACGTTGTTCATCTAGACTATTTTTTATTGTGTCGGTAGTTTTCACCAGAATTTAAGTGGCGGCAGACCAGAAGCAAGTTAATATTGTAACAAAACGGGTTCGATTTTGTCTTGCGTTGGAGGATGAGAAATAGGCACAATTATGTATATAGTTTTGGCCATATGTATTAAATCTGTATCCTGCATGAAATTCGCATGGACGTATACAAATCAATACATTACAGGTAATTCTGTATGAATGGCAACTCTGTTGGTAAATGAAAAAAAAATAAACACAGTCTAGATGACAGACAGGATGTTTTTGATAGGGTAACGTGGCGCCATCATGATACATGTGAGTACTGTCCCAAATAAAGGAATATTCGAAATGACCGTTAAAATGATTGAAGAATCTAATTTGAGTGTCCTGTCTGTTAGTCTGTGATGTTATGTCCAATAGACTGTGTTATTTATTAGTTTTTAGTACCAATATACATTATTAAGATTCAATATAAAACTTGGTAACAATTATATGAAAATAATGTGACTATTAAGTAAAATTCTGGTAAAAAGTAAGCTCAGATGAAATTAATTTTACAGTACAATTTAAATGAACTTGATATAAATTTCACAAAATTATTCTATAGAATCTACGAAAAAAGTCACGTAGATGTTACGTGATACAAATGTGGACTAAGAGTTCATGAGTTCATTCTTTGCTATCTATACTTCACATAAGTATCACAAGAAGAGTTCTATGGATGAAAATCACATACACACTAAGAAAATTTCGCAGAATTCGGTAATTTTTTTACCGAATTTTCAACAACTGAACGTTCGGTAATCAGTTCGGTAATTAAATTGATTACCGATCGTTCGGTAATTGCTGAACTGTCAAACAGCTACCGTAAACTGTAAACCAAATGGATCCAACTGATTGTTCATACAGCGTGCGGAGAAATTGAAGCGATCCGTGAAAGAACGTTCCAAACGTTCTTATGCGGAAATCTTAAAAAGAACCACTCCATCGACCCCTGAGAACCCGTTTGCAATCTTGCCAGTTGAAGAGGATACCTCTGACGACCCAGGCGAAGGACCTTCCTACACACAGGTTGAAGGAAGCAGGAAAAGACAAAATCTGGCTTCTCCCAAGCTTCCTCGTAAAGGCCTCAGACTGTCCTCTTCGTCACAAAAGAACCAAACGGAAACAAAAAGTGCTGACTCAAAACCGAAGCAAACACCTCCTGGGTTCAAAAAACTTAGGGATGATAAGGAGTACCCAGCACTTCCTGGGGCATCAAAAACCCCGAATGACCCCAAAGCACAACCAGAAAATCCAACAAACGCTGGATTATTGAAATTTTCTGATATCGTGGACTGGATATTAACAGCCTTCAATATTACTGATCCTCTGAAAAGCTTCCTAACTGCTCTACTGCCAACAGTAAGGACATTTTTAAAACAGTTGACTGAACAATGGCCCCTCCTTGCAGCGATCGTATCTTTTGATGGATAATTTACCACTGAGAATCGAAGATATGATCATTGTGCTTCAGTGGAATTGCAGAAGTATCATCCCAAAACTTGATTCTTTCAAACACTTAATACATACTCATAATTGCGATGTATTCTCCTTGAGTGAAACTTGGCTTACTTCTAACATCAACCTCGACTTCCATAATTTTAACATAATCCGCCTGGACCGAGAAGACTCTTATGGAGGGGTACTTTTAGGGATTAAAAAGTGCTATTCATTTTATCGTATTAACCTCCCCTCGACACCGGGAATTGAAGTTGTTGCTTGCCAAATTAATATTAAAGGCAAAGATCTATGTATAGCTTCTATCTACATTCCTCCCAGAGTCTCGATAGGGCATCGTCGGCTTGCAGACACCATAGAACTTCTTCCTTCACCGCGGCTGGTTTTAGGGGACTTTAACTCGCATGGTACAGGATGGGGCTGCTTATATGATGATAATCGTTCTTCGTTAATTCAAGATCTGTGTGACAACTTCAATTTGACAATTCTAAACACGGGAGAAATGACACGGAACCCTAGATCACCAGCACAACCAAGTGCGCTGGATTTATCCCTTTGCTCGACTTCGCTACAGTTAGATTGCAAGTGGAAGGTAATCTGTGATCCTCACGGTAGCGATCACTTGCCGATCATAGTTTCTATCACCAACCGTGGAAGACCATCGGAAACAATCAATGTTTCGTACGATTTCACACGAAACATTGATTGGAAACGTTACGCGAGCTCGATGTCTGAGAAACTGGAAACATCACAGGAGCTTCCTCCGGAGGAAGAGTATACATTTTTGGCTGGCTTGATTCTTGACACCGCAATTCAAGCTCAGACGAAACGAGTACCTAGCGCGCAAACTAGTATGCGTTCTCCCAACCCATGGTGGGACAAAGAGTGCTCAGAGCTGAAAACGAAAAAAGCTTCAGCCTTCATCTCGTTTAGAAGGAACGGAACTCCAGATAATTATCGGAAATACGCGGCGTTAGAATTTCAAATGAAAAGTCTGATTAAAGCTAAGAAACGCGGTTACTGGCGAAGGTTTGTTGACGGATTAACGAGAGAAACAGCAATGAGCACTCTTTGGAATACGGCCCGTCGCATGCGCAATCGAAATCACGCGAACGAAAGCGAGGAATATTCTAACCGCTGGATATTTGATTTCGCTAAGAAAGTATGTCCTGATTCTGTTCCGGAACAGAAGATATCCCGCGTCGCGACATTGAATACAAACGAAACACCGTTTTCGATGGTAGAGTTCTCACTTGCGCTCTTGTCGTGTAACAATAGAGCCCCGGGGTTAGACAGAATTAAATTCAACTTGTTGAAAAATCTGCCCGACTCTGCCAAAAGGCGCTTGTTGAATTTATTCAACAAGTTCCTCGAGGGTAATATTGTCCCACACGAATGGAGAGAAGTGAGAGTTATTACTATTCAAAAACCTGGAAAACCAGCCTCCGATCACAATTCGTATCGGCCGATTGCTATGCTTTCCTGTATTCGGAAATTGTTGGAGAAAATAATTCTCTTCCGTCTAGACAATTGGGTCGAAACAAATGGATTGCTTTCAGGTACACAATTTGGGTTCCGCAGGGGCAAAGGAACGAACGATTGTCTAGCGTTGCTCTCAACAGAAATTCAAATGGCATTTGCTCGTAAAGAACAAATGGCATCAGTTTTCCTCGACATCAAGGGGGCATTCGATTCAGTTTCCATTAACGTTCTATCTGAGAAGTTGCATCAGCATGGTCTTTCACCAGTTTTGAACAACTTTTTATATAATCTATTGTCCGAGAAACACATGCATTTTGAGCATGGTGATTTGACGACAAAGCGATTCAGTTACATGGGTCTTCCTCAGGGCTCATGCTTAAGCCCCCTTTTATACAACTTTTACGTAAATAACATTGATGAATGTATCAACACATCTTGCACGCTAAGACAACTTGCCGACGACAGTGTTGTGTCTATTATAGGACCCAAAGCTGCCGATCTCCAAGGACCATTGCAAGATACCCTCGACAACTTGTCGACATGGGCTTTTCAAATGGGTATCGAGTTCTCTACGGAGAAAACTGAGATGGTTGTATTTTCAAGGAAGCGAGAACCTGCGCAACTACAGCTTCAACTAGGGGGTGAAACCATAGCTCAGGTTTTCACATTTAAATATCTCGGGGTCTGGTTCGATTCCAAAGGTACCTGGGGATGTCACATTAGGTATTTGAAACGAAAATGCCTACAGAGAATCAATTTCCTTCGTACAATAACCGGAACTTGGTGGGGCTCTCACCCAGGAGACCTGATCAGGTTGTACAAAACGACGATATTGTCAGTAATGGAATATGGATGTTTCTGTTTCCGCTCCGCTACGAATATTCATTTCATTAAACTGGAAAGAATTCAGTATCGTTGTTTACGTATTGCCTTGGGTTGCATGCAATCAACCCATACGATGAGTCTTGAAGTGCTGGCGGGCGTCTTACCGTTGAAAAACAGGTTCTGGGATCTCTCATATCGACTGCTAATCCGATGCGACATTTTGAATCCGATGGTGATAGAAAACTTTGAAAAGCTCGTCGAGCTTAATTCACAAACCCGTTTTATGTCCTTGTATTTTGACTACATGGCTCAGAATATAAATCCTTCTTCGTTTGTTCCCAATCGTGTTCATTTTGTGGATACTTCTAATTCTACTGTGTTCTTCGACACATCCATGAAAGAAGAAATTCGTGGAATCCCGGATCCTGTACGCCCTCAAGAGATCCCAAAAATTTTTAATAATAAATTTAAAGAAGTCGACTGTAATAAAATGTTTTACACTGACGGATCATATCTAGACGGGTCCACTGGCTTCGGTATATTCAATGTAAATTTCACCGCTTCCTATAAACTCAGTGATCCAGCTTCAGTTTACGTCGCAGAACTAGCTGCAATTCAGTATACCCTTGAGATCATTGACACTCTGCCCACAGATCACTACTTCATTGTATCGGACAGTCTCAGTTCCATTGAGGCTCTCCGTTCAGTGAAGCCTGGAAAGCACTCACCGTATTTCCTGGGGAAAATACGGGAACAATTGAGTGCTTTATCTGCAAAATCATACCAGATTACCTTGGTTTGGGTCCCCTCACATTGTTCCATACGGGGCAATGAGAGGGCGGACTCGTTAGCCAAGGTGGGCGCACTAGAAGGTGATATCTATGAAAGACCAATCTGCTTCAATGAATTTTTCAGTTGCTGTCGTCAGAAAACTCTAGCTAGCTGGCAGAATACATGGAATAGTGGAACTCTGGGACGATGGTTACACTCAATAATCCCACAGGTATCGACGAAAGCTTGGTTCCGGGGGTTGGACGTGAGCCGAGACTTTATTCGTGTAATGTCAAGGCTCATGTCTAATCATTATATGTTCAGCGCGCATCTCCGTCGTGTGGGGCTCGCTGAGAGTGGTGTCTGCGTTTGCGGTGAGGGTTATCATGACATCGAACATGTTGTTTGGACATGTGTCGAGTATTGTGATGCCAGGTCCCAACTCATAGGTTCCCTTCGGGCCCGAGGTATACCACCCTTCGTACCAGTCCGCGACGTCTTGGCAACTCGAAATCTTCCTTATATGACTCTCATCTAAAGGGTGATTTTTTAAGAGCTTGAGAACTTTTTTAAACAATAAAACGCATAAAATTTGCAAAATCTCATCGGTTCTTTATTTTAAACGTTAGATTGGTACATGACATTTACTTTTTGAAGATAATTTCATTTAAATGTTGACCGCGGCTGCGTCTTAGGTGGTCCATTCGGAAAATCCGCTTTTTTATCGACAAATTTTGTTCAGCGATGAGGCTCATTTCTGGTTGAATGGCTACGTAAATAAGCAAAATTGCCGCATTTGGAGTGAAGAGCAACCAGAAGCCGTTCAAGAACTGCCCATGCATCCCGAAAAATGCACTGTTTGGTGTGGTTTGTACGCTGGTGGAATCATTGGACCGTATTTTTTCAAAGATGCTGTTGGACGCAACGTTACAGTGAATGGCGATCGCTATCGTTCGATGCTAACAAACTTTTTGTTGCCAAAAATGGAAGAACTGAACTTGGTAGACATGTGGTTTCAACAAGATGGCGCTACATGCCACACAGCTCGCGATTCTATGGCCATTTTGAGGGAAAACTTCGGAGAACAATTCATCTCAAGAAATGGACCGGTAAATTGGCCACCAAGATCATGCGATTTGACGCCTTTAGACTATTTTTTGTGGGGCTACGTCAAGTCTAAAGTCTACAGAAATAAGCCAGTAACTATTCCAGCTTTGGAAGACAACATTTCCGAAGAAATTCGGGCTATTCCGGCCGAAATGCTCGAAAAAGTTGCCCAAAATTGGACTTTCCGAATGGACCACCTAAGACGCAGCCGCGGTCAACATTTAAATGAAATTATCTTCAAAAAGTAAATGTCATGTACCAATCTAACGTTTAAAATAAAGAACCGATGAGATTTTGCAAATTTTATGCGTTTTATTGTTTAAAAAAGTTCTCAAGCTCTTAAAAAATCACCCTTTATAACTTCTTGAAAACTATCAATGCTCAAATTTAGTGCTCTCCCTATCTCTTTCTCGTCCACAGCTCTACCGCACTCTTCTTTACGTTGCTGGAAGTATGGCCTGTGTAAACGATGCTTCGGAGCATGCACCTGCCTTGAACTGACTGAGTTGCTGGAAGCTACCCAAAAACGTCACATCAACGTCAGAACACACCAACGAAGCATCCCAATCCAGAATAATCTCTTCATTGCTACAAGCTGAAAAACATGAAGATTCATCGAACGCAAAATGTGTCTAAAAGATGTATGCCACAAACCAATGATGTATTCAAATTTCAATTCAATACTGTGTAGGTCCCACCCTCCCTATGTCCCCTTACTAACTGGGGAGTATGCCGCCCCGTAATACGGCATCCCTTTCTCTCTCCCTAACAACAAGACAATCGGCCACGTTAAGCTAAAGCAAATGAGCCTAATAAAAATTTTATTTGAAAAAAAAAAAAAAACTGATTGTTCGGCAAGAAAATACCCTCGAACGATTTGTGTAGGCAGCAAGTGGAAAAGTGATTTATTATTTTCTGCCTATAAGTAAACAAAAAGTTTTTAGTGGTTCTAATGTTTTAAAAACTTTAGCACCTGTACCTCAATCCATTCGATGTACTCTTCAAGAATTTTTTTGTTTGATTAATAAAAATACACTTACTGAAAATTTTAATAACTGTTTGACAGTTAGTTTAACGACAATCAGTTTTGACAGAAGTTCGGTTATTGGAAGATAATTTTACAATACAGACAGTATGGTTTTTACCGTACTCGGCGGCTATTCAGATTTACCGTATGAATTGTACATGAATTATTTACAAAATTCGGTAACGAAAATTTACGTCAAACTGATCGTCCGGTAAAAAATTGCATAATTATTGTAAAATATAACTCATGTACCGAAATATCGGTCATTACTATAGATTACCGAAATTTCTCGTCAAAAATATTACCGAACAAAGAAATTAATTCTTAGTGTTAAAAAAAACTGATGAGATGATGAAAATAAATCATCTGATAGTTATTTTCTTCTGTTTATATTTTTATTTTCAAATAAAATGCGTACTGAAAACGTACCGATTTCTTAAAAGTTGACTGCACTGTATTTTAAATTTTCTTAAAAATGTACTGTTTTTATGATGCAAAAATATACGATCGTTATTTATATCATTCAGCAATTACTCGTTTTTCAGCATACACTGTCATAGAACGATAATTCATATCCGTCGATTGTTTGAAACTCGAAAAAAAAAATTAACAACTGGAATCCCCTACGGCATGAACATGCATGTAATAAATATAATTGTTATCAATAAGGTGGATAAGTTGCTATGAGCAATAAAAAAAATGTCTGTCTCTATCTAGAACACTCCTCTACATGCCCTCAGCAAGATTCCATTTTTTCCAAGTGGGTTCCGGTTCCCAGTCGGAATTGGTGGTTGCATCTGATTCGGAATCCATTTGGAAATCATACAGAATTCGGAATCAAATTCCAAATGAGTTGACTGGGACGTTTTAGATTCACTTATTCGACCAGTTCGACCGTCCCACGACAAAAGGGCCTAACTGCAAATGACAGTTTCTCTTTGTTTACTTTTTCTTTTACGATTTACCGAACAGATTTTATATTTGACGCTTTACTATTTGCAAAACTTTCAAGGTAAAACTACAAGCATTCCATTTATATTGGAAACTTTAGAGAATTTTCAATAATGGGACGTTTTAGATTCACTTATTCGAACAGTTCGACCGTCCCACGACAAAAGGGCCTAACTGCAAATGACAGTTTCTCTTTGTTTACTTTTTCTTTTACGATTTACCGAACAGATTTTATATTTGACGCTTTACTATTTGCAAAACTTTCAAGGTAAAATTAAAAACAAGCATTCCATTTATATTGGAAACTTTAGAGAATTTGCAATAATCGTAATAATCAAAAGAAAAAGTAAACAAAGAGAGGCTCTCATTTGCAGTTAGGCCCTTTTGTGGTGGGACTATCGAGTTCTATTATCAACTTTAGAGCGTATTCTGGTGCGTTCTTGTTCTAGATGTATAATTCACGCGTTTTTTATGAGAACGGCCAATAAGCCATCCATCAACATTCACTTTGAAGTGTAATTTCGAATGACTCGGCACTAGCTAAGAGTAAGTCATAATAGTAAACGGCAGAGAAAAGTTTTCTCTTTCGTCTGGTGTAAAATTTAATACACTATCTTTCATAGCTCGCTTGCAATTTCTTTCAAAACTGGAAGTTGACAGGCCGTTCTCAAAAAATACGCGTGAATTTATGTTTGTTTTGAAATTTAAGTCTTGAAAATATAACAAAAAATACTGACAAACCCAGTAGCGTTTTACTCGAGCTTCAAATGTAGAAAAAATTACAACTGCAGCGTATACGCGTATACCAACAATAAATTTGACAGTAGAACGGTTCGTACACAGGTAACAAATTGCCAGGCTCAAATAAAAATGTTCCAAAACTTGTGTAAATTCAAATTTAACTTAATATAACTCAAATGGCTTCCTGTGGATACGTTTTTTAGGGTGTATAGTCCGGTCCAGAGCTTAAAATTGTCACGCATTCTCAATGAAAGAAACCATTCCAACAGTCTCATTTTCTATGTTTTACTGTCTCATTCGTAAATGACCGACACCAGAACAAACGAAGAGACGAAGCATTTTCGTTTCTCATCGAAAAAAGGAGAGAGAATATTTGCCAACGTCACTCTTTCCTCTGTGACAAGACAAAACCAAACTAACGTCTTCAGGTAGCAACAGCAGAATTTCAACTCTCATTCTTTCATCGATGTATTGAAAATCTGTGACACTTGGCTATTAAAAGTGACTGAAATACGGTAAATCGAAGTAATTACATCCCAGAACTTCTTTGGAAACCAAAACTACTACAAATTCGAGCACCAACAGCTACAACTTATTGTGAAACCTTTTTCTGTCGTTTTCAATTCTCACAGCTTTGGTTGAATATCGACACTGCATACTATGGGATTTTCACTGAAAAGTGCAAATGACTGAAAGGGCAAATGAAAGAAAAAACACAATTTTGAAACTACTGTCCCGCTTATGTCATTGACTGGACATGGATTTCGTTCTCATAGTCTGCAAGCAAAGCTGAGAGAGACAGTAATTTCTTGTCATTTTCGTCTATTTTTCAGTCAATGAAAATGACTTTTATTAGCTCTGGTCCGGTCCTTCCCACCGAACTTACAGCCGTCAGTTCAACCAGAACTTGAATAAGATACGTTTGTTCCAGTTTTAGCTCTATTCCACGTCTACCGTATACAATTACCAGCAGCTGAATTTGCTCTAATATCTTTGAACGAATAAGTTCGGATAGATAACATAAATGTAATTCACATTCGACAGGAGACTGCAATTTGCGTCATATATGGTGTAAACAATATGTTCGCACTTGTATATCAACCATGCCTGATACGGTGATAAGGTTCCTAGCAACAACATCAGCTGTTTTTACTACGTTTACTACGGAAACCAAGTAGTTATTGTACTCATGTCCAACTAATTTATTGTAACAATATTTTATTGACTATTGAATCTATAACAGGCGGACATGATATTAAAATTGAATATATTTATTATTATGATTTGTGCTTTGGTTCGGATCTTTGGATCATTGAAGATTTCGGATCTCACTCTAGCCAACGGATTGAAATGATGGAATGGGCAACGAAGGTGAGGTGAAAACGGACACGTTCACTCTACTAGCGTGACTAAGCGTAATCAATGTGTGTCGTGTGATTTACAATTTTGTTCTGTTTGGTACTCATAGAAACGCGCATTAAAAAACAATATTTGACACTAATGAAATATAAACAGATGAAAAGTGAGATCAATTAACAACACCGGTACAGGAAACTAGCTCAATCACCTTTCAAATTGTCTTGAAATATGAATCATGAAAGTAATAACACAATTTTGTTTACATATATTTTTTTGCCTTTCTTATATAGAAAGGTTATGCAATCACTGTGAAAACCGACTCTTGAACCGAGGCCCGGAGGGCCGAGTGTCATATACCATTCGACTCAGTTCGTCGAGTACGCAAAATTTCTGTGTGTAGGTGTGTATGTAACGATTTTTTGCACTAACTTTTCTCGGAGATGGTTAAACCGATTTTCACAAACATAGATTCAAATGAAAGCTCTTTAGTTATTCTTTCAAGAATCGAAGAAAATTATTTTGAAGAATATCACAGTACTAAATATGATACACGCTGAGAAAAAAAATTGTAAATATATCCGAATTTGGGTTTCTCGCAACGATGTTTTTTGTTAAAATAGTGACAAAAGAAAATCTGGTTTGACTTAGAAAACATTGCTACTTGAAACTACTAAACATGATAAACAATTTTAATCAGTGGGTTAGTTTGTTTCGAACGACATTTTGATAAAAACAACAAATATTTTACTTGTGCGTTTCTGTCAATTTCATGACAAACAATTTCACAGTGAATTCAATTTGAAAAATTTGTTATGAATGAACGAACTTTAGATAAAGTTGAGAATTGTTGCGCTTTAAATTCACAAACATTCACACTTAAAACCATTTCTTGAGCTCGGCATAATAAAATGCCGAAACTGATCAGCAACACGTAAATTTGCTGATTGCTCAGTAATCAATACGCATGATTCTGAACTTCGTTAAATGCATTCACTGATATTTCGGTAAAATGCTTCACTTTGCCGAAATTTGGCATAATTGCTTGCTGAATTTATCAGTAAACAACAGAAATGCCGACATCAGCAGAGACGTTTGCCAAGATTTTGGAATAAGCGCTAGCTGTTGCCGAGATTCAGTACAACAGCTGTCATTTATTGCCGCGTAACATTTTTTCTTTGCATTGCGCGATTATTTTCTGATGAAATTCTCTAGTGAAAAAATAGATAAGTGTGGAACCACTTGCAAGTAAAAATATTGAATAAATGACTTGAATGTTTCGCTTTATAAAAAGTGACTTTATCAGAGCACTCGCGATTATAAGGGAAAACACCCAACTCAGAGCTCAAAGCGTCCTTGAGACAAAACTTTGGGGGATATGCGAAAAAATAATCCAATGCATGGAATAATTCAATGGATCAAAGTAAGTTTATTTGAACAATACCGCATATGCATCATTAAATATTGAAAATTTTTGTAAACCAGAAATCAATATATATATATATATATATATATATATATATATATATATATATATATATATATATATATATATATATATATATATATATATATATATATATATATATATATATATATATATATATATATATATTCATATTTCCAGCTCGACTCAAGGCATCCGGAACCGCCGCTGATGGTAGTGATGTCTGAGGAATTTGGCGAAGGAGACTGCTCATTAGTTTGGTGGATGTAATAATTCCCATAGGACCGGAAATACTGTCAGCATTTAAAACTCTGCATGGTTTTTACAGTATTCGGTATCAAATGCGAGCCTTCCGACAAATTTTTTTTTAATTTTTGTGTATACTACATGCTGGCAACAAATTTGTAAGCCTCCTTTAAATGTTAATAAAATGAATTTTTGATCCTAAATGGCGTGTTTATAATGTTGAGAAATCACAAACAAAATTAATCGACTAGATTTTTTATTAATTTATTTTTTTCATTTTTTCGTTTTATTGGATTGCCGAATATTCAGTGAACGTTTCACTGAGCAAACAGTTAATCTTATGCTGACGATTTCGGCAATATTTGACGTTTGTCAAATTCGAGGGTACCGAGACGTTCAGTAATTTTATTTTTGCCGAGATGATTGCTGATTACTCGGCTGTGCGAATCTCGGCATATTTTTGCCGAGACTCAGCTATAAAATTTAAGTGTGTGGTTTATATGAAAATGCTAATGTTTGCGAAATAGTAAATTTAGTTGTATCATTACACAGATAAGATCATAGATCAGTCGAACCAAGTTTTTTCTTCATATAAAAGTATAGCAGGATTGAGTCAACAAGGACATTGCCGATAACATTAACTCAACTTTGGTTGACATGCAATAAATAGTTAGTTTATTTCAACAATAAACTTAGCCTGAACAAATAAAATAACATGAACCAAAATTTTTATTCAAATCAAACAGAGATCGTTGTTTTTGTTGAAGGGAGAAATTGGTTTGTAACAATCATATTCTATCTTGAAATGAATATAAATCAAATTTAAAAAACTACTAACTGTTATTTGTTTTTTTAAACATGCTCAATTTCTCTGCGTGATAGTATGATTGATATGAGAAAGGCATCGTTACACCACTAGGTGGATTAAAACAGGTTTTTTTTTTCTATATGAAGCAATCCGATATGGGACGAAAACTTATTTTCACCACTGATTTAGAAAGCAAAATAAAGAATTATACCGCAACGTGTGAAGCCCTGATTGGTGCCATGGTAATATAACGGATGATTATTTCTCTAACTAAACATCGGTGATTTTTCGCTATTCATTGGTTGTAACATGCTGATTTGTTGGTAAATATAATCATTAGGGGTTCATCGTTTTAAGTGGTTGCTTAAGGCTGCTTGCTTGTTGTTGCTGTTTGAGAAATAGTTCCTTGCAAAGTAAAGTCCTGGTATTACATTCCTTTTGGGGAATTTGGCCTTTCTTATTCAGCAGATTTCGCAGCCGAATTTAGCGTACAGAATTATTGCATGGCTAGTACCACAGACTAACAGACATGGCAGTATGAGTAAATTCTTATAAAAATAATTTTTCGTGATGCACTAGTTCCACCTATATTGTACTGCGCGAACTATTTACTATCGGTACACCCCTTGTGTTATGTGAAAGTTTTTTTACTAGTTGGTTTCCCCTCGTTTGTCAACACCGATCAGCTGCTTGCAGGGATGCCTGATTTCATCCAAATATTTGAAAATGAATAGTCGCAATAAATTATTGGATTACGTTGATAATATATTCAACTTTTTCGCGATGTTGGAAGATAACCATTTATTTGACTCAGCGTTGTTCATCTAGACTATTTTTTATTGTGTTGGTAGTTTTCACCCGAAATTAAGTGGCGGCAGACCAGAAGCAAGTAAATATTGTAACAAAACGGGTTCGAGTTTGTATTGCGTTGGAGGATGAGAAGTAGGCACAATTATGTATATAGTTTTGGCAATATGTATTAAATCTGTATCCTGTATGAAATTCGCATGGACGTATACAAAACAATACATTACAGGTAATTTTGTATAATTGGCAACTCTGTTGGTAAATGAAAAAAATAAACACAGTCTAGATGACAGACAGGATGTTTTTGATAGGGTAACGTGGCGCCATCATGACACATGTGAGCACTGTCCCAAATAAAGGAATATTCGAAATGACCGTTAAAATGATTGAAGAATCTAATTTGAGTGTCCTGTCTGTTAGTCTGTGCTAAGAATCCTTCCAGGTCGGGACTCGAACATACGACAACTGGTTTATAAGACCAGCGTCCTATGTATTGAACCGTCTACCCGGCAAGAAATAGTTGATTCGTTATAGAAATTTCATTGAATATACCATCCAAATCAATTTGTCAAGATTGCAATATGGGTGTATGTAATATTTTTATTCATTCACTTTCCTCGAAGATGCCTGGACCGATCTCAATGAACTTATAAACTATTACTAAAGCCGATTTGAATTCTATGTAGGTTTGGTCTCCGACTCGTCAGAGCGTAACAGGTTATGTTGAACTGCAACGTCATCTAGCAGCTACCTGGCATAACAGCTCAACATAAACCGTTATGCACTGACGAGTTAAAGGCAAAACGTAAAGAATCGTAAACGTAAAATCGGTCATGTGCCCTAAGTACAAATTAAGGCTAACCCAAGGTTTCGTTTAAGAAGGGGCCCACAGATAAGTCGCGCATTTCTCGTGAAATTGACTGCTATCCGCGACTAAGATAAATCAGCGGGTAATTTTATCGTCTCATTTACTATTTCCAGTAGTAAAAAGTTCGGGAACCATCTAAAATAACGAAAATAAATAGGTTTGACCTGCCTTGCTAGCAATTGAAGTATCGTCCTGTTTGTTGGCATGGAGCACGGATGACGAAACTTACGTAAATAAATTAAATAAATCGTGTTAGTGCAGTGAAAATTCGACTATTTCACGAGAAAGAATTTTTATCCGTACTTTGGCGACTCGTCGTAGCCACCAGAGCTTAAAATTGTCACGCATTCTCAATGAAAGAAACTATTCCAGCAGTCTCATTTTCAATATTTTATTGTCTCATTCGTAAATGACCGATACCAGAACAAACGAAGAGAGACGAAACATTTTCGTTTCTCATCGAAAAAATGAGAGAGCATAATTGCCAACGTCACTCTTTCTTCTGTGACAAGACGAAACCAAACTAACGTCTTCAGGTAGCAACAGCAGAATTTCAATTCTCATTCTTTCATCGATGTATTGAAAATCTGTGACGCTTGGCTATAAAAAGTTACTAAAATATGTCAAATCGAAGTAATTACATTCCAGAACTTCTTTGGAAACCAAAACTACTACAAATTCGAGCACCAACAGCTAAAACTTATTGTGAAAACTTTTTCTGTCGTTTTCAATTCTCACAGCTTTGGTTGAATATCGACACTGCATACTATGGGATTTTCACTGAAAAGTGCAAATGACTGAAAGGGCAAATGAAAGAAAAAACACAATTTTGAAACTACTGTCCCGCTTATGTCATTGACTGGACATGGATTTCGTTCTCATAGTTTGCAAGCGAAGCTGAGAGTGACAGTAATTTCTTGTCATTTTCGTCTATTTTTCAGTCAATGAAAATGACTTTTATTAGCTCTGGTAGCCACACAGCGAGATTTTCGCTTGTAGTCCAGTGAAAAGAAAGTCCATTCGACTATAAACGAAGGTTAACTGGAAATATAGCCTAAGTTGCTGTGCCATCAATCGGCATCGTTTCAAGTGAGGTGGTGACAACCAGAAAGAAGAAGAAGAAAAAGAAGAAATCGGCGAACGCTTTTGCTGGATAATTGTTAATGACCGTTAAAAATCACCGTTACGCACGAAAGCCCAAACGCAAGAGCCCATAAGGGATTACTGGGCTGTTTAAAGTGCTTCTACAGTAGATAAATAAATCTGTGATAAATTACACACTTACTCTACTTTAATCGCTTAGATTTTTTGCGGAAGTCAATTATGATGATTTCAAAGTTACCTAAAAGATCCATTACGATCCGCACAAAATACTTGGTTACTTTTATTGATTTTCACTTTGGTATATTAGGAACCAACGCATACGCAACCAAATTCCTTAATTGTGTTTATATTGTAACTTGATATTATTAATACATGAACGAACATTGTCTGAGTTACAACGCATGCAATGATAAGACACTTGTTGTTTTAATGCATAAGATAATTGAATTGAAACTGGCGGTTTATCTTGAGTTTATTCAAATATATTATATATCAATATGGATCACTTTAACGAATTCAATGCAAATCGAAAAAGACATCACAGTAACACCATCTCCTGGCGGAAAAGGCTATTAGTTCAGTCATGTTTAATAGTTTGCGTTTAACGTGCACCCAGAAGTGAAATGTCAAAAATAATTGAGCATGATGCCCACATAGAGGTGTGAACATTTTGATATTTAAATGTGTTTGTTTCCAGCCTTCTGCTAGGAAGTCATGTAACTGTGGCCAGCATCCTTCTGCAAAAACCAAAACAATGAAGAAGCATGGCTAACAAAAAATTGGATATTACTAACTACTTGATTATCCAGTACCCTTTACCGCACTTCCCCACAAATTAACGATCAGAATATCATCACTACGATAAGGAAATTAATTACTCGATTTGAAATGCTCGAACGTTTGTTTCCATACTCTGAGCGCTCTTATTGCCCACCAAATGCCCTAGATGTTGGCTACGATATCACTTGCTTGAGCGCCTTATTCTTGCCACCGTGCTGGTTCTTTTTCTGACGAAAGTAAATATCGCCTATAGGGGAAGATGGGGTAAAAGGCATCCCCGAGGCATAATGCACCTTTTGCTTTTCTCAAAAGTTACCAATTTTTTTTCACTGAAATTTTAATGAAACTGAAAGTCCGCCATAACAACAGATTACTAAAAAAATTTGGTAGCGATGGTTCAATCATATCTGGAAAACTTGTAAAAAACCAATTATGTCTCTGTTATAAGTAATTTTTGATGTTCCATAGTAATTTTCTAGGACGATTTTAATTTTGTAACCAGTGAACTTCTTTGCCAATCATTCGGGTTTATAAAATCAGTTCTAATACAGACGATGTATTTGAATTTTATAGAAAAATCGTCAAATTCATAGTCTCATATTTTTGGGGGCAAAACGACCCGAATTGTGTGAGGCAAAATGCTCAAGAATTCGCTTACAACAATTATCCATAAGTTATCAATTTAATGAATAATAGTGAACAATCTTCCACCTGGCAAATATTTCGTCGACGAAAAGTCTAAAGCTTTCTTTAAATAAGAAGAAGAAGCTTTATGAGGGTGCATATTGCCCCGTGGTTGTCATGAGCTTTAATCCGTTGTTTTGATGATTGTTTACCCGTTGGTTAAGATCGTTCTGCCTCTATGTTCAGATAATCGTCACTTCGCGTAATTTAAATTTTTCATATTTTCCACGATCGGACGTCATGCCCCGCATATATTTCAATAAACAATTTTTAAGGGTTTTAGAAAATAAGATATTTCATGTATTTTTCAATGTATTCAGCGAGTATTTGTACGTAATTTTGAGAAATAATGCATGAAAATCTTCCGTGTTATTCTCTATAGTTAAGATATAGCTACATTTCCTTAGGGGGTGCATTTTACCACATCTACCCCTAAATAATGTAGAATTACGCTCTTTTATGTACGATTCAGACAATCCGTTTCCTTCCGACACAGTCAACCTCCGTCGCCGTCACCGTCAACATTAATTACATGCATTCTTATGGAGCCATTCACACGTAACGTAACGTGTGAACGTTCCGGTAAAGAAAGTATTAAACTAATTTTGACGGAAGCTGACGTTCCGGTGACGGCGACGAAAGATGGCGGACCGTCTGAATCGTACATTAGACCTATCGTCTTCACTTTCAAGAGTAATGAAGTAGTATTTAACTTTGCTCATGAATGTTATGAATAGTGCTGAAAAGACTATACCTGTAGGCTGTGAAGGCTAGTGATGTATTTTTTTACTCGATTAATCAAAATATTCGATTAAAAGGCTGAGGTAATCGAGTATTTGTAATCGATTAACGACAGTGCCACTACTCGAGCTAATCGATTAATAGCAATCAATTAATCGAGATTTATATCAGTTAGGCTGTGAACCATTTCGCGGTTAATTATAACTTTTGGTTGAAATCTGACACTTGAGTGGTTATTTTGATGTTGTCAAAAATAACTCTGTTCGAGAGCATGGTTATTTTTGACAAATCGATGGTTACTTTCCGACACTGAAAAAAATCAACCAAAAGTTAAAGTTAACCGCGAAATGGTTCACAGCCTTAGTAGATAAAGTTTAGCCTTAGGCTGCAGACATAGTGTGCGCGAGAAGCGAAGCCGAGCTGGTGACTAACATTGGCAAATCAAAAGCGAGAATGATACTAGTAGTTAATCAAAAGGACTCTTTTAGAGTACAAGTCAGAAATCGGCTCAACTTTCACTCTGACAGGGTCTCTCTGTTTTGCTGTAAGTACGTTTCCTGCTTTGGTCAGCATCAAGCTCGGCTTAGCTTCTCGTGCTCACTCTGTCTGCAGCCTAAGTATAAACGTTGCTATGATGAGAGTTGCAGTTTCGTCTGTCATAATTCAAGGAAATACGAATTTCAATTTAAATAATGATTTTTGATCCATTCTGCTCATGTCATTCATTTTTCCATCCGTTCGATCATAGATATTATTGAATTTTCTAGGCATTTCAACCAAATTTTCTCATATTTTTTTACTGTATGATACAATAATGGCACAGATAACAGATATACAGGCTCACATATGGATTGTGTGTAAAATTTGCTCTATCAGCGTGGCGAACACTTTCAGATGTCACCACGATCGACACGAGGTGCCACCACGATTTGGGTACCGCTTTCACTGAGCAACTATTCTGGGTGAATCTTGCACCCAGAATTGTTGCTAGAACACTTCATGCTAGATTTTTGTTTTGCTGTTGGTTAAAATGACAAGTTTATTTTTGTTTTATTTCGATCTAATTCTCGTGTGATTTATGCGACATGAAAATCAGCTCTGATTCTGTTTAGAATAACTTGATCGATTAATTGCATTAATCGAATAATGTTTAATAGTAATCGATTACACTAATCGACTTATCTTTTATTAATCGAATACCTAATAATCGATTAATACATAAAATCAGACATCACTAGTGAAGGCAATGTTTGGCAGATGAAATGAACGGTGTATTACAAGCTACTTTGATTGCGATATTTTTTTCATTGCGTTCATGACATTGAATTAAAATTAGTTGCACATCATCTTTTCTCACAGGGAAAGTTAGGAAGTAAAAGAAAATTGTCATTTTTATTAATTTTCTTTGAATTAAAAATGCACATAATAGGCGATCTGCCCCTTACTGAGAACTGTTTTGAGAATAGTTTAAACTTTTAGTCAAAATTTGAAATTTCGATATTTATTTTCTAAAAAGTAATTAAATTTCATTCAACAGACGAACTATTCTAAAATTCGACAAATAGAAAGTTTGTTTAACACTGAAAAAAAGGTTAATATATAGTATGATAAGTGCAGTACAGTAAGCAAAAAAACAAGTTATGCTTATTACTGTCACTTCAATTGATAGCTCTCGTTGAGGCGATTTTCGGTTTATTCATATACTAAATTGTTTTGTGATGAAGCATTTATTTATTTATTAAACAATCTGATATTGATCTCATTGCTTCATTCCAGGCAATGAAAAAGCCTAGATTTTAGCTAAACGTGGTCCTATTGAGGGTGAAATTTATGAGAGACTGATTGCTATCAACGAATTCTATAGCGCGTCTCGCCAAAGAACACTTGCCAGCTGCCAAGCTTCTTGGGATAAGGATGATCTGGGTCGGTGGATGCACTCAATTATTCCGAAAATATCGACAAAGGCATGGTTCAGGGGACTGGATGTGAGTAGGGACTTCATTCGTGTGATGTCCAGACTCATGTCCAATCACTACACGTTAGATGCACATCTCCTTCGAATTGGACATTCCGAGACTAATCATTGTGCTTGTGGCGAAGGTTATCGCGATATTGATCATGTCGTTTGGACATGCGTGGAGTATCGTGATGGCAGATCTCAACTAATAACAACGTAGACTATCCAATGTCCCAGTTCGCGACATTCTTGCTTGTCGTGACCTTTCTTACATGAAACTTCTTTATCATTTTATTAAGTCCATTGAAGTTCCAATTTAAATTTTATTTTATGTAAGACTGTTTTCTCTTCCATGAGTTTAACCAATAGCCAGCTATCTTACATTGAATAAAAGTGATGAACTGATACAAACAAACCTGAAATAGTTATAAGATCATGTTCAAAATAAATGTATTTTATTTAATGTAATTTAAAATAGCAACTCGCTTGATAAAAACAGTGTTTAGATTAACTAATCAATATCAACATACCAATATGGCATTTGAAATGTATTAGGTTTAAAAGAACTATGTATTGTGGATGCCACGGCGAAGAAAAACTTATGTATATTGCCTATGAAATAAACGTATTTATGGAAAAACCTGATATTGATAACAAAAATTTATATCACCGTAACCGTAATTTTTCAAATCTAGAAATTGTAGTACATAATTCGGAAATGTTGGTAAAATTCTGGAATTAGCATTAAGATCACTTTGTTTAGTTCTGCGTGCACATTTATATAAATAGGGATTTTTATAAAACAATGTGTTCTCTTCTTAGTTAGTATCAGATTGCAATTCTAAACCGTATTTACAGTTTATTTTTTCGTACAGTGTACATCGAGAAATATTCCATATATTTGGAGTTGTTTGGTTAATTGTACTGATAAGGAAAGCTGTCATATGCGCATTAAAAAAACTGTAGTGTATTAGTAACCTTTTTTGCCACCGCACTTTACTGTTGCGTCCCTCGTGAATCGCAAGAGTGATCCATTATGATATATAGTATATTTGGTCATTACCTCACTGGACGAGCTACTTGTTTCATTCACAGTCAAGCATCAACTAGGCAAAGAAATGTTTTGCAGCATATATTTATAGATTCTTCTTCACACTACGCAGAACGATGCGGTGTTTTTATGCATGACGCTAAACCTTCTATGCCGAACAAGAAAATGACATCATTTTCTACAACTGGGGTTGGTGGATGAAAACATAGGTCGATTCTAATCATTTTTTTTAATAGTATGCTTTTGAAATATTGAAATTATGTTGCCTACATGTTTAAGTTAAAAGTTTTTGAATCGATTGGTTGTTAAATTATTTCAATTAATCAACAAAGGACTGAGTTATTAACGGTCAAAATTATGACAGCAAAAAGGTTACGCGGATATTTTTGAAACTTTTAATTGACACCCGGCCTCGTATAGTGAAGAGTTCCATTCCAAAAAACTGTATTTGTTCCGTGTTATTCTATTGTATGGTAGAAAATGTTTGTTAACAAGTCGTACTTTAGTATTGTCGCTGCAGCACTAATCTGCAATCCGATGGACAGTCCAGCGCAGCGATGTTGCCGAGCGACGTCAGTTGAACTGCCATTTCCAATACATCAACCAATAGAATCATGTTACTTTATACATATTTTGTTGTCTTGTTTATGAACCACGTGCTTCAACATAAATGAATACCGGATTCAAATGACGCGAATAACCGAAGTTGGCTCGTTTTCCAGCCACAGTTGTTAGCTACAAATTGGAACAGTTTTGAACCTAGTTAAACCACAGACTAACAGACAGGACACTCAAATTAGATTCTTCAATCATTTTAACGGCCATTTCGAATATTCCTTTAGGTGGGACAGTCTTCGCATATGGCATGATGGCGCCATGTCACCATATCAAAAACATCCTGTCTGTCATCTAGACTGTGTTTATTTTTTCATTTACCAACAGAGTTGCCATTCATACAGAATTACCTGTAGTGTATTGATTTGTATACGTCCATGTGAATTTCATGCAGGATACAGATTTAATACATATTGCCAAAACTATATACACAATTGAGTTACTTCTCAAACTCCAACGCAATACTAAATCGAACCCGTTTTGTTACAATATTTACTTGCTTCTGGTCTACAGCCACTTAATTTCGGATGAAAGTTACCAACACAATAAAAAATAATCTAGATGAGCAACGTTGAAAAAAATAAATGGTTACCTTCCAACATCGCTAAAAATGTTAAATATAATATCAACGTAATCCAATAATTTATTGTGACGATTCATTTTCAAATATTATGATGAAATCAGGCATCCCTGCAAGCAGCTGATCGGGGCCGTTGGCCCAGGGAGAGCCAACTAGTAAAAAAACTTTTACGTAACACAAGGGGTGTGCCGATAGTAAATAGTTCGCGCAGTACAATATAGGTAGAACTAGTGCATCACGAAAAATAATTTTTATAAGAATTTACTCATACTGTCATGTCTGTTAGTCTGTGATTATACTTGGTTTGATACCATTTTTCAAATGCCTAGAAAAAAAAAAGTATCCGAAATAAATAGTACTCGATCGCTATGCATTCTAGTATTTGAGAAAACAACATTACACTGGTTTCTGTTTAAAAAATGTTGATCCGGAAAAACCTAACCTTACCCAATTTCACACATTTCTGAAGATTTTCCATGTTTAATCGTAGTTTACACTAAAAAGAAGTAGTAGTAATCACTTTGAAATCGATTTTCTTCTACTCGAGTGTACTTTTATTGCTGATATCTATTTGTACTATTGAATAAACGATAAAAATGTTGCAAATCACGGCTGCCGATATGAAAATTTCCGAAAGAATCCTCCTTTTCTTGGTTCCATTTTTCATTGGCAGGTGTGGCTACCGGTAAATCAGCTTTGCGACAATATGCCAATCGCAAGAGTGCTTTTTTCATTCACAGTCAAGCATCAACTAGGCCAAGAAATGTTTTTCAGCATATATGTATAGATTATTCTTCATACTACGCAGAACGATGCGGTGTTTTTATGCATGACGCAAAACCTTCTATGCCGAACAAGAAAATGACATCATTTTCTACAACTGGGATTGGTGGATGAAAACATAGGTCGATTCTAACCATTTTTTTTCTCAATAGTATGCTATTGAAATATTGAAACGACGTTACCATACATGTTTAAGTTAAAAGTTTTTGAATCGATTGGTTGTTAAATTATATCAATTCATCAACAAATGACTGAGTTATTAATGGTCAAAATTATGACAGCAAAAAGGATGCACTGTTCAAATTCCGAAAGTGAAACAGTGATAGTTCCAAAAATCACACAATCTATCAACTAATATTAACGTTTATTGATATTCGGAAGTCAGTGCGAAAGAAGCATGTCAGTTTTATTCGTATTCACGTCCTCCGGTTATGTCTGTGATTTTACCCATCCTCCTTTTTTGCTCACTAATCTAATGCTCCATTATTCATAGAAAACTTGACTCCGCAGCCATTCTCTAGAGTTTACTTACTTTTTCCACCCTGTTTTAAGATATTTGAAATTTTTACCTAGCATCTCTGCCTTGATTAATCTGTTTGTGAATTTCTGTTTCAACAGACTTCGCAGCAGATTTTTAGCGTACAGAATATTGCACTATGATCCTACTGACACCAAGAATCCATCCAGGCCGGGGCTCCTACATACGACAACGACGACGATTTTATCAATTGGTATAGTAAATAAGCCTTTTCAGATCTCCAATGCCTTAAATTGTCCTTATCAGCACCCCAAACTTATCATAAAGGACGGAATTCGGAAAGTTCGAGATATTAGTTGCAGGAGTTTGAGTAGTATTACGACACAACATTTTTATTTTATTTTTTCTTTATACGTCTACCTTGCGGTTATGTCTTTGACATTACCTACTCTAAGTTTTTAAAGTTTTTTTACATGTAATTTAGAATGCAATGCCGGTTCTATCTTACGCTTTGGGACGAACAAAGAGCAATGGTAATGAATTTAAAATTCGATATGCTTCTCGTGTGTGTTCACTGTTTACTTTATTTTAAAATGATTTACAATACAAATCTTATTCAATTTATTTGTAGTTTATAATGAAATCTACAATATCAGTCCTAATTAGTTTTTGAACAAAATCCTTTTTTCGGTGCAGTGATATTTCACTAGCAGAATGATAAAATACAATTTACATGATAAAGATTAAATAAAGTTATACTTCAGCAAAACTTAAAATTGATATTACCGCAAATGTTTGGAATTTAACAGCAGTGTTTAAAAGATGCTAAACACACGTACGACAGACGACGAGAGTCCAAAATGTTCGAATCTACTTCCAAAAGCCAATGGCATTGGCTTTGGCAGCATTCATCATGCGATGAAGCTTCATGTGCCGGTCCAACACGTCCATTTTCTCGAACGTTTTTCCGCAAACACTGCAATCGTACGATTCCGGTTCCGGGGTTGGTTCATCGTCCGATTCCAGCTCAATAACTTCCTCATTACCCAGCCCGAGCAACGGATCGGCATTGTCTTCTTGCACCGCCACCGACACCGGACTGTCATCCTCTATCGTAACGGTAGTAGTATTAGTACTAGTAGTAGTAGTAGCTGCTCCTTTCAGGATTGATTCCGGTTGCACGATCACGAAATCTCCGTTGACTCCGGCCGGGGGTGTCGTATGCTTGATACTAGGGCACTGATGTTCCGCCAGCATCCTTGCTTGGGCAAACAACTGCGAACAGCCACCGCACTGCACTATGTTCCGATCCGAATGGACGTACTGACGGTGCATCAGCAGCGTTTGCCGACGGTTGTAAATGTTGGCACAAATGGCGCACTTGTACATGGCGCCCGGTACCTCGTTCGGGTGTTTATCGAAGTGTTTTTCCAGCTTGCGATAAGTGGCAAAATTTTCCCCGCATTCGTGGCACTGCGTCTGATGGATTGCCGAATGCGTCCGCAGGTGTGCATCGAGACTAGCAGGATACTTGAACTGAGCCGTACAAAACGTACACTTGACCATTGGCCGAGGAATTGGTGTGTTTTTACCCTCGCTGCCACTGGAGGCATCCACCTCCGCCGGTTGCACCAATTCCTGCGGTGCAGCGATTTTCGGTGGACTACGATGAAAAATCAAATTAAAACGGACCACATTGGATTTGTCGCGGTTTGCTTACCTTTTCAGTATCTTGGAAGTGCTGCCCATCGACTGACGATCCAATGCCAACTTTTGCATCAATTCCCGCCGTTTGGTTTTGATCCGGTGCATCTTTGCCAAGTGGAGCTTCAAGTAGGACCAGTTGCGGAACTTGTCCCCGCAAACGTGGCAGTACAATGTGTCAACAAAGCAGTTATGTTTATCCGCAGGGCGCCTAAGCCGGTGGCATCGATGACACTCGACCGTAAACTCGCTTGGATCGTCACCTTCGTGGGTTGCCTGAAAAAAAAATCGAAAAATAATTCAAAACATAACCTATCTTGTTGCGTTTCGAATAGAACTTATTGATCCCATTTTTTTTTTTTTGGTTTACCATATGCATATCCATTCCAGTTTTCGAATTATAATCTTTCCGACAAATTTTACATTTAAATCGCTTCTTGATCATCGACCGCGACGACTCCGAAGCGGACTGCAGTGCCTTCATGCGTCCTCTACCGCGCTTACCGACCGACACGGCCGGATGGCGCTGTACTTCTTTCTGCGGTTCAAGTAAATCCTCCGGGTCGTCCGGCATAAGCTCGCTGCCGAAACCGTTCGTTGAATCGGCCGGAGCGTCTTCCTGGTGCATTGGCTCCAGCAGGTCATCATCCGTGGACTGGGGGCCTTGGTGTTCACCCATCATTCCGTAGTATTTCTGGTAGCGATGGAGCAACATTTGAGTGCTGGTTACACATGTGTCGCGAAAAAAGTTCATCTCCAGCAGACGGGCTTTGCAGTCGGTGCAGATCAAGGTGGAAATTCCGACTCCCTCGTGAATCGTGATAGAAGTGAACTGATAGAATATGTCGGCAAGGTTATCATCGAAGGCAGAAACCAGAGCAGATTTATCGGTGCTCATACAGGAACGACAAATCTGAAGAAATTCTTCCGCAGGACTGGTCTGCAGGTGATCGGCATACTGCGACATGTCCGTCTGAAGCAAAGCATTGTTAGATTCTCCACGGGGTAGCATTTCCAGTAAAAGTGAGCCATCGTCTTCAACAGGATCGTTTCCGTCCGGTGTCTCCTCTGTACTTTCCAGGGCTCCTACAGAGGAACGTCCCGATTGAATGCCAAATACCTGTGGAATGTTACGTGTAGGCATCACTTTCTCCTTCAATACTGCTGTACGTCCCATCGAAATGACATCATCATAATTCAGAATGTCCTTGGAAAGCTACGGGAAAGATGTGGTATTAAAACTCCAACGATTGCTGCAGTAAAACAGAATTACCTCGAAGTGTAATTCACATACGGCCAACACCGAGCTATCATTTTGCAATGACGGTTTGTCAGTCATTCCAATTCTACGTAGCCAATTGCTGTGCTCTTCAGACTCATTCGGAATCGGGAAAAACATCAGTGATGGGTTTTCTTCCTTCGTCATACCGCAGCCTCGAACCACACAACGAATATCCGCCGAATCATCGTCAACTTCCTGTACGGGAGCTACAAACAAAACGAACTTTGAATGCATTCTCAGCACGGACGTCAAAGTTAATGACCTCTTTTTTTAAAGCTTTACAATTCAGTCGCCATTTTGATCAAATTTTTAGTGCATTCGCCCCTCAAAAAGAAAAAAAACTTACCATTAGTAACAGCGCTGGTTTCTGTCCCGGAACCACCCGGGCTCTCCGTTGCATTCAGGAACAATGTCGGAATCCAGTTGACCGCATTCTTATCCTGTGGTTTGGCCGGCCAGCCACCGACAAAGTGCCGGTTGCAAACCATAGCCGTGTTGTAATTAATCTCTTCGCCACGACCGACGATTTCAATCCATCGTTGGCGACGTTCTTCATTGTTTTGCGGAATGCGATGGAAGGATACCTTGGCCTTACCGTAGCGGGACGCACAACCGCGGATGCAACAGGACATTGCCAGAAAGTTTCGGGTGCGATTACGGACCACTGATATTGATTTTTTCCGGAACTATTTGATGAATTTCGGGCCGACACATCCACACACAGCAAACGAACAACACTTATGCACGCCAGACGTGCACCAGGCTATGGATTGAACGAATGTGCCAAAGGAAAGAGGTAAACAAAGTTGACAAAACGCGATGTTCTCACGTACACAATGATGGCAGAACATGACAACGTATAGGTGTCGAATCGTGACCCATCTCATGCACGACGTAGAATTAACACTGGTGGCGAGATAGGGCGGTTTTGGCAAAGTCAAGCAGAGTTGCCAGGTTATTTTTTCAAAAATCTGTCAAAACTCAAAAATTTATCTGGATTTGTCTGGGTCTACTATATACAAGGAAAATTTTGCCGGGCTTCACTTTCAGTGAGCAAAAAAAATTTAAAAGAATGTCTCCCCACCTATCGTATAGAGGCCAAAAATCGTAAAGATCCAGCGAAATCTGACAATATTTATGAAAATTTGGAAAATCTGACAAAAGATCTGGTTAGTTTGAGTGTCTGGCGAAGCGAGAAATATCTGGCAACCTGGTAACGCCGAAGAGAAGACAAGACAGCTCACGTAGTACACGCTTAAAAATAGTTACTCAAAAATGAGTAAGATCCCACTCATCTATTGAGGTTTCTATGCCCGGTGAAAAATGAACGGCGGCCCTACTGAAAAATGGGTGGCCAACACGTTTCCTGATGAAAACAAAACAATATGTAAAAGCGATTCACACGCAGCATCAAGCGACTATCACCTGCATGAAACGATTACGGAACAACAACATTAATTGTAAGCAATTCATATGAAAGGACACTACGTCAAATTCACGGAACATTTTAACGTCGGATACTTGAGCAATATTCGGCTAAAAAAAATAATGAAAAAAAATCTAGACGTCAACGGATGTTGATTGATCGTTTGAATCGTGTTTAATGTATGCGTTTCCTGATGAAAACAAACCAATCTCATTTGCATTTGTGGTTGTAAGTGAGCTGTCAGAGAACCTAATAGAAAAAGTGGAACAACTCTAATTCAGAGTAACTCCTTAGTTACTCAAATTTGAGTTCTTCCACTGGAAACGATTTTTGGGTAAAATCTACTCATTTACTGAGTAATGCTTTATTTGCCCATGTGCCAAAAATAGAGTAATTAGTTAAATTCTAAATGAAATTTTATTCCACATATACCAAATTTGCGTGAAATTGCTCCTTTTTTAATTGTATTGTATTAAAATATTAAGTAATTGACACGCAACACATAAAATAATCATACTGTGTTTATTTATTATTCCGTTTACAATTGATTTCTAACTTCGAGATATCATATCAAGTGGCGATCGCTTGGAGTAGGGTGTCAATCGTAGCTTAACACACATGTCAGTACTGCTCAGACAACAAATCAGACACTTGTTTCTCATAAATGCCACACTTGAGCATATTTGTTTCCATTCTGAAACACAGTACGGATCCCTTCTGGACACAATAACTGCGTCGATGGCACAACCAAGAGGACAGTCTAAAAATTGTGGTTTTTGCAGACACAACATCGTTTGTGTTGAGCGACTCTTGAAATACCCGATCTCACTAACAAAAAATAGAACCTGTTGCTACAAATGGTTATTACAACTTTTAGACTGATCTTGCGAATAGTAACATAAATACGAGTTTTTGCATTCAACTCAAATTTAGAGTAAGAGTTACTCATTATTATTGATGGTAACTACTCAATTTTTGACGTTTCCATGTATCATTTAAAAATGAGTAACTAGTACTCAAACTCTGAGTAACTTTTTCTAAGCGTGATGGGCTTGACTCCGACCCTGCACGCTCATTGGACATAACTCAAATTTTGAGTTCCGGGTACTCAAATTCATAAACTAAAGCAATCTGTCAATATTTGATTTCTTATTTGATTAAAATTAACTCAAGCTATGAGTTCTTTTACATTTACTCATGCGTTATAGAGTAAGCGTTGAGTTTTCAAATATTTGAGTGAAAAAAATCTAGCCATCGTGTTGTTCGGTGTGTTCTTATTTGTGGTCTTGCAAGAAAATCAAATATCAGTAGAAGAAAATGGATCAAGCTGCAATCAAGTTGGATACTGAAACATTTAACAAATGTTCATGAGCCAATGACAGTCGCAGTGAATGATGTCAAATTTTCGTCCGATTTTCGAAGTATGAACTATAGCACAAATGGGAATTTATAAATATATGCCCTAATACCTTTCTGCTTTAGTTTACCCATGGCTGCCAGCGAGGAAAGGTGAGTGAACGACAAAGCTAAAAGTTACATTCATTCGCTCGCTGGATAGTTGTTTTTGGATGTGTGCGGTGTGTTGGTACCGTACAGCGTTGCCGGGTCATTTTTCCAAAAATCTATATTCGGCGCAAAAATCTATCTGTACCATATCGGTATCAGAATCTCGTCAACATAAGTTCACGGAAATGTCACCAAAGCTCATTTTGGTGAGCAAAACAAAAAGAGTCTCGTAGCAACCTTTTCTCCTGTCTATCTATGCTATCAATGAAAATCGGTATTTATCTGTACGATCCGTGAATTATCGGTATTTTGGGAGTACATATCTGTATCGCGGTATAGAGGTCAACTATCTGAATAAATACCGATAAATCGATATACCTGGCAACGTTGGTACCGTATTCATTGGTATTGAATACACTTTAGCTGTTTATTTCGATTCTCCGGTTACTAGCGGGCCAATTTAGAACTTTTTTTTTTTTTTTTTTTTCAATTTAGAACTATCGGCGAAAGATATTATATTTGGATTTGAAGCGCTTGTATATCTGTTATTGGTTGATGGATTTGCCTCATTTAACTTGATTCGAAAAAGTTTAAAAATGTTTTGATTTGTCAACGGGCAGTGTGCATACTGGAATCTCCATTTACATACTAACAACACGGTGGCGGGCAAAGAGATTCAGTATAAAGTTGTGTTCTGATGATATTCATAGGTACTTTTTTCATTTAATGTTCCTAAACACAATGAACTATTTCTCAGCATAATTTCTCAGGCCCTATTATTGAACTAAACAATAATATATTATATATATATATATATATATATATATATATATATATATATATATATATATATATATATATATATATATATATATATATATATATATATATATATATATATATATATATATATATATATATATATATATAGAGAGAGAGAGAGAGAGAGAGAGAGAGAGATAAAATTACAAGATGCAATAAAATATAGTATTAGTGATAAACTCAAGATAAGCTGAGCTGCGATTTTACATGTATCATTTGAATCCTTACTAAACTCAGGTCACCGCTAGTTTCAGTTAAATTATCATCACTACATGCGTTGTAACTATGACAATGTTGTGAACAAAATCAAGATGATTGCGTATGCATTGGTTCTATAATATGCGAAAGTGAAATTCAATTAAAGTAACAAAATATGGTCTGCGGACTGTGTCACATATTTTCTTCCTTGTATTACTGCCACTCTATTTCCAGACACTTTCCGAAGATTATCGACGCTTTTTAACGAAGAATAATTAAAATTACACTATTACTGAGTTTATTGGTTGACGGCTATTCACATTTTTCACGTTCACATTTTTCGATCAAAATATTTAACCTCTAATCGCTGTTTATAAAATGATTTGGTTTGTGCCTTCGCTGTCTTTGAAACTATTATGATATAAAATCGTTTCATTCGTCCAAATTTATATCTTGAGGTTGTTCGTATCCAAAATTGATCTTTTAAGTAACTTTGAAATCATCATAATTGACTTTCATTTAAAGAATATTTTCCAAAAAGTTTTTAAATGTAAAAATTTGTTGAAGGCATCAAAATAGAGTAGAATCAATTGATCTGAAAGAATCTAACTGTCAATTTGATCATTCGCAAAAAATGTAAACACTAAAAGTAGAGTAAGTTTATAATTTGTCTCTGTTTAGTGAGTCCATCATCATCTTTATTTTTGTATTTATTATGGGTACCTCAGAATTATTTCATTTTCAATGTAACCGTGATCGGTCGTGTCTTGCATACAACCCTCTAATTTTTTTTAGTCGGATATTTTTCCAGTACCAGACGTCAAAATGTTCCATGAACGTGACGTCTCTTCATATGAATTGCTTACAATTAATATTATTGTTCCGTAATCGTTTAATGCCGGTGATAATTGGCGGATGCCACGTGTGAATCCGAGGGGCGGTTGACGTATTCATAAATGCATTAAACGTATTTTGTGTTTTCGCGTATTGAAACGCAATTTTGATACTTATGAATTATTTCGCATTTTATCAACAACAAAATATCGTGATGCAATCAATCAAGGAGTATTGACAATACTTTTGATCGTGTAGTGGAAACCTCATAGGATTGATGAAAATATTGTCAAAAAATCAAAACTGCTATCAATCCTACAATACTTTCTCTCCAGAGAGAAAACAGTTAAATATGTACAATGACCTCTTCTCTCACTGTTTCAATATTCAGTTGCAATATTGAAATCTTCAAACGCTTGATTTATTTCGAAAAACGCGGACTCAAGTTACCAAGTCAATGTGATTGATGGTATTTACAATACTTTGGATTTACAATAATATTGTCACGTGTAAGGGCCGCTGATAGTAATGAATTGCCCCTCGGGTGAGAGAAATTCGATTTGTTTACTTTTGTGAGATTCGCCCTTCTGTGAAAAACAGCTGATATTATATTCGCCATCATGAAATGTCATTCGAGTTTTGTGTCAGAGCTGCCAGATTTTTTCATAGAAAATCTGTATTACCCAGAATGAAAAATCTGTATTTATCTGTATCCACTATAAAATCGAAATATTTATAATGAAAATTTGTTGAGGTAATGTTATTCCAAAAAACTATGGTTCTATAATGAGAAATTGAATGAGTGCTCAATATTCATATCATTCTACAACGACGACATTAAATGCTTTAAAATTTTCATCACCAATCAGAATCCACAAAACATAATTTCAATTTCATATACTTTCAAAATGTTGGCTTGGTGAGTTGATGTAGGATCTCAGCGCTCAACTTAAACTATCAATACAATTTAAAGATTTTAAGATCAATTTGTGATTCGTCGATTGATTACAAAACTCTCATCTCATCACTACTACCAAAGAGAGCTCTGACGAACAAAATTATTTTATTCTTTCATCTTTTTCTTAAAAATCTGTATAAATCTGTATTGAGTTTAAAAAACCTGTACAAAATCAGTATTCTGTATGAAATCTGTATGTGCATGTAAAAATCTGTATAATACAGATAAATTTGTATAAATGGCATCTCTGTTTTGTGTGCTATCCCTTATTAAAGTTTTATTTTGACATTCACACATTTTTTGTTGAATGTCGTGCCGTCATTATTTCTGCAAGTGTTCTAAACTGGTTGAAAGAAAATTTGTTAAAGATTTGATTCAGTAGGTGTTTCTTCTATCTAAGGGAAATAGTTATATTTCATGAATTTTAATCAATCGCAATAATTCATTTTGTTGATAAGTTACCAAATGCATTTCGTGTTGTTTGTCTTTTTCAAAATTATGTAACGATAAGCTTGCACGAATTGCTATTTAGGTTGTATTTTTGTTTACTACAATCGTGGAAATATTTTCCAGATAACTGCCAGTAGTACACAACATGGGCGGTCACGATCACCATCACGGTCCACCCTACAAAGTTCCGGACGCTTCGATCTACAAGGTGTCGGATGTTCCGCAACTGGTCGAAGTGGAACGTGCACTGGCGCGTCGTGGTTTGAAGGATCCTTGGCTAAGAAATGAAGTGTGGCGCTACGATGTCAAAGAATGGTCCACCCATCGAGTTCGGTTGGTTCGATTTTTATTCAAAGGCTTTCCACTTGGATTTGCTGCTTTCGTTGCCACCATCGGATTGGAGTACGCTCTCGGAGTAGACTATCACGCTCATAATGGTCATGGGGACCATGGCAAGCATGGCGGTCACTGAAGTCCCAGAACTGTCACACGGTGGTTGTTTTTGTTTGAATTTTCGGATTGAGAAAGAATAACTAATGTAAATGATTTAGATCTAGCGAATTTGGGTTTATTTCTATCAGCGATAATTCACAGCACTGATCTTTTAACTAGTGGCTCGTGGTTTAAGCTCCTCATAGCATGAACGCAAAAAGATGTGCGTTTTCTTCTGAGGGTTGTTGTACTCATGTCCTTTAGACCAATCATATCCCACGGTGTAGGCAAAGATTTGGCCATTTGCATTAAAACAGCACTTGGTAATCGATTGATCCATTGTTTCCGAAGACTTGAGCTTGGTTCTGGCGTCCTTATCCCAAAAGCTGAATGTCCCATCAGAACCAACAGTGGCCAATGTTCCGTGTATCGGATGGAACGCAATATCGTTGACGGCATAAATGTCCTGGTAGCCGTTAGAACCGTTTGACCGGTGACATTTGAATGTAAAATTATCTTTTGGATTGATTGGATTTACATACTGAATGGCCACACGTCCCTCGATTGATCCTAGTGCATAGCCCGTGGGAGTTTTTTTCTTGTCCCGAAAGATGGAAACGGTACGATGTTGGTACTTGAGTGGACTTTCTTGCTGCTTGTATTGAGTCGGCTTATTTTCCAGTGAGTAAATGAGGACATGTCGTCCGGCAGTACCCACTACGGCCATGGGATAGTCGACATCTGCGCAATAACACCGTTCAGGCAATTGAATCGACATCATCGGTTGCGGTGTTCGGGTGTCCCAGAATTTTAGCGTCTTATCCCACGAACCGGTCATCAGACATGTATAGTTGGTTCCTTTGACCCAGTGACAAGTTTTGATCGGAGCATCATGTTGTGCCACCTGCGCTAACTGATCCGATGCCAGATCCCAACATTTAACCTAAAACATCGACAGTTTAGTAAATGTGACAATTTTGTTTTCTTTTCATCGCTTACTTGTTTGTCGGCGGACGCGATAAACACTTTAGTGCCATCGTCTGCCCAGCAAACATCAAGAACGGGACCGCCCATAGTTTTGATTGATTTTCCCACCGTTTTGCCGCTTTGTTCAACCTCCCAGCATCGCACACTGCAATCCCAGCTACCGGCAATCAAAAAATTCTGCTGTAGAGTAGCTGGACTAAACTCCATCGCTGACACGGTATCCTCCGGTGGGGAAGTTACTTCAAAATCTTTCATCGGATTTGACGGTGCCGTCGTGGTTGGCCCGAAGGCGGACGCTGCGCCGATGGTCGGGGTACCGAACATTGTTTTTTAGTCAGCTCTCCTGAAACAAAGCTGCTTTAGTGAATTGTATTGTTCAGATTTACCAATTAGCAGAAACAGATCGGCCAACAATGGGTAATATTTAACAACAACACATTTAACAATACACTTTTGCTGCGCAGAAGAGAGCACAGAACGTTTTTTATAAAGCTGTGTAATATAAATGATGCGAACTGACAGCGACACGGCAAGGTGCGCAGCGTTGGCAGGTTGACAGATTTATGTGGTAAATGCCAGATTTTTCTCGTGGCGCCAGACACTCTAACTAACCAGATCTTTTGCCAGATTTTACAAATTTCCTCAGATTTCGTCAGATCTTCACGCTTTTGGCCTTTATACGATAGATGGTTAGACCTTTTTTTGTTCATTAAAAAAGAAGCCCGATCAGAGACAGATTTTTGGAAAAATGACCTGGCAACGCTGACGGTGCGTGCATTTGCTGACGGATACGTAAAAAATTTATTGAGGGGTAGCAATGTGAATCTTTAAATATTTCAAGTGGGGAGTATTTTACGCTTTATATTTCAAAACTACTTACTTCCGGCGAAGTGAAATTTATTAACTTATTCGGGTAATAGGGTAACAGAGGTATTTTGGCCCACTTTAGGATTGATTTTATTTTGGCCCACTTTGTACAAATATCCACCAAATGTTGTGATATCTTTGAAAAACCCTTCCGCAATAGGCAATTTAATATGATAGACATCAAATTGATGCAACATGGGTTACTTAACATGGATAAAATCCGATAAAATCGATAAAGTTTGTTAGGTGGGCCAAAATATATGAAGTGGCCAAAATACCTCTGTTACCCTAATTTGTCACCAGATGAACGAGAAAACTATCTATTTCATTTACTATTATGACAAGCTTTCATTTAGCTCCTATTCATCCAGCTGTTTAACATTTTACTCCCTTTCATTGTACGTTTTTTTCCCTTAACTAACTTTCTTCAAAATGAATAATGACAGATGGGTTCTTGGCTGCTTTCGAAAAGAGATTTCAATTTTCAGTTATCTTTTTTTTGCATAAAACTGCTCACTATTTTCCCGATCAAATCTCACTTTCAATGGTAATTTATGGAAGATCTAATTTTAAATAGTAAACGAACAACAATTCGTCTAATGCAAATTAGACAGTGAACCAATTCGCTAATAATTTTTAATTTTGGTTAAAATCTGACAGGCGAGAAGTTATTTTCTACTTTGTAAAAAATGTTTCAGTTCTTTGAAAAAAAAAACATTTCTGTGTAGTTTTCTTATACATCAAAAAGTTAATATAGAAAGTATTGTAAATAAAACATAATTTTTGCTTCAAATTCTCCTTATGATCACCGAATTGCAATTGTAGAATAATTTTGAGATCAAAGTTTTCACTATTTCGAAACACTAAGGCTGTGAACCATTTCGCAGTTAATTTTAACTTTTGGGTAAAATCTGACACTTGAGTGGTTATTTTGTGTCGAGTAGTCAAAAAACTGCGGCCCATTTCAAATTTTGAGGGATGGCAAGTTATTTGGGTTTATTTTGCCCCTGGAAATAATTTTGACAGAAGAATTGATATTAGAATTTTCTTTGCAAGATTTTTTTCAGTGTCGGAAAATAACCATCGATCTATCAAAAAAAAACTGTAGCATCATCGCTGCAACAAATCAACGTGACATTCGTGCAACATTTGCATCGGTCATCGCAGCGCATCTCATTACGACATCACCCATGTCTACCCGAACAGAATTCAAAGGGCAACTGTTCCGTATCTGCCCCATCCTTTTTCACGTGATATTCAAATTGAATTTATTGTACATTAAGCTATAGACAAATCCAAGGCCTGGACCCAGTGAAATTTGTCGACCCGTATAAGTCCGATCATCGGCCCGATTATCGGACCGAATCATCTTTATCCCAAGAAGCTTGCCAGCTGGCAAGTGTTCTTTGGCGTGACGAGCTATAGAATTCGTTGAAAGCAATTGGTCTCTCATAAATTTCACCCTCAATAGCACCACGTTTGGCTAAAATATCGGCTCTTTCATTGCCAGGAATGGAGCAATGAGCCGGGACCCAGACTATAGTGATTAGATAATTATTGTTCAATATGTCGTTCAGGCACTGTTTTATTTTGCCCAGGAAAAACGGTTCAGTCGAACCGGTCATCAGACATGTATAGTTGGTTCCTTTGACCCAGTGACAAGTTTTGATCGGAGCATCATGTTGTGCCACCTGCGCTAACTGATCCGATGCCAGATCCCAACATTTAACCTAAAACATCGACAGTTTAGTAAATGTGACAATTTTGTTTTCTTTTCATCGCTTACTTGTTTGTCGGCGGACGCGATAAACACTTTAGTGCCATCGTCTGCCCAGCAAACATCAAGAACGGGACCGCCCATAGTTTTGATTGATTTTCCCACCGTTTTGCCGCTTTGTTCAACCTCCCAGCATCGCACACTGCAATCCCAGCTACCGGCAATCAAAAAATTCTGCTGTAGAGTAGCTGGACTAAACTCCATCGCTGACACGGTATCCTCCGGTGGGGAAGTTACTTCAAAATCTTTCATCGGATTTGACGGTGCCGTCGTGGTTGGCCCGAAGGCGGACGCTGCGCCGATGGTCGGGGTACCGAACATTGTTTTTTAGTCAGCTCTCCTGAAACAAAGCTGCTTTAGTGAATTGTATTGTTCAGATTTACCAATTAGCAGAAACAGATCGGCCAACAATGGGTAATATTTAACAACAACACATTTAACAATACACTTTTGCTGCGCAGAAGAGAGCACAGAACGTTTTTTATAAAGCTGTGTAATATAAATGATGCGAACTGACAGCGACACGGCAAGGTGCGCAGCGTTGGCAGGTTGACAGATTTATGTGGTAAATGCCAGATTTTTCTCGTGGCGCCAGACACTCTAACTAACCAGATCTTTTGCCAGATTTTACAAATTTCCTCAGATTTCGTCAGATCTTCACGCTTTTGGCCTTTATACGATAGATGGTTAGACCTTTTTTTGTTCATTAAAAAAGAAGCCCGATCAGAGACAGATTTTTGGAAAAATGACCTGGCAACGCTGACGGTGCGTGCATTTGCTGACGGATACGTAAAAAATTTATTGAGGGGTAGCAATGTGAATCTTTAAATATTTCAAGTGGGGAGTATTTTACGCTTTATATTTCAAAACTACTTACTTCCGGCGAAGTGAAATTTATTAACTTATTCGGGTAATAGGGTAACAGAGGTATTTTGGCCCACTTTAGGATTGATTTTATTTTGGCCCACTTTGTACAAATATCCACCAAATGTTGTGATATCTTTGAAAAACCCTTCCGCAATAGGCAATTTAATATGATAGACATCAAATTGATGCAACATGGGTTACTTAACATGGATAAAATCCGATAAAATCGATAAAGTTTGTTAGGTGGGCCAAAATATATGAAGTGGCCAAAATACCTCTGTTACCCTAATTTGTCACCAGATGAACGAGAAAACTATCTATTTCATTTACTATTATGACAAGCTTTCATTTAGCTCCTATTCATCCAGCTGTTTAACATTTTACTCCCTTTCATTGTACGTTTTTTTCCCTTAACTAACTTTCTTCAAAATGAATAATGACAGATGGGTTCTTGGCTGCTTTCGAAAAGAGATTTCAATTTTCAGTTATCTTTTTTTTGCATAAAACTGCTCACTATTTTCCCGATCAAATCTCACTTTCAATGGTAATTTATGGAAGATCTAATTTTAAATAGTAAACGAACAACAATTCGTCTAATGCAAATTAGACAGTGAACCAATTCGCTAATAATTTTTAATTTTGGTTAAAATCTGACAGGCGAGAAGTTATTTTCTACTTTGTAAAAAATGTTTCAGTTCTTTGAAAAAAAAAAACATTTCTGTGTAGTTTTCTTATACATCAAAAAGTTAATATAGAAAGTATTGTAAATAAAACATAATTTTTGCTTCAAATTCTCCTTATGATCACCGAATTGCAATTGTAGAATAATTTTGAGATCAAAGTTTTCACTATTTCGAAACACTAAGGCTGTGAACCATTTCGCAGTTAATTTTAACTTTTGGGTAAAATCTGACACTTGAGTGGTTATTTTGTGTCGAGTAGTCAAAAAACTGCGGCCCATTTCAAATTTTGAGGGATGGCAAGTTATTTGGGTTTATTTTGCCCCTGGAAATAATTTTGACAGAAGAATTGATATTAGAATTTTCTTTGCAAGATTTTTTTCAGTGTCGGAAAATAACCATCGATCTATCAAAAAAAAACTGTAGCATCATCGCTGCAACAAATCAACGTGACATTCGTGCAACATTTGCATCGGTCATCGCAGCGCATCTCATTACGACATCACCCATGTCTACCCGAACAGAATTCAAAGGGCAACTGTTCCGTATCTGCCCCATCCTTTTTCACGTGATATTCAAATTGAATTTATTGTACATTAAGCTATAGACAAATCCAAGGCCTGGACCCAGTGAAATTTGTCGACCCGTATAAGTCCGATCATCGGCCCGATTATCGGACCGATTGAGCACGATAGGCTTTAACCTTAAGGTCATTCGCCTCTTAGGGCCAGAAAGACTCTGGCCCTATGTTCGGGGTTGGAAATCCAACCCTGACATATCCCATCCCCTGAGTATCAGACATCCGCTCCCCAGTGAAATTCGTCGACCTGCATAAGTCCGATCATCGGTCCGATTATCGGACCGATTGTGCACGATATGGGGCCGATCGTAGCACTTCGATCGGCCCGCCATCGGACAATTCTGCACCATTTGCATCAACCGCGTCGACCTAAAAAAGTTTTATGTTTACATTATGTATCGCTATAGGAACAGAGCGAAGGAGCATCAAACAAGGCATTTTCGAGCCGACGTCTCCCGGATAGGGTGTGAAATACATTTTTTGTTTCGATCATAGAGGCTTTAACCTTAAGGTCATTCTCCTCTTAGGGCCAGAAAAACTCTAACCCTATGTTCGGAGTGGGAAATCCAACCCCGATATCTCCCATCCCCCCAGAATCAGACATCCGCTCTCTGCTTTGGTATTTCTTCACTCTTTTGTTCTACCGATACACTATGTAAGCACGAAACGCAATCAAAAGCTGCACGATGCGTCCGATGTTCGGATTTACTGGGGAGGGCCGAATGTCATATACCATTCGACTCAGTTCGTCGAGATCACAAAATGTCTGTGTGTGTGTGTGTGTGTGTGTGTGTGTGTGTGTGTGTGTGTGTGTGTGTGTGTGTGTGTGTGTGTGTGTGTGTGTGTGTGTGTGTGTGACACAAAATGTCACTCAATTTTCTCAGAGATGGCTGAACCGATTTTCACGAACTTAGATTCAAATGAAAGGTCTTGAGATCCCATAAAAAATTCCTGAATATTATTTGGACCCGATTTTCGGTTCCGGAGTTATGGGGTAAAATGCGCAAAAAAAAAAGAAATTATGTGTTCTAACTTTTCTTATAGTTTATATGAAAGGTCCTTTGGTCCCATACGTAATTTCTTTTTTTTTATCGTTTATTTATACCCGGCTTCAACCTAGTTGCGGTCGTTCACCGGGTTACGTTCCTGAATTTCGTCCGGATCCGACTTCCGGATCCGGGAATATAGGCTAAAGTGCGTTAAAAATTTTATACCATCATTGAAAAGGGTAAAAACCCGTACAAAATTTCCTAAATCGATCTCAAATCTTTTCCAATTGATACACTAACAGATCGGCTGAAAAGTTCGTATCGTTTCTATGAGAGGGCGCCACTAGAATTAAATCCATACCATTTTCAGTTAGTACCAACCTTCAAAAGATACGTGTATAAATTTGACAGCTGTCTGATTATTAGTTTGTGAGATATTGCATTTTGAGTAAAGCTACTTTTGTTATTGTGAAAAAAAATGGAAAAAAAGGAATTTCGTGTGTTGATGAAACACTACTTTTTGATGAAAAAAAGTGCCGCCGATACCAAAAAATGGCTTGATGAGTGTTATCCAGACTCTGCACCGGGCGAAGCAACAATTCGTAAGTGGTTTGCAAAATTTCGTACTGGTCATATGAGCACCGAAGACGATGAACGCAGTGGACGTCCAAAAGAGGCTGTTACCGATGAAAACGTGAAAAAAATCCACAAAATGATTTTCAATGACCGTAAAGTTAAGTTGATCGAGATAGCTGACACCCTAAAGATATCAAAGGAACGTGTTGGACATATTATTCACGAATATTTGGATATGAGGAAGCTTTGTGCAAAATGGGTGCCGCGTGAGCTCACAATCGATCAAAAACAACAATGAAAATTGAACTGAAATTGAACGAATTGGGCTTCGAATTGTTCCCTCATCCACCGTATTCTCCAGATTTGGTCCCCAGTGACTTTTTCCTGTTCTCAGACCTCAAGAGAATGCTCGCTGGTAAAAAATTTAGAAGCAATGAAGAGGTAATCGCTGAAACTAAAATAGGCCTTTTGAGGCAAAGGACAAATCGTACTACAAAAATGGTATCGAAAAGTTGGAAGATCGCTATAATCGCTGTATCGCCTCTGATGGCAATTATTTTTTTTCATAAATACGTTTATTTCTTAAGGCAGTTTACATAAGTTTTCCTTCGCCGTAGCATCACTTTTACATAATATTCTTATCCTAATTTAATTCTAACATAGTCACAACGTTTTGCATTTATTAAAACATATTCTCTTATTACTTAAATATCATCTTAGGTAACTCGTCATTAATTACACACACACTCTACTCGGAAATATTATTTGAACCAAACGATTAACTTCTATAAATTATAAAATAAGCTGTTATTTTCAGACATTTTGTTAATAATTTCATAAACTGTTTCGAGTTTGTTTGTTTCATTACATTATTTTTATTCTAATTTAGCTACTGGTTGAACTCATGGACGCAGCTGGGATCAGAACTAAGTCTTGAAAGGGGCCTTTATTAAATTGAAACTCCAGTTTTCTTTATGAAATGATAAATAAGTTTCATGTATGAAAGGTCACGACAAGCAAGAATGTCTCGAACTGGGATATTGGATAGTCTACCTTGGGTACGCAAAGAATTTATTAGTTGAGATCTGACATCACGATACTCCACGCATGTCCAAACGACATGATCAATATCTCGATAACCTTCGCCACAAGCACAATGATTAGTCTCGGAGAGCCCAATTCGAAGGAGATGTGCATCTAACGTGTAGTGATTGGACATGAGTCTGGACATCACACGAATGAAATCTCTACTCACATCCAGTCCCATGAACCATGCCTTTGTCGATATTTTCGGAATAATTGAGTGCATCCACCGACCCAGATCATCTTTATCCCAAGAAGCTTGCCAGCTGGCAAGTGTTCTTTGGCGTGACGAGCTATAGAATTCGTTGAAAGCAATTGGTCTCTCATAAATTTCACCCTCAATAGCACCACGTTTGGCTAAAATATCGGCTCTTTCATTGCCAGGAATGGAGCAATGAGCCGGGACCCAGACTATAGTGATTAGATAATTATTGTTCAATATGTCGTTCAGGCACTGTTTTATTTTGCCCAGGAAAAACGGTTCAGTCTTGCCAGTCATGTTTGAGCGAATGGCTTCAATTGCACTCAGACTATCTGTGAAGAGGAAATAATGGTTTGGAATTAATGTGACGATTACACTCAAACTATAATGAACTGCTGATAGCTCTGCTATATAAACAGATGCAGGTTCTTGAAGCCTAAATGAGGCCGAAACATTATTGTTGAACATACCAAACCCTGTCGCTTCTTCAATTCGCGATCCGTCCGTGTAAAACATTTTCTCAGAGTCAATATGCCTGAACTTACTTGAAAATATTTTTGGGATTTCCGTCGAACGTAGATGATCCGGGATTCCACGCACTTCGCGCTGCATGGATGTATCGAAAAATAAAGTTGAGTCAGGGACATTTAGGAGGCTGACACGGATAGGAATATATCTTGAAGGGTTGATTTCCTGTGACATATGGTTAAAATATACTGTCATGAATTTTGTTTGAGATCGAAGCTCGACTAGTCGTTCGAAATTTTTAATTACCATGGGATTCAGCACCTCACATCTTATTAGCAGGCGTGATGAAAGCTCCCAAAATCGATCTTTTAATGGAAGAACTCCCGCCAGAACTTCAAGACTCATTGTATGTGTCGAATGCATGCACCCTAAAGCAATTCGCAAACAACGATACTGAATTCGCTCCAGTTTGATAATATGAGAGTTTGCAGCGGAACGAAAGCAAACGCATCCATATTCCATCACTGAAAGTATCGTTGTCTGATACAATTTTCTTAGATCTTCCGGATGAGCACCCCACCAAGATCCTGTTATTGTTCGAAGAAAATTTACTCTTTGTTGGCATTTTGTTATCAGAAACCTAATGTGTCCTCCCCACGTGCATTTGGAATCGAACCACACCCCGAGGTATTTAAAAGTTAAAACCTGTTGGATCAGGAATCAGGAATCAGAACAAATTGGCTCAAATGGCACGTTCCCCTTGATATTTGGAGATTTGTGCCTTGCCATCAATTTGTGTTTAGCATCATTTTCCCGATATATAAGAGGGAAGGATTGAAAGGAAATGGTAAGGGTTGGACTAGGAGGATGGGAAAAATTTACGACACAAAAACACATAAAAGCAGAAGTAAATTCTGCACCCCTAAGGGATGCTGAACAATCTGCTGAGGATCACATTTAGTGGAAGCAGAAGGAAATTCTGAACCTCTACGAGATCTCGAACAGTCTGCTGTTAATAAAACCTCCAACCCCCGAGAGGATTTAGAGATCTTACAAAAGCGACACCATTCTGCACTCCCGGAAGAATGCAGAACGACTCGCAGTATGTACAAGCAGAAGTAAATTCGGTACCCCCCAAAGGAAGCCAAACAATCTGCTAAACCCTATTTAAGGTGAATACAGAAGGGATTCATTCACTCCAGGAAGAACGATGAACCCTTCTGACTATAGCTCCTTACCACATTGGGTGAGAAACGAGAGAATATCCTTCAATTTTAGCTCCGCATACACAGACTCAACCATGTATGGAGAACCAAAAACCCGGATACGTAGCTGCGTCAATGCGGGACAGTTACATATCAGATGATATGAAGTACCATAATCGGATTGACACAAATTACACGAATAATACTCAACACGTTGAATAGTAGCCATGTGATAATTGAGTTTGCAATGTCCAGTCAGAGCTCTGACCAGAATACTTCAATGATACTTGGAGAAATGCAGTAGACACTTTGACATTTTCAGATTTAAATCTGGTAGAAATGCTTTTGTCTGAGCGCAAGTTTGCAAGCTGCGCCAGTAGCTGGCATGTTTGGATGCAGCCCAAGAACGTATCTTGTGCTTTATCCAACTAGTTGAAAGTGGTAAAGCTGGTTCAGGACCAACGAAATCATTCGTTGCACCAGCTCTAGCCAGCTCATCAGCCCATTCATTTCCAGTAATACCAGAATGGCCGGGTACCCATAAGAAGTAAACAGCATTTGAAATGCTGAGGTCTTCAATTTGAGTTCGACATGCGATCACTAGATTCGACCGTGAGTCATTCGAACTGAGTGCTTTTAAGGCTGCCTGACTGTCGGAACAAAAATAAATACGTTTACCAGAGATCCTCTGCTGAAGTGCCGATTGTACTCCACACAGAATTGCGTAGATTTCTGCTTGGAACACAGTACAGTATCTACCAAGTGAATGAGACTGCTCCAGCCTCATTTCACGACAGTAGACACCAGCACCAGCACGACCATTCAACAGAGAACCGTCCGTAAAACAAACTATGTGTTCATCAAGTTGTCGTTCCAGACAACCAGACAACCATTCCTAACGAAGAGGATAGCTCACATTGAATGTTTTAAAAGGAAAACTGCATTTGAGAGTTAGGTCACTAGGAGCGAGTAAATACTCATCCCACGTAACCATTTGAGACCACAAGCGAGTGTGGCTGGTAGCATAATCTAATGGGTTACTGTTCCAAAACCCTGTAACCCTAAGACGGTATGCACAAGATAATGCTTCTTGTTTTAGGAACACATGTAGTGGTTTAATACACAGTAGCGCCTCTAGAGCAGCATTAGGAGTTGTCGTGAATGCTCCTGTCATCGCCATTAGGACCATCCTTTGGAGATGATTTAGCTTTGACTGAACTGTCGCGACTTCTCCTTTCTGCCACCATACAAGACATCCATATGCTAAAATTGGTCTAACAATAGTTGTGTAGATCCAATGAATATATCTGGGTTTGAGTCCCCATGATTTTCCAAAAGCTCGTCTGCATTGGCCGAAAGCCATGCAAGTTCTCTCAATCCTGAAGTCAATGTGAGCAGACCAATTCAGTTTTGAGTCAAGAATAACCCCGACGTATTTAACTTGATCGACCACAGTGACCTCTGAACCAAAGAACTGCAACGGACGAGCTCCTGTAATTATCCTACGATGAGTGAAAAGCACCATTGATGTTTTGCCCGGATTTACAGATAATCCAACCTGACAACACCATTGTTCAACAGATCGCAGGGCTTGCTGCATTAAATCAAAGAGAGTGTTAATGCTTATACCGGTCATCAATATATGATAATCGTCGGCAAAACCATAAGTCGGAAATCCAAGGTTATTAAGTTTCCTTAACAAACCATCAGCGACTAGGTTCCATAAAAGTGGGGATAGTACACCACCTTGAGGAAAAACCCAAGATATTCCGTTCACGACTGCAATGTTTAACCTCCTGCAGCCATTCAGCCATCGGCACGGAAATACACCTTGACTTAGGAGTTCCTATTTTGTGGCCTTTTACGACATGGAACAGGAAACCAGTGGATCAATTCTTGGTAAAAAATAATTCCGCCGGATACCACACGGCTTACCTGTTTGGTATACCACCGGTACAGGTGGACCGTAGCGTTATTCTTAGCCAGTTGGGAAACCGCTACCGACACTACACGGCTATCTAGGCTGCTCAGAGAGGGAAGTTAACATTGATGGTCAACTTCCATGGATGGCTGAGCAGCCGAGATCCATATTCCATCACTGAAAGTATCGTTGTCTGATACAATTTTATTAGATCTTCCGGATGAGCACCCCACCAAGATCCTGTTATTGTTCGAAGAAAATTTACTCTTTGTTGGCATTTTGTTATCAGAAACCTAATGTGTCCTCCCCACGTGCATTTGGAATCGAACCACACCCCGAGGTATTTAAAAGTTAAAACCTGTTGGATCATTCTTCCCATCATATGGAGCTGAAGCTGCGCGGGATCATGCTTTCTTGAAAAGACGACTAACTCTGTTTTCTCCGCAGAGAATTCGATACCAAGATGAACAGCCCAATCGGACAAGTTATCTAAGGTATCTTGCAATGGTTTATGCAGATCAATAGCTTTGGGTCCAGTAACTGAAACCACGCCATCATCTGCCAATTGTCTTAGTGTACATGGGGTTACTAGACAGTTGTCAATGTCATTTACGTAAAAATTATAGAGGAGCGGACTGAGGCATGAGCCTTGCGGGAGACCCATGTAACTATTTCTGAGTGTTGCCAAATCGCCATGTGAAAAATGCATGTGTTTCTCTGACAAAAGGTTGTGCAAATAATTATTTATAACCGCTGGGAGTCCATTTTGGTGAAGCTTGTCTGAAAGAACATCAATGGAAACTGAATCAAATGCTCCTTTAATGTCTAAAAATACAGATGCCATTTGTTGCTTTTGAGCGAAGGCAATTTGGATGTCAGACGAAAGTAATGCAAGGCAATCATTCGTCCCTTTATTTCTACGGAAGCCAAACTGAGTATCTGACAACAAACCGTTCGTCTCGACCCAAGTGTCGAGACGTCGTAGAATAATTTTTTCGAACAATTTTCTGATGCAGGACAACATCGCAATGGGTCTATATGAGTTGTGATTGGAAGCTGGTTTCCCCGGTTTTTGAATGGCGATAACTTTCACTTGTCTCCAGTCAGGTGGAACAATATTTTGCTCAAGAAACTTGTTGAACAATTCCAACAAACGTCTTTTTGCGAGGTTGGGCAGATTCTTCACCAAGTTGAATTTCATTCTGTCCAACCCTGGAGCGTTATTGTTACAAGACAAGAGTGCTATAGAAAATTCCATCATTGAAAATGGGTTATTAATAAAACCATTATTTGGAGGAGATTCCCGTATAATGCTCTGCGTAGGAACAGAATCTGGGCAAACTTTCCTAGCAAAGTCAAATATCCATCGGTTCGAGTATTCAACACTCTCATTGCCCACGTTACGATTCCTCATTCGTCTGGCCGTGTTCCAAAGAGTGCTCATTGAGGTATCTCTTGACAAACCTTCGACAAAATGTCTCCAATAGCTACATTTTTTGGCTCGAAGTATGCTCTTGTACTTGGTTTCTAAAACCATAAGTTTTTCAAAATTCTGAGGAGTTCCTCCTCCCCGTTTTAGAAACGTCTTGCAAGCATTTTGTTTTGCGAGTTTAGCCTCTGAGCACTCTTTGTCCCACCAGGGGTTGGGAGGCCTTCTGTTAGTCGTTGGCCCAGAAAAGCGTTTAGTTTGGGATTGTTCTGCTGCCTCCAGAATCGAACAAATGAGGAAGTCATATTCTTCAAGTGGAGGGAGCTCTTCCATTGAATTCAAAATACTAGAGATACTACTTTGGTATTTAATCCAGTCGATATTTTTTGTCAAATCATATGGAATACTAGCGGAAGTAGCAATGCAATTGCTACTGCTAATTGAGATGATGATTGGTAAATGATCGCTACCGTGTAAATCAGGCAGTATTTTCCAGGTGCAATCTAGTCGAATTGATGTTGAGCAAAGAGATAGATCTAATGCACTTGGGCGTGCCGGAGGTCTTGGGATCCGTGTCATGCTACCCATATTTAATACCGTCATGCTAAAATTGTCACAAATGTTTTGTATTAAAGATGATCTGCTATCATTGTAAACGGAACCCCACATAATACCGTGCGAATTTAAATCCCCCAGAATCAATCGTGGTGCAGGAAGGGCTTCAACAACCATTTCATTAAGCTGTTGCTGTCCAACTTGTGCTTTTGGAGGAATATAAACCGAAGCTATGCAAATATCTTTGCCTTTAATGTTTATTTGGCAAGCAACAACTTCTATACTAGAAGTTGAAGGGATGTTTAATCTATAAAAGGAATAGCATTTCTTAATTCCCAAAAGCACTCCACCATACGGAGAGTCTCTATCGAGACGTACACAGATAAAAATATTTTGTAAATTTACATTTATTTTCATGCACATATTCGGAGCAGGCAATTGAATGGAAAATTACATTAAAAAACTAAGCGTTTGTAAATATACAGTCTTGTTCAATGAAAAACTAAATGAATATTAATGTAATTTTACATCAATCATGGTTTTAAATCAGATTTTCGTTTCAACTGACATCTATTTCATAGTACTATCGGTTTACATGCCGTGTAAGTTTCATTATTTCTTTCTGTGTATAATGTTAAAATCATTAAAATTTAAAGCTATGTTTGAAGTAAGCCATGTTTCGCATAAAGCAAATACATCACATTTTTGACTATGCAATAATATTTTAAATGAATCAAGTTTTGGCATGATGCTTCGACAATTCCACTGCAGGACAGTGATTGTATCATTTGCGACGGGTGATAAATTATCCATCAAAAGATACAAAACCTGAGACAATTGGCCATTGAGCTGATAACTGCTTCAAAAAGGTTCTAGCTATTGGAAGGAATGCCATTATGAGGGTCTTTAAGGGTTCAGATATATTGAATGCTGAGAAAATCCATTCAACAATTTCCGAAAACTTCAGTAATCCTGTTGGTGGCTGTGAAATGGAGCCCACAGGATTATTACCTTTTTCTGTGCTAGATCCTGGATTGGTTTGTGAATTTGACAAACCAGGAGGCACAGTCTTTGGTTTTGACTTTTTTTGTTTAACACGGGGATCTTTTTTTGAAGATGAAATTTTAGGTGTCTTTTTTGGTAATTTGGAGGAAGACTTCTTTCTCTTAACTGACCCTTGGGTAGTGATAAACGAATTACCTTCACTATTTTCGTCAGAGTCAGAGTCCTCTGGTTCCTCTAGATTTGAAAACCCGTTTTCGGTTTCCAAAGGGGGGACATCAATGACCGTTTTAAGCATTTCTGCATATGTGCGCTTAGACCGTGCTTTTAAAGAAAGCTTAATTTTGTCTTTGTGCACTTTAAATGCAGTGCATACTGAAATATCATCATGAGGACTATTCCCACAATAAATACATTTTTCAATTTCCTTGTTGCAATCATTATCTTTATGAGGCCCTTCACACTTAATACATTTTGGTTTATTACTACAGTAAGTAGCTGTGTGGCCGAATTTTTTGCAGTTCGTACAATTCATTACATTTGGAACAAAAAGCCGAACAGGGAGGCGAATTTTATCGACATAGACATGGGAACTGATGGCAATTATGTTGAATAATATAAACGAATTTTGGCAAAAAAATGTGTGTTTCTATTAAACGATACGAACTTTTCAGCCGAACTGTTAAGCGTTTGAGGCTTCATACCACGCAAAAGGTCTGCTTTCATTGCTGACTGCTACACCTGACGACTGAAGTCCAAATGAGAGTTGCGACCTGAGCGTTTGAGGTTCTTAACCACGCAGAAGGTGCACTCTTCGAAGCTGCTGGTCCCACGACGTCTGCTTGCATCCAACGCACAAGAAGAATTTATCGAATTTCGACCACGGTTCTCCTTTTATACGCAGTCAGTTGAAGATATGTGCCTGACTACCTCAAAATCGTCGTCCTTGCGCGAAAAAGCCAAGCATAAGTAAAGAGTTTTCCGCGTTGTTTTCAAAGTTTGAGAAAACTTAATATTTGAGTTGTTTGTGGTTATCTCACATTGTTCAAAATATTATCCTAAATTCCTGATCATATTTTTGATGAAATGGTGAAAGAATTATGTTGCTGCCTTTAATACAAGTCGAGATATTCACGATTAAGTTCTGCCCATTCTTCCATATGGCTAATTTTGAAAAGGCACCCCATAGTAAAGTAAAGTAAGTCGTATTCACGACAAAAACTGACTACACACGTACACAATTCAAATGCACCAAATCGCAATGAACGACAGAATACGGTGGGATAATCTAATCTCTTTAGAGAAAACTTGATTACCACTATAAGTTGAATAATAAGTACTACAACTGAATTATCATCATATTATAATATTATATCAATATCGAGCGATCACCAAAAGACACTCGCATTCTATTCGTGCGCCTTTTTTTTCCTTTTAAAGCATGCACTGATCTCTTCTGCATCCTCTCTGCGAGAAAGAAATCGCTTCTCTCTAGAAACCTTACAAAGGCAAGAGGGCCTCGTGAAAACAACATCGCTTCCACACAGCTGTTGGCCGAAATAAAAAACAAACAAAACATTGCACAACCACTCTGACAGAGATAGCGGCATGCCGAACCGAAAGCCGGTAAACAACCGCGTGTTTTGCAACTTTGGCATGGGTGTGTCCGTGAATGAATCGTTTCCATTGATGATGACATTCACACACAATATGCCACTGATTTATACGGGATCTGTTCCATTCGGTTCATGCGGGACACAGAGACACACAGAGTGGCAGAGGAAGACACTCGGCGAATTGGTGAGAATCGGTTTGCAAGAATCTCACTCTGTGTCGAGAACTCGTGGCGGTCGGACGTGCGTCGCGTCGTATCCGAGTACAATTTTTTTCTCACTGTGTGCTGTGTATAGAGTAGTTAAATTGACCAACAAGGTGTGTGTCTGGCCATCGAAGAACATCAAATCCAGCATCAGTAGCTTCCAGTAGCTGTTCGGTTCGGAAGTGCTACCGTGTGTGCTGCAGAAAAAAAAAATAACTATAGTATCTGAATTCTAGAAAAGGATGCTGGTCGCAATGTAAGCTGACCATCAATTACGTGATAGGAAGCAGGACGTGTAGCAGTTGCGGCGCAGTGGACGTGTGCTGGCGTCAATTGCTCTCGATATCTCTTTCCGTCGTCGTCGCTGTAGTCTTAGTAGCCGTCGCCGACGTGAGCGTCTTCGGTGTGTAGATTATTACCACATATTGAATGTGGTGACTGTAATTGAAGACGATCAGTTTAACTCAGAACGGAAAATGACATGTAAAAAGTAGTAAGTAGACGGTGTCCGTTCGTAAAGAGTCGAAGATTCCTGTCTGTGCTCAAGAAGGCGTGTGCGTTGTGGTTGGTGATTATTTTGTTGTGCAAAAGAAAGCAAAGGCTAAACCGTGAAATGAGTCTTCGACGATAGCAAGGTCGCCGAGTGTGTTCGTGCCGGAAGTGAGTATTGGAGAAAAAGGAGTGTGTTGGTGTGGAGATGAACCTGTTTGTGTGGTGTTACTTAATCTTCTTTGCGCAGCAGCTTAAATTTCTTCCAAATTGGTTGTTTGGTGAAATTTTGTACTCTACCGCTGTAATCCGGTTAAGCAAAATGATTAAACTGTGGATGAGATGATATATATTGAAATTGATTAATTAACGCTTATTGTTGATGTTCCAGAAGAAAAATAATTTCAAACAAGTTTATGTGACGTGATGAAGGGGATTTGTTTTGTCTGGATATATAAGTTAATGGATTTTGAAAAGTTTATGAACCTAGCCGGTACAAACCTAATCGAAGATGATTAATCCCAGTTTCTCTTATCCGTTCTAACTGTGAGACGAGCGACAATAGTCTCATTTATTTATTATTTGGTCACTACAGTATAAGTACTGTCTTGATATATGCCAGTAATGGTAGTATAGTTTTTTGACAATTGTCTTGTGCTTTTGTTGTACGAGAACCTGAAATATGGATTAGTTTATTGTTCAAGAGAAAATAAGCCAGAATAAAAAAAATTTACACTCGAATTTTCTCGCATATCAACCCATGTTTTCTTTTTATTGTTGCAACATTTTCCACTACTTCTTGAAAGGCTTAGCGGAAAGTCGGTTTAGTTGACCGTTTACTGATAATGACTACCAATTGGAAGAGTTTTTTGGCTGATTTAGAATTTTTTCACGTTTTCTGTTTCACCCGTGTGAAGGTATAACATTTTAACCCTATTATTCCGGAATCAGATTTCGGATCCGGATGAAATTTTGGAATTCCGTACAAGACCACAAAGCAAAGTCTTGGCATTACATTCCTTTGGTAGAATTTGAACTTTCTTCTCGAACAGACTTCGCTTCCGATTCTTAGTCTACAGAATCATTGCATGTTAGTACTACGATCTTACTGAATTCTTGAATCCTTCCAGGTCGGGGTGGTTGTTAAACGACTGGACAATGCGCAATTCAGGCCCCAATTCTTAGCCTCTTGTCCAGTAACTCCTATCCGTACCTCCACGCGGTGCCGGCTGGGCACGAGGGCTCGAAACAGCGTCTGTTCTCCATGTTAGGAGCGGCTGTTTACCGTCCTGGTGTCAGTGTGGGACTCTAAACAGTGCTGACACGATGGCCCTCCGGCGAGACAGGAGGTTGGTGCAGGCCTAACAAGCCGCCCGGAAAATACATGTTACGTACGATTGAGAAATAAATACGACTCGGAATAATCGGCAAAGACCTACGCAACGAACAAAGGAATACGATTGGAAGCTTGCCACATGGAACTGCAAATCGCTTGGCTTCCCAGGATACGACCGAATGCTGCATGATGAGCTTCAAATCCGTGGCTTCGATGTCATAGCACTGCAGGAACTTTGTTGGACGGGACATAAGGTGTGAAAAAGTGGGCATCGAGCGGCTACCTTCTACCAGAGCTGTGTCACAACCAACGTTCTAGGAACGGGATTTGTGGTGTTGGACAAGATGCGCCAGCGCATGATTGGGTAGCAGCCAATCAGTGATAGAATGTGCGTATTGAAGATCAAGGGCCGTTTCTTCAATTACAGCATCATCAACGTGCACTGTCCACATGAGACGAGACCCGATGACGAGAAGGAAGCATTCTACGCGCAGCTGGATCGAATCTACGACAGTTGTCCACGACGGGATGTAAAACTTGTTATCGGCGATATGAATGCTCAGGTAGGCCGGGAGGGAATGTACAGTCCCGTGATCGGGCTGAAGAGTCTGCACGCGGTAACAAACGACAACGGTCAACGATGCGTAAACTTTGCAGCCTTCCGAGGAATGGTAGTTTGAAGCACCTTCTTCCCCCGCAAATATATCCACAAAGCCACCTGGAGATCATCTGATTAACATACGGAAAATCAAATCGACCACGTTCTCATCGACAGGCTATTCTTCTCCGACGTCATCAATGTCCGCACAGACGCGGAACAGACAGAATACGGTTTTCCGGAAGAAAATGCGCCACCAGGAAGACCAAGACCGCGAAGCGATGGAACCGCTGTACCGCGCAAATGACACACGGAAGTTCTATGAGAAGGTTAACCGCTCATGTAGAGGCTATACGCCAGAGATACCAGTGGTAAACTTCTCACGAACGAACGTGAGGTGATCGACAGGTGGAAGCAGTACTATGACGAGCATCTAAATGGCGAAGCACAAGATACAGAGAACGGCACAGGAATCAATTTGGGTGCACGCTCAGCCGATGATAGATTCCCAGCACCTTATCTATTGGAGATAAGTGAAAAGATCAAAAAGCTGAGGAACAATAAAGCCGCGGGCTATGACCAGTTACCAGGCGAGCTGCTCAAACATAGAGAAGAGGCACTGGCTAGAGCGCTGCACTGGATGATTTCTAGGATTTGAGAGAAGGAGATTCTACCGCAGGAATGGATGAAAGGAGTGGTATGTCCCGTCTACAAAAAGGGCGATAAGGTAGACTGTTGCAATTACCGCGCAATCACATTGCTGAACGCCGCCTACAAGGTTCTCTCCCAAAACCCTTCCCGTCGTCTATCACCAATAGCTAAGGAATTCGTAGGGCCCTACCAAGCGGGATTTACTGGAGCCCGCGCCACTGCGGATCACATATTCGCGATAAGACAAGTACTCCAGAAGTGTCGTGAATACAACGTACCCACGCATCACCTATTCATTGACTTCAAAGCGGCATACGACACAATCGATCGAGAACAGCTATGGCAGATAATGCACGAATACGGACGGGTGATGGACTTTCTTGTATCTTGTTCAATATTGCCCTGGAAGGTGTGATTCGAAGAGCGAGGATCGACACGAGTGGCACGATGTTCCGAAAGTCCGTACAACTTTTTGGCTTCGCTGACGATATTGGTATTGTGACACGTTACCTTGGGAAGATGACGGAAACCTACATCGGACTGAAAGCTGAAGCTAGGCGTATCGGACTGGCCAGAAATGCGTCGAAAACAAAATACATGAGAGGAAGAGGCTCTAGAGAAGAAACGACGGAACGTGGAGACGGCGTATGAATCACGAATTGCAAGAGCTGCTAGGAGAACCACCTATCGTACGGACAGCTAAAATCGAACGTCTACGATGGGCATGTCATAAGGATGTCGGACGACAGCCCAGTGAAAATGGTTCTTGAATCTAATCCGACTGGTACAAGAAGAAGAGGAGCGCAGCGAGCAAGGTGGAACGATCAAGTGGAGGGTGATCTCAGAAGCATCCGTAGCTTGAGTGGCTGGCGACGAGCAGCCATGGACCGAGTTATGTGGAGACGTATGCTTGACACCCTAGGCCTACTACCCCTGTTAGGTAAGGTAAGGTCCAGGTCGGGGCTCGAACAAATGACAACTGGCTTGTAAGACCAGCTTTGTATGCATTGAACCGTCAACCCGGGTCAAAAACAAGACCACAGGACTTTCCATTACAACCTAAGTTTGTGAAAATTGGTCAAACCATCACTGAGAAAAGTAAGTGAGATCCATTTGAGAAAATATGACCACTATTTCCTGTGCCTCCGGAATCGGAAACTGGGAACCAGGATAGCCGAAATCAGTTTGGTTGGCCTTCTATTGATAATGACTATCGAATGGAGTAGTTTTTTTTCGTTTTTTGTTTCGCCTCTAAGTGATGGTATAAAAATTTTTACAAACTTTAACCTATAATTCCGGAAGCGAAAGTCGGATCCAAATGAAATTCAGAACTTTTGTGTGGAGCCATAAGACCATTTATTTGAATCAAAGTTTGTTGAAATCGGTCACGCCATCTCTGAGAAAAGCGAGTAAGTAGATTTAAATTGGAATTTTTACACTAATCACTTTATAATTCCGGAGCCGGAAGTCGGATACAAATGAAATTCGAAAGTTTTGTGAACGCCATCTCTGAGAAAAAAAACTACTCATATTTAGATTTTTGTTGCACATTTTACCACATAGCTCTGAAATCGGATGTCAGATCCAAACAAAGCTCAGGAATTTTGTATGAAACCATAAGAGCTTTCATTTGAATGTTAATTTGTGAAAATTAATGGGAAAAATATCAAAAAGGTTACTTCATAACTATTTTTCTGTTATTAAAAGTTAACTGCGCAGACTGGAATGAATGAAACATTTCATTTTTTTACATTTTATACCTACCCAGTAGGAAATCCGAAAATGCAATGTCACTCAATGCCTCAAAATCGTCGTCTGAGTACTATAAAGACAAAACAAGAGTAATGAGTTTTTCTTTTTGATACTAGTTGAAACCGAACATTTTAGAAATCTTTAATTATCAGTTATTTGTAGTGATTTCATACTACAGGAAATTTTATCACAAATCCCTGATCATAAGTACAGCAAGAGATACTGACGATTAAGTTCTACGCATTTTTGTACAGGGTAAATTTTGAAAAGGCGCCAGGAAAAGTAAAGTAGGAACAAGAACCAAATTAAGTGAGTGAGATCCATTTTTGAGCGTATTACTATTATCTCCAGTCGTTAATCGAAAACCGAGAACCAGAAAAGCCGGAATCGGTTTGTTTAGTTGCCTAATGATAATGGCTATTGGTTTGTGTAGTTTTAAGTCTAGTTTAGAATTTTTTTATTTTGTTTCACCGGTTGACTTCAGATCTTTCGGCACGAAATCTACATCATTCGCCTTATACAATTCTAGTGCGTCCTGTGTATAGTGGCATGACACCAAATCCGACCAGAAGATTGCCGGACCGTCGTGGGTCTTCAGGAGAGGGAAAACAAAACCCGGTTTTTGAGTCACTTTCAAATACATATGTCCATTCATAGGGGACGGGTATAGCGTGATGGGTAAGTCGATGCCTTTCACGCAGCCCGCCTGGGTTCGATTCCCAACCCCGCACATAGGGTCAGAAAGTTTTTCTGGCCCGAAGAGGTGAATGACATTAATGTTAAAGCCTCTATAATAGAAACAAAAAAAAAATATGTCCATTCATGGTGTATACGGTAACGAAAGGTGTACTCCGCTCTCCGATACTTTTCTCTTTCATTAGTAACATCAAAGTATTGAAACAAGTTGTCATCACTTGCATAATCACATCGGCACCATTATAAGGCGTAACACACGAGAGCAAAAAACATAAGGGGTTGCGTAGGTACAAGACCGATCAACAACAAATCGTTTGTTGTCGTCTAGGTTTTCTAAATACAAGTTGAGAATTAATATGACATTAATTTCAATAACATACTTGGCAAACTCGTCTCGAAAATACAAATTGTATAGCGATTTGAAAGAATATCCACAAAGCGAGTTGTGATTTCGTATAAAAAAGAACTTGTTTGAGTATTAGCCAGTTCTTTCATAAAATGATGCATAATTGGAATCAGTTAGGTGAAGTATTGTCATCATGCCAAAGGTTTTAATTTGTAAAAAAGAATTAGCAATTTCACAATCGTAGGCTAGAAAATTTATTATAAGAGCATTTTGGTTATAAATTGAATTACTAAACCGACCGTTTTAAATAACATGCACAAATGAGTCTCCCTAATATTAGTCAAATAAAACATCCTCATGGTTTATAAGCACACATAGTTAGTATTCATTTTACTAGCGAACAAGCCCACTGTTTTTCCGTTACGCTTTGTGCTATGATTCGTTGAATTTATGCGGTTGAAATTTTACGTGCACTGAATTTCACCTTAATGATCGTTAATACCAAATATTTTAGAAAACTTCAATTTTGAGTCATTTATCGTTATCTCATAACTACTGGAAATTTTATCATAAATTGCTGATCATATTTCCGATGGTATGGAGAAAGAATTTTGCCGCTGCGTTAAATACAACAACAGATGTTCACGATTAAGTTCTACCCTTTTTTGTACAGGGTAAATTCTGAAAAGGTGTCCGATAGTAAAGTTCGACCAAAAAATTTATAACAATTCATAACAAAAAGTATTTTTATTACATTACCAATTTCGTTGTCTTTTGGCGATTTGAAAACACTACAATTGGAAATTATTTCGCAACGATGTTAAATCAATTTGCTGAAGTAGTTTTGTAAAGTTCTCCACAGAATAAGATCAATTTTCCAACTGCTTCGTTGGTTGCAGCGCTCCTGGCTTCAAGTATATTTTAATCAAAATGTTGACTCGCATTGTAAATTTGTTTTGAGATATTGTGATGAGAAGATCACCGAAATATTTTTAATAACACAAGGAAACCCCTTCGAATTTTTCAACCATTTTCGCCCTGCAGATAAATAAAAGATACACAATTTTCTCAATTTCCTTCAAGCACCCGCGCGCATGGTTCTTAGGCGATGGCCTTAACGAGTTTTGAATACATTTCAGCAATAGGACGTCAAGCCTACATAATTTACCTATTTGAAGGATTTTTATTTGATTTCTAATTAGTTATTATTCGATTTATTTTTGGACTTGGATTGTATTAACATAGAATATTCCCATTCCGATTTTAGATTCACCCAATCCTCAGAATGTGTCTGAAATTCAACTGGCTCGCCTGTTTCCTCTAAAACACTTAGATCATTGAATATACCTGGTGTTCAAACAAACCAGGTTTGTAATTTTTCATCATCAACACTCGGCCGTGTGTGGTGGTTATGTTCAGAAACTATTTGGATTAAAATGAATAAAAAATTGGTAATCTATCGTTTCATTAGGCTTGTTCGTGACAAAATCTTAGCGGATAAAATTTGAAATAAAACAAATTTGCTGTAAGTTCGTTCCAAGATGCATTGTTTTATTCATTTAATTGTGGATTAATAATCATCTTTAGACTAATTATAGTTTCGTTTTTTTTCGCGTTTCGCCTTCGGCTCATCAGTGCTTAAAGCAGTTCAAATTGAACTTCCATCTCCGCCTAGCAGTTCAATTTACACAATTTATGTGTCATATCCAATCTGACGTCTCGGGTGTAATTATAGTTACTGAATTGGACTGCATGAATAAACTATGAGTTTTGGGTCTGTGCAGAATTCTCTGCAACTGATGTAGCTTCTTTTGTCCTAGATTTTCAAAATGTTTCCTTATTTGTAGCCTGTCCTCTGTTTCTATATTTGTAGAGTTCTCTCTTCCCAAGAGCCCAATACCGCTCGATAGGCAGCAACTCCGGATGGTTTGGTGGATTCGCCTCTTTCGGTACAACATGAACGTAGTGATGAGATGCCAAATCAGACCAGAATAACGTGGGAGCGTCATGGTTGCGTGGGAATGGTAACAATCGCTTCTTTAGGATTTTTTATTGTCTAGTTTATCGTTCCGGAAGGGGTGAAGCTTTGGCTTGCTCGACCAAGTATTTTTTGGGAAACTTGGTCTTCTCTACGCCATTTCGTTGCATGGCAGTATGCAACGACAATCTGGGAAGCTTCTTAAGGTCTTCCAGCACATAAGTTTCATCGTACATTATCACGCAAGAAAACTTCGTTAAATATTCTCGATACAACTTAAGGGCCCCGGTTTTAGCCGTCACATTCTGTTTATCATCATGCTTCGGCGCACTCTCATCAGTTCGCGAAATATTTCACATGTCGATGAAGTATTTCCAGAGTAATGCATATTTAGGGGTGTCCAGATTTTGTCGCGAAGAAGCCTTAATCGAGTTTTGTTCATTTGGATAGATTCATGTAGAATATCGATGCAAAAATTGGATCATTCAAAAACTTAAAAGGCGTATATTAGCCATTTATAAAAAATCCTGATAGCCAACTTCTTAAATAATTAAGTATTTATTATATATTGTATTTTTTCCGTTCCTGCATGACACGCTCTCCTTTCCAAATTCATTTATGAAATATCGAGTGTCGTAGTTGGATCGAAATAAGAACTGACACGAAGTTGATCCTCGAAAATCTTCTCAAATAGCTATGGCTAGATTTGCGGATCCTAATGCTAGTTATTTTACTGTACTCAATTCATATACAACGATTATCCCATTCTCCGAAACAAGCCAGACAAGCAACCTATTTGGAACACCGTTTAGAATTGCATAACATAACACAGAAAACATCAGATTTACCGAAAACTGTGATTTTATTTCTAGGCAACGGCGAACGAACAAGGAGCAAGCGCCCGAAGGAAAACGAAAAGAAAACAGCTAACATCATGCATTGAGGTTGTGCTACCTTCCAGCATAAATCAGTGTGTGTACGTGTGTCGAAATCTTTGTGTTATTATGCTAAGAAAAAATTGAAATCAAGTCAAGAGGGCAACAAATAGTGGTGTCTAGTCATATGTGAAATGTGTTGGTGTAAATAAAAATAAAGAAAAAAAAATGCTGTTCTGATATCGAAGTTACTAGTTTTCTCTCTCTCATTCGATAAGTTCGATTTTCGTGAATAATGGTCTGAAATTCCAAGTCGAATGAAAGTTCTTGTTTTTTGTTCTGCATTGCAAGCCGAAATCGGTCAGTAAAACAGACAAGAGCTGCTCGAAGTCGAACATGTTCCGCAAGGAAATATGGAAATAACCCAAGTGTCGGTCGGTACTTGAGGAGTGTGTGTTTCTGTGCAAAATCTGTGTATGTATTCATTGTGAAACGATCGGTTCAAAGAAAATTACGATATAGGTGAAGTGCGCGATTGCCGGTGTGACGATGATTGTAAATAAAAATAGCTGTCAATGTAAGACGGTTAGCTCGAGCAGGCTGTACCAGGCGTGCCTCAGAGAGCGTTACAAACTGTGCCTGCCAGTCGGTCCACTGCAGAATGCAGCAATGCTGATATTAGGCATTTTGCTATTTTCCGCCGTCATCGGCGGTGGTGATGCTTCGCAGCCAACGACCGCGGCTGGCATTGAAAAATCGGGAAATGCAGGTGTTGGTGTTACTACGGCTACCAGTAGCGGCACGGTTTATATCACTGGCAGCGGTGCTAGTGGTAGTGAGCAGTCGGCGGTTACTGCAGCTCCCGGTGATAATGGTGGTGGTATTGGTACCATTAATTACGAGAATCAAAACAAGAATAAAGAGACAACGGAAGGAATCGCAGTGGACTCAACGCTACCAGCAATAACAAGAACAAGTTCAGTGACATTCAACCCGACGTCAGCCGTGTATGACTCCGATTTTCTAGGTAAGTTGATTTCCTTTCATGCAGAAAAAAAACGCGCGAATCAGTAAACCGATACCAATCAACATGCTTCATGGGTTCCTAACGAGCAGAACAGTATGGGTGGAGGGAGAGCGACGAAATGTTCAAAGGTTATCTTCTGTTCGATGATCCCTGAATTCGATTCGTTCGTTTGGATTGGACAGGGTGTTGTGCGATCAAGCACGAAGCCTGTTTGTTTTCGAATATCACATATACTGTAAAGGCTGACTCTGAAACCTAGACTCACAATCGAGTTGTGATCTTGAAAAAAAAAACAACTACTTGTATCAGAACTGATGTCCGGGAAGAAGATTGCTGTATTTTGTACAGCTGTATTTCGTTTACGATCAAACTTCAATAGTACAGTAATTTAAATTCCGGTAAACAATTTTACTATTCAGTTCTATCTCACTACGACCAGAGCAAGCACTTCTTTTTGTTTTGCATATTTTATGAAATGTATTCCTATGTGATCTTTGCCATCGCTTTTCCATCAGAGGTTGCCAGCTCCTAGTCAACATCGTCGTCCAGAGAAAGAGAGAGAGAGAGAGGGATTGTTTATTTTAGCACACCGTCCCGTTCGATCTAAACTCCGTTTGTGATAAGGGTCTTCCCATCAGAGCTCGGTGTCAACTGACAATTATTCGCTGCCACCACCCGCGTACTGCTGTGCGTCGTAGGTCGTAGGTGGAGGGAGCATGAATCTACAAATTCTAGGAACAATTTAAATGGAATAAAATATTGCTGATGACATTTTTATTCGCTAAATTGAATAATAGAGTTGACGTGCGCAGAGGTGAAATTTAATACGGCCCGAGCTGTCACGTGGTGCGGCGTTCTGTGAACTGTCCGTAACGGGAGATTAACGAGACAAAAATATTGGTTTTAAATGAGCCGTATAAGTGTTCCATACACACAAAAATTTGATTCCGTTGCTCGGTAATTTTTCGACGAAAACTTTCGTAACCGATATTTCGGCACATGAATTTCATTTCACAGCAATTTTGTTAATTTTTACCGGACGATCAGTTTTACGCAAGGTTTCATTACAGAATTCTGAAAATAGATAAATAATTCATACGGTAAATCTGAATAGTCACCGAGTACGGTAAAAACCATACCGTCCGTATGGTAAAATTATCTTCCAATAACTGAACTTCTGTAAATATTGATTGTCGTGAAAACGGTCAAACGTGTCAAACAGTTTTTAAAATTTTCAGTAAGTGTCTTTTTATTATTCTAACGAAAAAAATCTTGAAGGGTTCGTCAAATGGAATGACGTACGAGTGCACAAATTTCATTCAGTAAAAACCATTCAAGCGAAGAGGTTGTGTTTCGATTATACTGGCTCGTGAGTTAACGGCTGCAGGTAGTTAAAACTGCTGGTGCTAATAGCCAAGGCAATATTCGGGGCGTTTCCCGACGGGAAAGCTAGCAACGAAGGCCAATGCGTTCATACACACAGAGGTGTAGAGAACCAGAGGTGCGAGCGCATAGAATTGACGAGTCACAGAGGTGCCATGCTTGAGGGTGTTAAGATACTCTAGTGTAAGCAATTGTACTCAGCATCTATTGACGATGGAATTAAGTCTTATCGTCCCTCAGATTCGATCTGCGTTGCCTAGTCATGTCTATATCGATAAAATTTCTTCTTCCTATTCGGTTTTTCGCACCGCATCTTATGAATTGCGCGAACTGTAAAAAATTCGGACATGCAGCTACTTATTGTAGTAATAAATTTAAATGTATAAAATGTCAAAGGTCTCATAAGCATAATTTTTGCGATAAAGATATTGAAAAATGTGTTTATTGTGGGGGAGTCCTCATTCGCTCAAACGCTGCTGGCAAAAATGGACCGTTTTTCTTGGGCAAAATAAAACAGTGTCTGAACGACATGTTGAATAATAATTATCAAATCACAATAGTTTGAGTCCCGGCTCATTGCTCCATTCCAGGCAATGAAAGAGCCGATATTTTAGCCAAACGTGGTGCTATTGAGGGTGAAATTTCTGAGAGATCGATTGCTTTCAACGAATTCTATAACGCGTCTCGCCAAAGAACACTTGCCAGCTTGCAAGCTTCTTGGGATAAAGATGATCTGGATCGGTGGATGCACTCAATTATTCCTAAAATATCGACGAAGGCATGGTTCAGCGGACTGGATGTGAGTAGGGACTTCATTCGTGTGATGTCCATACTCATGTCCAATCACTACACGTTAGAAATGCAATTGACACGATGATTGGTAAATGATCGCTACCGTGTAAATCGGGAAATATTTTCCAGGAGCAATTTAGTCGAATTGAAGTCGAGCAAAGAGATAAATCTAATGCACCTAGACGTGCAGGAGGTCTTGGGATCCGTGTCATTCAACCCATATTTAATACTGTCATGTTAAAATTATCATCATTTAAAAAGGAACCCCACATAATTCCGTGCGAATTGAAATCTCCCAGAATCAATCGTCGAGCAGGGAGGGCTTGAACCATTTCATATAGCTGTCGCTGTCCAACTTGTGCTCTTTGGGGAAAATAAACCGAAGCAATACAAATGTCTTTTCCATTAATGTTTATTGGACAAGCACATGTACAAATTGAATGTATTTCATTTAATGTAATTCATAATAGCAAATCGCTTGATAAAAGCAGTGTTTAGATTAACTAATGAATACCAAAATGCTTATATGATATTCGAAATGTATTAGGAAATTCAGAAATTCATTATGGAACCACAAGACTGAAAATCGGTCAAACAATCGCTGAGAAAAGCGAGTGTGATCCATTTTGGAGTATACGACCACTATGCATTTTCGGTGCTTCCGGAATTGGAAACCAGGATAGCCGGAATCGGTTTGTTGGATTTTCTATTGATTGGCGAACGATTAGTGTTTCTCGACCAGTTTAGAATTTTTTACATGTTTCGTGATGTCCCAGTTGATTGCAGACAACTTCTATGAAGAGACCAACTACAAAACAAATAATATTTCATAGCGTCAATATTTTTGTCCCACTAATTTCCCGTTTCGGACCACTGTGCATTGGCAAGCGGGGAACAATCTACTGAAGTTGACTATAACTACCCAGAAAATATTACGGAGAATGGTGAACCGAGAACTGGAGGGACTTTTGCTTATTTTGTACATTACTTATGAAATTTAAATTTTCAACATACATTTGAATGGCGGAATGCGAAAATCGGGTAAGTTCAACCTACCTACCTACCCGTTGAAGTATTCTAGAATGAACGAACAGTACACAGCTCAGGCGAAAGATTTTGATCTATAACAAAGAATAAACAATTTCGCTAGGGGCGAGAAAATTTGTTATAAGAGTATTTTGGTCGTAAAGTGAATGACTAAATTGACCGTCTTAAACAAAATGCACAAATATGACTCCCTCATATTAGTCAATTGAAAACACTCATGGTTTATAACCATTCATAGCGAGTGTCTGTTTTACTAGCAAACAGAACATGTGGTAAGCTCAGAGCACTCAATCACTGAAAATATTCGCATTCATATGGGTCGTTTTTGCACGATCCGCTTTGTGCGATGATTCGTTCAATTCATGCGGTTGAGATTTAACGCGCTTTATTTTGGCTCTGAATTTCACCTTAATGCTAGTTCATACCAAGCTTTTAGCCATAGTAAAGTAAGTCGTATGAAAGACAAACAAAACTTTGAATGCGAAAACCTCAGTAACACTTATCCGGTTCTTCTGAAACAAATGTTTTTATCCGGTTCTTGCATTTAAAGTTTTATTTTCATTGACTGCATCGCTAATTCGTTGACATAAGCGATTCATGGAAATACAGCTTAACTACATTACATTTAGGTTTAACGTAGGGTAAAGTAGGGAGAGATGCTGCACTTTTCTTTAAATTACGATAACATGAACAGGAAGTGACGAAGTGTTACTGTGAATATTTTTAAAAATACTAAAAACGTCTTTTATTATTCCAATATTTTTTTTGTTCGGGGAAAAATCCATGATTGTCAATAATTTATTGTTAGTAAAAAAAGGTTTCTTTTGGGATGAATGCCGCTTTGCAGGGTGATATACAACTTGATGTGAATCAATTCAAAGTGTGTCAGGCAAGAATAAAGTACTCGGTCTTGTTTTAAAGAAGACGTTCATGTATTTTTTATTATTTGTTAACCGAACCTACACAATGTAGGTTCGAAAATTGAGAAGAAGAAAAAATAAATATTTCTACGGTCCTTCTTTGATACGTTTCATGACTGGTTCCAAATTTCGGATGACCACAGCCTTCTTTTACATACATTGGAAACTACATTTCGCTCATTTTTTTTATTATTTGTTGCTTTACCTTGTAAGAAGTGTAAATTGACTCCCGCCCTCATCTACCAAGCAGGGATACTCGCTCTGTAGCTCATCACCCAAAGCGTTATTATTGTCAAATCCATATGACGTTTATAAAGTACCAGGATTCAAAAGACTATGCGTATAGATGAACGATAAACGATAAACGATAAACGATAAACGATAAACGATAAACGATAAACGATAAACGATAAACGATAAACGATAAACGATAAACGATAAACGATAAACGATAAACGATAAACGATAAACGATAAACGATAAACGATAAACGATAAACGATAAACGATAAACGATAAATGATAAACGATAAACGATAAACGATAAGCGATAAACTATCTTTTTTTATTGATGCACGCTAATGCTTGTATTTTGAAGTAGTCCTCCAAATGAACATTATGACAATCCCACAAAACCGGCATCATGATCTTTCCGACCTTCCAGGCACTAGTGCCGCTTCGAAGAACGTCGTAGTGGGACATATGACCGCATGCTGAGCCAGAAGGTGTTGAGAACCATCAGAGTAAACCCTGGATTATCAGATAATGAAATCGCACAAAATTACGCTGCTGTTCGCAGTACCGTTCGGAGGATTCGTTTGCGAGCAGAATATTGTTCTTATCGAGCCAGCTAATAACCAAACAGAACGTAGAAGCAAAGTTACCCAAAACTAGAGCTCGGAAATTGTACCAGCAGGTTCTGACGAAGTACCAAGGATGCCTACTCATGGACGATGAAACCTATGTCACTATGGATTTCGGATAGCTGGCCAAAAATTCTACATGGCGATGGCATGTTTAAAGATGTTTCAGTTTGCTTTTATGGACAAATTTGCTAAAAAACTGATGATTTGGAAAATAATATGCAGCTGCGAAGCAAATACCAAAGTGTTCATGACGAATAAGACGATGGACTCGAAGCTGTACAAGGAAGAATTCCATAAAGGTCCCGTGAAATTTTGGCAAGATTTGGCGAGTTGCCACTACAGCCGGTATCATCCAGTGATACCGCGATAATAACGTAGATTTCTTCGATAAAAAGTACAGGTGTGTAATGTCAGAGACATAACTGGATGTCGTGAATACGAATATGACACGCTTTATTTATACTTCCGAATTCGAATTGGTAGTTGATCGATTGTTTGAATTGTGCAACTTTCCCCTCTTTCATTACTAGAATTTTAAACGATGCGCCTAGACTAAATTACGGATTAGTTACATTAAACATTCTGAAACGCAATTAAATATTATGAAATAAGCAGTATAGTTCTTTATAATAAAATAACGGTGGCTCTGAAAAGAACCTTCTATGAAAGCGTTGTTCTTTTTTTTCGCCATGAATAAAAAATGGGTTGTATGAGGTACAGGAAAGTAAATTCCGCATAATTCTTTAGGAGTATTATTATGGTTTTAAAAAGAACCGAATAGAAGTCTGGAATAGAGAACCGGACCCTGAGTTCAAGACCTTAACTTAGATCCAATAACAGACTCAGAATCCAGTTTCAATTCTAGAACTGCAATTTCGAAACTCAAATCAGTTCCGGAATACAGTTCCAGAATCCAGTTCCAGCACGCATTGATGGCCAGCAAGCGAATGAGAGATACGACCTGTGCGTTTGATGTTTTAACCACGCAGAAGGTGCATTCTCCGGCGCTGCTGGTTGAAAGTTTAACTCCCGCGATGCCAGTCCTCTCGTCTCGATGGCCAGCAAGCGAATGAGAGATGCGACCTGAGCGTTTGAGGTTTTAACCACGCAGAAGGTGCATTCTCCGGCGCTGCTGGTTGAAAGTTTAACTCCCGCGATGCCAGTCCTCTCGCCTCGATGGCCAGCAAGCGAATGGGAGATGCGACCTGAGCGTTTAAGGTTTTAACCACGCAGAAGGTGCATTCTCCGGCGCTGCTGGTTGAAAGTTTAACTCCCGCGATGCCAGCCCTCTCGCCTCGATGGCCAGCAAGCGAATGGGAGATGCGACCTGAGCGTTTGAGGTTTTAACCACGCAGAAGGTGCATTCTCCGTCGCTGCTGGTTTATGATTCCACTCCCACGACGTCTGCTTCAACCTAACGCACGAAAAGTAATGATCGATTTTCGACCACGGGCCCCTCTTTTATACGCATTCAGTTGAAGATATGTGCCTGACTACCTCAAAATCGTCGTCCTTGCGCGAAAAACCCAAGCGAAAGTAAAGAGTTTTCCGCGTTGTTTTCAAATTTTAAGAAAACATCATTTTTTAGTTGTTTGTGGTTATCGCACACTGTTCAAAATATTATCCTAAATTTCTGATCATATTTTTGATGAAATAGTGAAAGAATTATGTTGCTACCATTAATACAAGTCAAGATATTCACGATTAAGTTCTGCCCATTCTTCCATATGGCTAATTTTGAAAAGGCACCCCATAGTAAAGTAAGTCGTATTCACGACAAAACATAAATCCACCCAACTCCCCGCAGTTACGGCCCATAGAGAGATCTTGAGCAATAATGAAGCGGAAGCTTAAGAAACGTGGAAAAAAGGCTCAGATCGCTGACCCAAATGTGGATCAAACGGGTCAAGGAAGTTAACTGCGGAGGTGTGCAGCGTTTGACGCGAGGAATCGAGAAGAAAGCGCGTATTTTCTTTAGAAACGAAAAGAAATGATTTGTATTGACATTTTTTCCTTAAAGTACAATGAATTACCTTTGCTTGGACGTACTAACCTTATTTGTACGTCAATTCGTTTCCGAGATACAGATGATTTTATTAGTCCGGATTCTAAATGGACATAGGTTTATTTCGTGTAGTCGAGCATTCAAAACAGGTGCACTGTGTTTCATCGACTCGCACCGCACGAAATAAATTCACTTTCGTGGCAACTATTTCGCACCCGTTTTTTTTTTCAAGCAGAAAGCGTGCAAATGATTTCCAACAGAAATGAACAACTAACAGTGCAAACTTTACAAAACTGTTTCATGGATTGAATTTCAGCACAAAACACAGATACACCGATCGAGTGGAATCAATAAAAAGCAACACAAGGTACAAGCGTCATGTTTGCACTCATGTTGGCGCACGAGTTTAAAACGCGGTTTTCAAACTAGTACACTACGCTTGTGTGCCAACTTGAACACGATTCAGCGTACACAAGCTTAAACAAGCGATGTGGTGTTCAAATGAGTGCAAGACTTTCCGTAGAATATTTTAAACTCTTTGTTGCTCGAGTTTTTAATTTATTTTTTTCCAATATCTATTAATATGCCATATGCCATGCCATGTGTATAAAATATGGATTTCATTAGTTATTTCCCTCTTTTTACTGGAATTCACCAGCAGAACAGCACGTACTATCATTAATTTGTTCCCCGAAAAGCGCAAAAAATCTTCAACAGATGCAGTTATGCTGAAATCATTATACCGGAAATGGTAGCCTCAGGCTTTGCGTTTTATATGGTTATAGCAGTTTCAATTATCTACAAGTGAATGCACCATTCCGCGGAACTCGCATGGAAGCTCCATTGGGTATTTGGTCTGTTTCCGTAAATATTTGTCAATATATCGTGCATGGAATTTGCGCTTCGGAACGGCATTCACTGCACCCTCAAGCATCTCACATGTCAATATGGAAAACGGATAACAATCTGATGTGACTGCAGTTCTTCACGGCATACCGCGGTGGTCAACGTTTCTGGCACAAAAAAAAAACACATGTCAGGTACACCAGCCGACAACTTTGGTGTTTTCCGATGGACCGGTAATTTGACTCGTTCGGTTTACGCCAACAAGGACGCATCTATTTGCATATTGATTGGTAATTTGTTTACTATGTTTTATGCTTCAAGCGCGGCGATTCGTTGTATGTCATCCTATCAACACCGTCGGTTTGGTGGTGACACATTCCATAATTCGTGTGGTCCGAGGGTGACCATTGTGTTGGGGAACGCAATCCGGAATTCAATTCGGTGGAAATGAAATCTTGAATTGAGTTACTACTCTTTCCTTTCAACCCCTGCCACTGACCGGTGGCAGCGCTGCATCGGACATACCATGTCCGACAATAATCAAAGGATATTTCAAATTTCACCATAATTTCTGCTAATTAAACCAACAGATCACGTGTTTGCAAACGGGATCGAATTTCAATGGGGTGGCCAGCCAGCAAGCCGTGCGAGAAGAAAAATGTACAATCGAGTAATGATATTTCCGTAACAAATTTCCCGTTTAACCGCGAGCAAAGTATAAACAGAGGTTCGTTTATGTTGTTTACGTTTGATGTAGACTTATTAATCTACTGCACCCGTCGTTCATATTTGGATTTTGTGGGTGGTTTAATTCCCTTTAATAAACATGCAAATGAATACCTGTGTTCGAATAAACAGTTTACAGAAGAACTAGATACATATTGGCGAGCAAATAATTCATTCTGGCCAAGGTGGTGTATTGAATTTCTGGTTTTAAGCTACGATCAGACTAGCCAATTTATCTGTCATAGTTTATCTGCCACGTACAAGTAATTTTTCGGCAGTTTATATTTGGTCTGGCAATGTGATCACACTAACAGTCAAGTTTGACTGCCAACAGTCAATATTTTGACAGTTGTTATGTTTGACTGTGACCGACTTTTTGAGCATGTATGTACTGTGATTACATTGATCAGACAGATAAAACGGGTTATAGACTAAAATATAGCGAGTGGGCTGTTTAGTACAATTTTTCTGCACACAGCGATCACATTGGAAGGCAGTTTGTGGGGCATAGAACCTCTGACGGAATATCGCTTTATGATAAAATGTCAATCAATGACGCAGTTAAAAGCGGAGAAAGACCCATTAAACGCAGTTGCACATTGCGATTTTATATGAAACCCTTTTTTAATCCACCTAGTACTGTAATGATGCCTTTCTAATATTACTTATATTTTCAAAACTATAAGTAAATCAGGAATCAGAACAAATTAGCTCAAATGGCACGTTCCCCTTGATATTTGGAGATTTGTACCTTGCCATTAATTTGTTTTTAGCATCATTTTCCCGATATATAAGTGGGAAGTATTGAAAGGAAATGGTAAGGTTTGGACTAGGAGGATGGGAAAAATTGACGACACAAAAACACAAAAAAGCAGAAGTAAGTTCTGCACCCCTAAGGGACGCCAAACAATCTGCTAAAACCCAGTTCGCTTTCACATCTCATTCAAGTCAGTCGATAAAACAAAACCGCTTACGTTCGAGACAGAAGAAACCAAGTACAGTATTGTGTAGTGAACAATTGAACGACCTCGAAATGAGTGAACCAAACGAACAAAAGCTACTGCAAAATTCGACCTTCGATACGAGAACTTGAAGGTTTGCTTAAGGAGCAATGCATCTTGACATTAAACGTGTGCATTTACTTCAATGAAAACAGACAAATAATGTTATTAACATCCAGTTTTATAAAGAGTTGGATGCAATTCAATTCGCAAAAGACAATAACAATGTGCACTATGTGGAGCACGAGAACATTAAGTACAACATTCCAGTATATATGGAAGATAGTGCTATAGAAGTGCGTATGCATGATCTTCCCTCAAGCGTCATCGATCCTTATATTCGTAAAACTATGTCCCAATACGGAGAGATTCTCTCTATCGAAAAAGAAAAGTGGAAGAATTTTTTCCTCGGTATTCTAAATGGCGTACGTTTATTACGCATACACTTGAAGAAGGCTATACCTTCTTATGTCTTCGCGCATCCTGCCTCAGGGCCAGAAGAAGGATGCAAAGAGCTCGATCAGCGGAGATGAGGATGGAGAGGAACACGGCGTTCAAAACGGCGAAGTTAGCACTAAACAAGGCCATCAGCGCAAGCAAAAGAGCTTGTTTCGACCAGCTATGCGAGGGAGCCAACTCCAACGATGCCTACAGGATGGTAATGGCCAAAACGAGAGGGGCGCTAGCACCCCTTGAACGTAGTCCGGCGAGGTTGAAGGAAATCATAACGGTTCTCTTTCCCCACCATGACACGTCCCCCTGGCAGCCAGCTCCGCTACCAGCGAACGAAGTTGAAAAGGTGACGAACGAGGAGTTGCTCACTGCGGCGAGATCGCTCGATACAAAGAAAGCCCCGGGGCCAGACGGTATCCCGAACGTGGCTCTAAAGGCGGCTATAATGACAAAACCGGACATGTTCAGGGAGGTCATACAGAGATGTCTGGACGAGCGTATGTTCCCAGACACTTGGAAAAGGCAAAGGTTGGTACTATTACCGAAACCTGGGAAACCCCCAGGGGATCCATCGGCGTATAGACCAATCTGTCTGATCGACACCGTGGGTAAGCTCCTTGAGAAAATCATCCTCAACAGGCTAGCCTCCTTCATAGAGGAGGCAGGAGGACTGTCCAGCCAACAGTACGGGTTCCGCAGAGGCAGGTCGACGGCGGACGCCATAACATCGGTGGTAACCACGGCGGAGGTAGCTATACAGCGCAAACGACGAGGAATCCGCTACTGTGCGGGAGTAACGCTAGACGTTAAGAACGCGTTCAATAGTGCTTGCTGGGCAGACATTGCTGATTCCCTACTTCGACTAGGAGGACTGACTGCGTAGCAGGAAACTGCAACTCGCGCACCACAAAACAGAGGTGATGGTGGTAAACAACCGCAAATCGGAACAGGAGGCGCTGGTACATGCCGGAGATTGCGTGATCCCCTCCAAGAGATCACTGAAGCAATTGGGTGTGATGCTTGACGACAAACTTAGTTTCAGCAAGCACGTTGAATACGCCTGCAAGCGCGCATAAACAGCGATCGCGGCGCTCTCCCGTTTGATGGCCAACAGCTCGCCTGTGCGCTCCAGTAAACGAAGGTTACTGGCAGGAGTGGCAGTTTCGATTTTCAGGTACGGCAGCCCGGTATGGGAGTCGGCACTAAATGTGGAACGCAACGCACACATGCTGGAGAGTACGCATAGACTGATGTGTCTTCGCGTAATCAGTGCATACCGCACGGTATCGAGGGATGCGGCCTGCGTGATTGCAAGTATGATACCTATCGGTCTGATAGTGAAGGAAGACGCGGAGCGCTACAGCATGCGAGGAGACAGGAACGCCCGTAGGGCCTCCAAAGCCGCTTCTCTACGCAGATGGCAACAAGAGTGGGACAGCTCAACCAAGGGCAGGTGGACACATCGGCTCATACCTAGGGTCTCGAGTTGGTTAGATAGACCTCACGGAGAAGTGAACTTCGGCCTGACGCAATTCCTCACAGGCCACGGGTGCTTCAGATGGTACCTCCACAGGTTCGGCCACGCGACATCCCCTGTATCTCGTCCTGGCTGCCCAGACGAGATCGAGACGGCTGAACACGTCTTGTTCGCATGTTCCCGTTTCGCGGCTCAAACGAGTGAGCTACTGGAGGCATGCGGCAGGGACACCACACCGGAAAACCTGATCCAGAGAATGTGCCACTGCGTAGAAAACTGGAACGCAGTGTCGACCGCGGCATCCCAAATTGCGGGCATATTGCAGCGGGAATGGAGCGCGGATCAACAACAGGCAGCCGCGACCGCTAGCCGCGTAGTAGGCTCAAGAGGGATCAGCGAATAAACGTCGGTCCGGGAGAACCTTCTTCGCCGGGAAGCTCTTCGTCGGAGTAGTCTAGATCCATCGTCGGGGACTAGACGAGTAGTATGTAAAACTGCTAGGATCGTCGGGGCGCCAGTGAACCGGAAGCTATCCTACAACCAGAATCATTGGATCGACCCAGGCATCCTCTCGGTCGGGCGTTGACGGGTATCGGAAGCGTCGGTTTCGGGAGGGCCTCCTTCGTCGGGGAACTCTCCGTCGGTGTAGGCTAGTGTTTTCGGCGGGGGCTAGCCGAGTAGCCGCCACAACACCGATTCGGGTCGTCGAGGCGCCAGCGAACCGGAAGCCATGCTCCTACCGGAATCGCGGGACCGATCTCGGCACTCCACCGGGTGTCCCGTGTGGTGTAAGAGACTCGGTGTCGGGAGATTCTCCTTCGCCGGGGAACTCACCGTCGGAGTAGTCTAGATCCTTTGTCGGGGACTAGATGAGTAGATCGCCGCGTGGTACCGCTAGGATCGTCTGAGCGCCAGTGAACCGGAAGTCACGCTCCAACCGGAATCATTGGATCGACTTAGGCATCCTTTCGGTTGGGTCGTAGACGCGTACCGTAAGCGTCGGTTCGGGAGGACTTCCCTCGTCGGGGACCCCTCCGTCGGTGTAGACTAGATCTTTTGGCGGAGACTAGTCGAGTAGTTCCGCGACGTAGCATCAGTTTTGGGTCGTCGAGGCGCCAGTGAACCGGAAGTTACCCTCCAGCCGGCATCACTGGACCGATCTCGTCATCCAACTAGTCGATCCCTCGAGAGCAGGATGCTGATCCCCATTCTGCATAAATCTGGTGAGGGTGCTGTGAGCACCAATAGCCTTCCACCCCGAAGTAATACCTAGCGGTGGTGCCGGGGAGGTAGGGTTGGAGATCCAAGGTGTTTTAGTGGGTAGTTCCAATCAACAGTTGGGTAGTCCTGTGGAGAGTCCCACACTCCGTGCGTAAATGCATTTCACCTTGTAAAAAAAAATACCTTCTTATGTGATTTTCGGTCAAGATACAAGAATTCCGTGCAAATCACTTGTTACCTTTGACAATCAGATGGCCACATGTCAATATTGTCAAAAAGCTGTTCACTACGCTAAGCCATGTGATAAACTGGACAAGGAGACAACTGCACAAAAGGACAACGGTGCGCATTTGTCATCGTTTATTGGAAAATTCCATGATTATTGATAAATGCGCACTTCGCAACACCCGGTGCATGCGAAAACATCACGCCGCGAGCCATACTTTTCGTTAAAAATTTTGAAAAAAATTCTTTCCCACAAATTTTGACGTGAATACGTCTTTCTGTAATATGAGGCGCCGCCTGGCTAAAACATATTTTTCCCCTTCAATTTACCACAATCTGAACGGCTAGCAATACGTCAGTTTAGACATTACACTCCGGTGTAATAGCAAAAAGTGTTTTGCAAGTAGCATTAACTTTACGTCTGCCTAGCGGTTTCTGTTAAGCCGCCAGGTCGTGCTAGCAGCACTACGCACGTAAAATCAAATATAACCATCCATTTTTCCGAATCATTAAACGTGTTCTGACCCAAATGGCGTCGGTTCTTGAGTTAACTCGAAACTATCAAGTTATGTTGGAAATGAGACCAAAAGATTCTTGCAATGTGCGCAAAAGTTGTGTAAAGTGATAGATTTAGTTTTTTAGCACTCGTTAGCTCCACCTTGTTTGATGTAAACGGGTAATGACACGAATATTTAAAGACAACCGTTTCATGCAACTAGCGGCAGCAGCAAAATAATTCGCGCTTTGATTTATGCCGTTCACACCGAACAAGTGAGATTTTTTCCATCGGTATCTATCTACACGGGCAAAATTCCGATTCTAGAAATAAGCAAAGCGAGTCATGATTTGGGGAAAATAGTATATTGTCATGTTATGATAATACACCATGATTAAAAATTCTCGGATCTTGATCCATTTGGACTGATTTCGTTAAAATTTAAGCGTAACGCACTGGGCGTTACTGGGTATAACTCCATGCGTCTTTCGACTACGATGGTAATATTTTCAACATAAATTCAGGCGTTATGTTTTAAAATATGAAGATTTCAAATATGAATTGAATGGAAAGGTGTGATGAACGTATTTTTTACGCGATTTTAACTAATGTCTCAAATGGTGTACATTTAAATAGAAAAACAGTGAAAAGTACTACGAATTTCTTTTAATCTGAATCAATAATAATGAAAATATTATGTTTTGCCTTTCTCATATAGAAAGTTTATGCAATCACTCTTGAAATCCGACTAGTAAAATTGGAGGAGGCTAAGTGTCATCTCTCTTTTCTCTCTCTCTCTCTCTCTCTCTCTCTCTCTGTGTGTGAGTGTAGGTGTATGTGTGTGTCAAATAATCTCGTTAGATTTTTTCCTGAATTTCATCCGGATCCGACTTCCTGTTCCGGAGTTATAGGGTAAAGTGTGTTCAATATTGTACACCGTCACTTAAACCGGCGGAACAAAAAACGTAAAAAAAAAATTCTAAATTGGACTCAAAACCGTTATTCCCAATCTTAGGGTCAAATAAAAGGTCTTATGGTCCTACTAGAAATTACTGCATATTATTGGACACAACGAGAATTTTAATTGTCGTTTAGAGTGCGATGGCAAAATCGTATAAAATCTTCAAAATTTGAATAAAAACTAGTAGAGTTTGAACGCCATGTTAGATTATACCGGTTCTCAGGTTCCGTTGCTGGAAGTACATATAATAGTGAACCCCCTTTGTTTTCTAATGGATGGTCTAACCGATCAACGAACTGTTTCATTCTTTATGTTATACTAGTTAATGGACAAACATTTTGAATAGAATGCCACAGTATTATATATGAGAAAGGCATCATTACACCACTAGGTGGATTAAAACAGGTTTTGAAAACTGACGACGCCTGAAACATCATGCTTACTTGCGTTCATTGCTCCAGTTTTGATTTTGTGTTTCAGAATTTAAAGCAAATTTGCAGTAGAATGGTAACCTGTCTGTTTTATTCGTATTCACGGCAATTCGGTTGTGTCATTGCTGTTGTGTTTTTACGGATATTTTCGAAGCCGATTTGACGTGTAGCTGTCAGAAAAGCAAGTTTAAACTCGTTTAAAAATATGCTATACATGTAGAGTTCGATTTATTCGAATACTCTGGAAAACCCTCCCGATGTGGATATTTTCGGAATGGATTCGGATTCGGACCCGCTTAGTTGGCATCAAGGATGGCTTTTATCGTATCAAAGAACGCTCACCAGCAACTCTTCACACGATTGAATGAGTGCCATCAAAGAGAGACAGATATCATCTCAACAACAAAAACCCGGCATGGCTCATTTAACATAGTATAGACACCAGTGCAAGAGCGAATTTCTCTCGATGACATTTCTGGGAATCAAAGGTTAGCATGCTGCTGTGGGGATCCTCTCTGCTGAAGCAACAAACGGTCGCTTATTCTCGTTTCGCGATCCGATTCTGAACAGGCAGTTGATAATTGCGATAGAATCATTTTACTATTGCCGCTTATTTTACCTATGTGCATAATTGTCATCTTGCGATTCTCTCTTGGGAAATTCCACACAGTAACGATCATTATAAGACTGAAATTTTTTTTAAGGGCCGTGAAGTACTCAGTGTATGAAGTGGAGCGAAGAAATGTTGCCAAATTCTCTCGCGGTTCATGCATTGATAGACTCGAGTTCTTGTAGCATCTTCTACCGCATTGAAAATGTTGTATACAATATAGATAGCAATATAGCAGCTTCTGTCAAATTTTCGGCAATCACCAACACTGGTTGGCATTACCCAAAGATGCGCGCCACTTGAGCCAATTTGTTTCCTGATTTACGTAAGCAAGCTCTCAAAGAATTTTAGCAGCAGAAGATACTTTCGCACACAATATAACTTATAACAGTTCGAACTTGACGACAGGAGGCGAGAACTGCGACTATCGCGGACATTGTTTACTGTACGCACAGATAGGTAAATAACTCAAAATAACACCTGAAATAACTGCACAAGTAGAGAACGTGCAGATTTGTTTAAATATCAACGTGTTACGTATTTTCGAATTTGAAATATAAGCGTACGGCTCCTTCGTATTGAATGTGCATCGTAATTTCATTGTGTTCATAAAGTAGGATGAAATATAATTTAAAAAAACCATAGGAAGCGATCAACATTATACATAGATGGGTGAATGAAACAGGATTCCGAAACGTCCCTCTATGAAGTTTGAAGAAGGCCTTTACAATTTCATTAGTGTCGACTCCACTTATTCAAATGGATACCTTTTCAGCCCAGAGTGCCTATCTGATCGCATATGATATGCAAAAATATTTCATCAAAATGAGATGGAATACATCAGCCGTGCTGTATGTATATTAGACGAACGAAAATTGATTAGTGGGACAGGTGAAAAGTTTACCTGTAATCAAAACTCAACTCAGTTCAGTTTTAATTATTCCATATTCATCTTTCGATGCTAAGAACAGTATCCTGTTTCCGGTATCGCATGAATACGCAAATGCATCCATGCTTCACATTAATTTTAAGCCAAGCAGAAATATACGTCAAATAATTCTCGGATTACGCCACAAAAGCTCTTCTTCTGGTTATTGAATTTTACAGCTTCAAGACTACTACTACTACTAGTAGTAGTAGTACTTCTACTACTGGCCTTCCACGGACTTCCGTCTTACATCGCACTCCGCATCCCAGACTGAAACTGAAAAGCGACCATGTATAGAACTAATTTCGTTCCGAAGAAGAGTTCTCCGGCTGCACCGAGATCCGGCCAGATATGGCTCGCATAAATCTAAGCTATCCAAACTCCATGTTCCATTCATCCTTGTCAGCACACCGCAGCCTCAGTTCCGTGTCCTTTTTGGGCCTTTCGAATGGAGTGTAATCACACTGGACCGTGTTTCCCTCCGCCTCCCGGCAAGAAGTGCAACTGCGTGTTTTAGGGTGGTATACGATGTGTTGAGTGTTTACCGCACATCGGTTTTGGAGATTTTTTCAAGAGCGATGCAAAGTGTTGCTTTGCATGGAAACTTTGAAGCTTGCAGATTGAAGCATACATGTGGTTTGTGAAAATGTATCCACTTGGTATGTGTTCTAAGATTAAATGGCATCCATGTTGATAGTTTAATTCTGTGCTGATCTGTGTACTGTTTTTTTTCTGTTGGTGTTCTAGAATCCTGATTCTTACTTATTCAAATATTCTAAAAAGTGCTAACTATCATTCGAAGCCAAATAATTTCGTAACTAATTGTACTGTGCATTAAGTTTTTTTTAACTATTCAAGTTTGCACGTGTTTTTCAATCTACGACAATCAACCATTTATCGTTTTTCAATCTACGACAATCAACCATTAACCATCAATTGAGATTAAGAAAATCGATAGAACGCAACTACATTAATGGTCAATGGAAAGTTTTTTATTTATTTCACATTTAGTTTTCGACTCATCAATGCATTAGCAGTTTATGTTGCGCTGCTAATGCCATCTCAATAGTTCAACATGAATCGCTAAGCAGACCTATAGCAGATGCATGTTGCAAGGAGTGTATCGAAAAGTAGTTAGTAACATTGATTATTGAATAAAAAAAACGAAAAAATACATATTTTGACATCAGTTTTCGATATATTGTAAAAAACTTACATTTTTATGCATTTAACTGATTATATTGAAGAAAATCCTAGTTTCTGTGAAACGCTCGCATTTTGGACTTGACATTCTTCATTAAATTCTGCACAGTTACTTTTGTGACTTTCCTGGTGGCAGCTGTCCAGTTTTTTAACTCCTGCTTGTTTTGGGACACTGTACCTTCCTTCCGAAAGTGCCGCTTGACAATTGCCGAGTACATTTCAATTGGCCGAAGATCCGGGTAGTTCGGTGGGTTGATGTCCTTTTCCACGAGTTGTACATTATTTTTTGACAACCACTGTAGAACGGAGTTGGCGCAGTAGGCCAGAAGAGAGGAGGAGCCTTGTGCTTTCTGTACAGTGGCAGCATTCTCTTCTTCAAACATTCTTTCTCGTACACCTTGGCGTTAATTGTGCCCTTCGTGAAGAAAATCGACGACCGCAAACCGCAGGTACAAATGGCTTGCCAGACCTTCTGCCCAAACTTTTCCATCGCCACCGTGGTGTCAGCGTCGTCCAGGTCCTGGTGCACCGATTTCGTATAATATTGTGGTCCGGGCAGCACTCGGGAGTCTTCCTTGGCGTAGGTTTCGTCGTCGATCAGGATGCATCCGTCTTTATTCTGTAGAATCCGGTTATACAGTTTTCGCGCTCTTGTTTTGGCCTGAACTTGCTGTACCAGGGACTTTTTCGTTGTACGTGACACCACTTTCTGAGCACCAAGTGTGCAGAATTTTCTTTCGCGTTTCCGGATCAATTCAACTCATCATTGAAACGATAAACCATACCGAAACAAATTGTATTGCGCAGCTGTTATTGACATGTAAACAAACATGTCACCGCAAAAATTTAAGCCATTTCAGAGTAATAACTGTTTGAATGTTGCTAACTACTTATCGATACACTCCTTGTCGAAGATGAAACGAAAAACAAATAGTCATGAGCGTCTAATTCAACCCTAGCGGTTCTAAAACGCTTAAATGACCAAATTTTCATTATTCTCGAATAGTACAAAAATCTTCCTCCACTAATTTTCCACATGCAAAAAACTTCAATCTTCTATGTTCCAAAATCTAGAGTTCCAGGAAATTTCAGAATAACGATAAATTGATTGGACTGTAGAAAAATATAGCTTATGCATATGGAATAAAAAATTACGTTAAAAAACCTGTTTTAAGTCACCTAGTGCAGGGTTGTTACGGTCGCGCGGATTTCGCGGTTTTTGCGGATTTCGCGATTTTCGCGGATTCAGCGCGGTTTCTGCTAAGATTTTGATGCTATGGCGCGGATTTCGCGCGAATTTCGAAAAACATCATTTCATATTTGTGAATCATTTTTTCGAATAAAAAAAATTCTTTGCAATTACTTGAGCTGACCGAATTGATGAATTTGTCACAAATTTTGTGTACAGGGTCCGGCACTCGAAGTGTAACCAATTAAAAAGGCCATAAATTCAGTTTGGAAAATTACTTTTACTTGATTCAAAGTTCAAAATGTGTAAAAATAATACAAAATTCAGAATCAATTCACTTTTGCTCGATATGACCACCTTTTGCCTTGACTATGGCCTTGAGACGGTCAAAAAACGAATCGCAAGCTGCCCGAATGTGACTTGCAGGTGTATTTTGGCCCACTCGCGGACAATAACTTTTTTCAGCGCCTCGAGACTGGTGTATCTTTTAGTTCGGACTTTGCTCTCCAAAATGGCCCAAAGAGAATAATCCATTGGATTCGCATCTGGTGAATTCGAAAGCCATTGTGTGGACGTGATGAAGTTCGGAACGTTGTTTTTCAGCCATTCCTGGTTCACTCGAGCTTTGTGAGACGGTGCCGAGTCCTGCTGAAACGTCCATGTTCTGCCACCGAAATGTTTGTCTGCCCACGACTTCAAAGCAACCTCCTGAATACTTTCCCGATAATATGTCGCATTTACCTTGACGCCAGGCTCAAAGGTCTGAAGTTGGTTACACTTCGAGTGCCGGACCCTGTATGATAAAATAGTCATTTTTAAAGCAAAATTTGCACGACAGGCTTACGAAGCGAAGTCGGACAAGAAAAGAAACGAATAAGTTCTGGGATTCTATCCGTGGTGATAAGAAATTGTTCTAATAGTTTGTTGGTTCCACTATCTAACATTTTCAAATGTTCTGGAATTTGTTCTGAAGTATGGAAGAAATCCTATGTGAACAAGGGTATAGTATCCAACTACCGTGGAATTGCTGCTGTGAAGCTGTTTGAAATTATAGTTCTGTATTTTATAACACATAGTTTCTCTGACTACATATCTCAACCTCAGTATGGATCCATGCCAAAGCCTTCAATTTCCCCGAATTTAGTAACCTACACTTCCTTCATCATACGTTCTTTACAAGCACGACTACAAGTAGATTCTATATACACCGATTTCGTTGCTGCGTTGGGCAAAATCAGTCATAACGATTTCCAAGTTAAGTAAACTGGGATTAAACGAATCATTTTTGAATTGGCTTCGATCATATCTAACTGGTAGTGAAATGATAGTGAAAATAGGTGTCTGTCCAACCGCTGGAGTCACCTTGAACCGTTCATAATTTTATTGTATATCAACGATCTAAATTTTTCGATCAAGTGTATGAAACTATCGTTTGTCGATGACTTGCATATATCATATTTGAAAATGGTCTGTATTCATGTTCGACTATAATATTCCACAAACTATTCTCGAATGCGCATTGTCAAGTTAGATTCATGTGTGTCATCTTCGTTCACGAACATATCTGGTGTTCCTCAAGGCAGCAACATGGGGCCACTTCTGTTGCTCAGTGGAGGCTGCAAATTAGTCTACGCCGACGATTTGAAACTATACCTTGTGGTACGCTCTATTGACGACTGCGTCCGTCTTCAAAAGCTTCTGGATGAATTCGTTACCTGGTGTCGAAGGACCTGGCTTATCGTCAGCATTGCAACTGTCAGGTCATAACATTTCACCGCATATTGAATCCATTACATTTCGACTAAAAAAATGACGGACAAACGCTTCAAAAAGTTGATCGTGTTAATGACGTTGGTGTTTTGTTTACAATTACATCCCATTACAAAAGTGACTCGACAATTAGGTTTTATTGCTAATATCGGACGTGATTTTAAAGATCCTCACTGTTTGAAGGCGTTATATTGCTCGCTAGTTCGCCCTATACTTGAAAATGCTAGCATAGTTTGGAGTCCGTATCAGCTAGCTTGGAGTTTACGAATTGAACGCGTGCAGAAAAGATTTGTTCGACTTGCTCTAAGAAACCAGCCTGATTGGTCTGGATTCACTGGAAAATACTCAACGGCTATATTGATTCTCCGAAGCTCTTATCTCTTCTTGACTTCCGTGCTTCACAAAGATCGCTAAGTTCAACTGGTTTACTTCAACTGAAATTTCACCGAAAGACATTTGAATTCTATGACATTTGGATGATTTTAATCTATGGATGCAAGAAATGAGGAGGTTTTATGCCTGCAGGAGAGCAAGTTTGACAGAAACTAATTCCAGTAGGCTTTTCCCTGCTCCAAATAATAGAATAAAAGATGAGGAGGAAAAGAAAGGAATTCAGAGTAAAATCTGACAACAGAAGAAGGCGCTATAATAATTGAAACTGAAATTAAAAAGAGTAAATCTGATCATCCTGATGTGGTCTACCTTAACATCCAAGAAAGAAATGCTTGCCGAGCAAGAAGATGATGAAGCAAAAAAAAAATGTCTTCGCTGAAATCTGTTTAACTTCTTTCAAAATCAGAATTGTAAGAATTTTTATTTTTACTGTAACATTTTCCGTACATTAGAGAGTATTAATTAACTAAAGACATCGAAAAAATGGAGAATAAAAATTAAATCGTTTTCATGGGGTTTCTCAAAGTGACGTTTTGTATGCGGATTTATTTATTGTGTTTATATGACAAACTTATGCACATTTTAAAATTATATTTAAGTGAATTTTCATGTTCTGCCGAAAGCATCACCTGCATAAAAATAGTTATCTAACGCTTTACGTCAAACCAACTAAAATTAATAAATCAATAAAAACCAATTTTAATCCACCTAGTGCAGGGTTGTTACGGTCGCGCGGATTTCGCGGTTTTTGAGGATTTCGCGATTTTCGCGGATTTAGCGTGGTTTCTGCTAAGATTTTGATGCTATAGCGCGGATTTCGCGCGAATTTCGAAAAACATCATTTCACATTAATTTTTTTATGCACATTTTTAAATTATATTTTAGTGAATTTTCATGTTCTGCCGAAAGTATCACCTGCATAAAAATAGTTAATTTTTCGTAAAGCTTGCTTCAGATAGAATTGGAACAAAGACAATTGCCTGTATTTCAGTTATTTATTATTGAATTCAAGATCTTTTTGTATACAAATTTAGCGTTTTCTTCATAAGAAAAAATACGGATTAAAAAGAAAAAATACGGATAAAATTATTTGTCACGGTTTCGAAGGAATTCTCGAATTTTTCCTGTAACACAGCTCATTAGGCGGCGCACACCTTCTTCGTCCACCGTTTTAGCTATCTTATTACACCAGGTCGTCATCTGATTGATGTCTTTGACAACCTTTCCCTTTGCCTTGAGTCTCCTCTTCATGATTGCCCAGAGTTTTTTTTCAATAGGGCGGAACTGGGGGCAGTTGGGTGGGTTAAGGTTTTTCGGAACAAACTGAACCCCTTTCTCTGCATACCATTCTTGAACGACTTTGCTGTAATGACAGCTTGCCAAATCTGGCCAAAACTTTACGGGATGGTCGTGGGATCGAATGAACGGCAAAATTCGTATTTGGAGACACTCTTTTTGGTATAGTTCCGATGTCATTGTCTTATTTGTAATGAAAACTTTCTGGCAAATTTATCGGCAAAAACAAATTTAAATTTGGCTGGAACATCCCCCCGAGCCGCTGTCCAGTAAATTTTTTGACTTGGGATTTGCCCGAAGTCAGCCTTGACATTGGTTTCATCGTCCATCAGAAGACATCGAGATATAGTTTCCGAGCACGAATTTTGATCACACTATTCTGCGTTATGGTGCGGATTGGCTGTTTGCTAGCTCAATACGACTTGATTCCTTCCCGGAGTCGAGTTCTCCTCACGGTACTATGGGCAGCACAGAATTTTCTGGCCAAATCACGGTCCGACAGATTAGGATTCCTCTTAATCGTCTTCAAAATCTTACCACGCAGTTTCTGGTCGACAGTTCCACTCCGACGATTGGTTTGAGGCTTCCGAATCGTCGTCAATTTTTCCTTATACCGTTTGATAACGCGCCATGCGGTATTTCTCGGCATTTTCAGCTGTTTAGCTAGCCTAAGGAGTGTGTCGAAAATAAGCTATCCACCAATTTTTCTTTCAAATTATGATTAAAATCGATGTTTTATTTAATCTAAAAATTGACCCTTTATTGTACGATGTTAAACTTGAACTTAATGAAAACCGGATGAAATTTAAGTTATACCTTCACTAATTTTCGTACTTTTGATCGTACGGATCCGGACAAGTGTTGCATCGCATGTTTTGGACGCTTGAGCCCAAATTTTTTGAACTCCTGCACGTTCCCAGCTGCCTAACCAGTCTTCTTGAAAACCCTCTTCACGATTGCCCAGTGTCGTTCGATGGGTCGAAGCTAAGGGCAATTTGGTGGATTGATACTTTTCTCAATGAAATTTATACCCTTTTCCGCAAGCCAACGGACAGTGGTTTCGACATAGTGAGCCGACGCTAAATCCGGCCAAAACAGTGGAGGTGTATTATGCTTCTTAAATAAAGGCAGCAATCACTTCTGGAGACACTCAGATCGATAGATTTCTGCATTCATAGTTCCGGTATTGTAAAAATGGTTGACTTCAAACCACAGGAACATATTGCTTGCCATACCAGTACCTTTCGACCGAATTTCTCCACTTGAATCGACCTGTCCACATCGCTCACATCCTCCCCAACGACGACAGTAAAGTATTGTGGATCTGGAAGGGTTTTTGAGTCCTCCTTTACATAAGTCTCATCGTCCATCAAAACGTATGCATCCGGACACTGCAAAAGACGCGAATAAAATTTCCGGGCCCTTGTTGCTGCTCGCTTCTTCTGTTCAACACTTTGTTTCGAGACTTTCTGCTTCTTGTATGTCTTCAGGTGATTTCGCCTCTTGATACGCTGGATCATCCGACACTCGTTCCTGCTCTTTTGCCAAATCACGCATTGATACTGATTTGTTCTTCATGATTAGAGATACCACTTCCTGGTCCAGTTTCGGGTTGGATGAACCGGGTTATCTGCCTCTCCCTGGTAGTTAATCCAAAGAATAGTGTTCCCCAAACTTAACAGTTCGGCTGAAAAGTTCGTATCGTTTAATAGAAACACGCATTTTTTTGCCAAAATTCGTTTTTATTATTCAACATAATTGCCATCAGAGGCGATACAGCGATTATAGCGATCTTCCAACTTTTCGATACCATTTTTGTAGTACGATTTGTCCTTTGCCTCAAAATAGGCCTCAGTTTCAGCGATTACCTCTTCATTGCTTCTAAATTTTTTACCAGCGAGCATTTTCTTGAGATCTGAGAACAGGAAAAAGTCACTGGGGGCCAAATCTGGAGAGGATGAGGGAGCAATTCGAAGCCCAATTCGTTCAATTTCAGCATGGTTTTCATCGACTTGTGACACGGTGCATTGTCTTGATGAAACAAAACTTTTTTCTTCTTCAAATGAGGCCGTTTTTTTGAAATTTCGTCCTTCAAACGCTCTAATAACGCTATATAATAGTCACTGTTGATGGTTTTTCCCTTTTCAAGGTAGTCGATGAAAATTATACCATGCGAATCCCAAAATACAGACGCCATAACCTTACCGGCCGATTGTTGAGTCTTTCCACGCTTTGGGTTCGGTTCATCGCGTGCAGTCCACTCAGCTGACTGTCGATTGGACTCCGGAGTGAAGTGGTGGAGCCATGTTTCGTCCATTGTTATATATCGACGAAAAAAATCGGTTTTATTTCGATATAACAGCTCCAAACACTGCTAAGAATCATCAATTCGTTGTTGTTTTTGATCGATTATGAGCTCACGCGGCACCCATTTTGCACAAAGCTTTCTCATATCCAAATATTGAATAATATGTTCAACACGTTCCTTTGATATCTTTAGGGTGTCAGCTATCTCGATCAACTTCACTTTACGGTCATTGAAAATCATTTTGTGGATTTTTTCACGTTTTTATCGGTAACAGCATCTTTTGGACGTCCACTGCGTTCATCGTCTTCGGTGCTCATATGACCAGTACGAAATTTTGCAAACCACTTACGAATTGTTGCTTCGCCCGGTGCAGAGTCTGGATACCACTCATCAACCCATTTTTTGGTATCGGCGGCACTTTTTTTCATCAAAAAGTAGTGTTTCATCAACACACGAAATTCTTTTTTTTCCATTTTTTTCACAATAACAAAAGTAGCTTCACTCAAAATGCAATATCTCACAAACTAATAATCAGACAGCTGTCAAATTTATACACGTATCTTTTGAAGGTTGATACTAACTGAAAATGGTATGGATTTAATTCTAGTGACGCCCTCTCATGGAAACGATACGAACTTTTCAGCCGATCTGTTATGAATGATGGTTTTAACACTGGCACGATGAATTCCAAATCGCCTCGACAATTTTCGCATAGTAATACCCTTCTCACTAAGCCATATGTCCAGAGCCTTAATTTTCACTTCCTTTTCAATCCGCAACATTTTGAAAACGTAGAATTTCAACCGCACAAACAAGTAAACAAACGAAAGCTGACAGCCAAACGCACAGCATGCTGTGATCTGAGCATAAAAAACCATCACAAATACAAGAACTTCTAAATCCGTCAACCAGGAGCGCCACAATATGAGCAAAAGTTTGTTCCAGTTCTAAATGAAGCAAGTTTTTTTTTCTTTATAAAATTTCGTGTTTTACCCGTAGTAAATATTTCCGGTTATATTCACTTACAGGATCGTTATGTTTCATTTGTTCCCAGGCTCGTACCCAAGATTTTGTTTCGGGAGAGACCCACAGATAAAAAATTTTCTATTCAAAACGTTTCTCTTCGATTTTTGAACGAAGCCAAGTGATTGTTTGTGCATTAACTAATATAACATACAGAATGAAACAGTGCTTTGCTCGCGTAGGTCATCCTTAAGAAACGAAGTGTACACTCTAAAAAATTATGAATTTTACAGGTGATTCAATCCCTCATACGATGTAATTCATAAAGACCTAATTTGTCAAATGACGGAAAATTTTATTTGTAATGACTTAATGATAGATGAGCTTGAATTTTACTGGTTTCGACTGTAACTTGCATTATGCTAGCAGGTGCGACTGTATGAATTTAAATGCACCTTTTACCAGCCAAGCAGATGCATGCTCGGTCGATTAACAGACATACTTGCGATCCAATGATTCTTGGTTCAAGTCGCGGCGGTTGCTATCGGTATTCTTTTTTTATTTCAACGAATTTCATGTCATGAAGTTTTAGACACTGAATTAAATGTTCTTCCACGTGAATTTGCGTGAACAGCGACGCTCCATTTATGTGCATCTTATAAGATGTAAAATGACAGGGATTTTTTTAAGTGTGTACCATTACATCTGCGGAACCGGAAGTGACAGCCATATGATTATCGAACTTGATCATTGGCCTAATAGTAGCTTTCAAACGAGCCTAAAAGTTTGAGAAAGAAAAATTTGAGCGATAAAAATATCTTTGAAATGTGCACACATACATTTTCCTATCTCGTCGAGCTGAGTTGAATGTGGTATATAACACTATGGGTTTCCGAGACTTCGTCCGAAAGTAGTTTTTTCAGCAATTCTAATATCAAAAATGAAACTGTCTACGACAGTTAAAATTACTAAAAAGTTTAAGAGGTATGTTGATAGTATGGAAGTGAAAGGTACGAATGTGATAGCGCCGATGTTTGCGTTTGCATGAAGTCAAGTGAAGCGTGTCTGGTTGGGAAACAGTACCGGTTGCGATTTGCGCATTGTCAAACTTTCAATAAAAGTGAAGGTTACGCACGATGAAATCGCTCGAGCTCTCAGTTCATGATATTTCTAAACTAGAACCACCTCAACATGTCGCTCGATTTGAAGCGTTGCATTGGTGTCCATTTTAACAGTCTGTGCCCAGCTGCTGCCTTCCTGTTTCGACAAGAGTTTAACGAAAATGTAAATAGGAAATCATGCTCTTGTCCTGGCTCTTGTAATGTCTGTTGCCGCCTTGTTTTGTAGCTGCTCGAACCAAGGATTCTAGTGCTGTTATGACACAGCTTATGTTCGGTAGAGTATCTCGCGTTTTTGTTTTTCAAATTTTGTTATATTTTCAAAATTTTAACATGAATTACACTTGTTTAACTAATGACTTTTTTTACTACTTTGTTTCAGGTAAGCTGACTTCATCAACATCGGAAAATATTGGAATTTATTTCTCGAACATTTGCGTGTACATGAAAAGTTCGTCCTTCTATCATGATAGGTTAATCTTCTATCTCAAAATTCGAACTTCTTCCCCAGTTCAACATTAATTATCTGTGTCGTTGTTGCATCAGCACAATCAGGATGGCAAAATAATGGTAATGGTAATTATGACCCTTCCACGAGCACAACCTCTAACCTGACAAGCCCATTTAAACACTTACTTGTCGCAAGTTTTCGGAGTGATGCACGACACGAATAACACCAGCGAAAGCGTCCTGACCGTCCCCAACAACAGCCTGAATGTGGGCCGCATGCCGCTTTTCTCCGTTGCAATGTGTAGGCTAGGAGTTTTCCTGTCGTCGTGATGTACCTATATGCAGACAAGCACTATTTCGACCGGTTTTTACCTCTGCCTTTCCGTTCCACCGGGTCTGGGTCCTGAGCTGTACCGCGTGCTGTTTATGCTGGAAGAGAGACCCTTCGCTGAACCAGGTCACCCTTCCTCTGTGCCATGGGGCAAAGACCAACCGACCTGTTCTTGCGAGGAGCGGGTAAGGTCGGTCGACCCGATGGTAAATTGCGCTTCGTCATCTCCAGACTATTATTCTAGTCGAGAGCGGTGTGAATGGGACTTTGAGGCCCAGAAGCAAAAGTTGCGGTCGTCGTCGGGCGGTTGCATTGCAGCGAAAAAGACGAAAACAATTGCAGCATCATTTCCTGGTTCTTGGCCTCGGTCCTACGGTGTGTGTGTGTGGTTATGAAATATGTATGTAGGATGTGATGTTTGAGGTATCGTAGCTGATGATGATGCCGAGGAGAGCTGATGATGCCGGTTACTACGCCTGCATGTATGGGCTAAAGCACGTACGTTCCAGTTTTGAAATTATGTAGGTGATGTTATACTTGTGAAATTATTCGGCGAATTCAGGACTTCTATCATCGTAGCGACCATAGGAAGCGATCGGTAGCGGTCAGGAATCGGTTTTAGATGCCCCGTCGTTTCTGCACAAATTCAGGATTTTAAGCCGTGTTTAATTGTATTGAATAATATTCTGAGACTTTGAAGAATAAAATATGATTAAAGAAATCTCAGGAGCAACAGCTTCAAGTTAAACAGATTCTAGACGACGCAAAGTGTTCTGTTACGCTGGAAAAAATCGCTGGTATGGCAAGCTATTTATATCTGTGGTTTATGATCCTGTATTTTCATCTCGAAAGGTAAAATCGCAGTTACAAGGAAGGAATTTTGAAGGAAAAGTTTGCTGTTACTGTAAGAAAACAGTATGAATCTCCTTCTCTCTTCTAATCGCATTTGCCATCAGCATAGTGTTTTTACCCGTGTTGGTGGCTCAATGCAAAGGGCGCTGGCCTTACAAGCTAGTTGTCGTATGTTCGAGCCCCGACCTGGAAGGGTTCTTAGTGTCAGTAGGATCGTAGTACTAGCAATGCAGTGATTCTGTACGCTATGAATCGGCTGCAAAGTGTGTTGAAACAGAAAGGCCAAATATTCTTCAATGGTTTAAATTCAATAACATCCAGTTTAACGAGAAAAGGTTTTAATCCCCCATTGCAAGATATTACACAATTGAGAAAAGAATCGTCAAGATGTGAGTATTGGACAGCCGCATCCAAGAAAAGGTGCGTTTGTTCTTTAGGGAATGAGAGGTTGACCTGAAGGGTTTTTTTTTGCTGGTATCTTTTTGGGAACACTGTAGTTTCTTATATGGAAAGGTTATGCAATCACTGTGAACCGAAGCCCGTAGGGCTGAGTGTCATATACCATTCGACTCAGTTCGTCGAGTACACAAAATGTCTGTATGTGTGGGTAAAATTTATTTTGCACTCACTTTTCTCGGAGATTGCTGAACCGATTTTCATGAACTTCGATTTAAGTGAAAGGACTTGTAACCCTAAATAAAGTTCCTGAATTTTATTCGAATCCGACTTCTGGCTCCGGAATTACTGGGTGATACCTTAACACATGAATCAATAAGTCCCGAGACTAACAATGGAAACAACATTTGTTTTGCAAAATTTTTTTTATTCATCAACATAATCACCTTTTAGGGTGATACAATGGTTCCAACGTTTTTCCAATTCTTCAATACCATGTTTATAAAAAAATTTATCTTTCGCTTCAAAATAAGCTTCAGTTTCAGCGATGACCTCCTCATTTGAGCTAAATATTTTTCCCTGGAGCATTTTTTTAAGATCAGCAAAGAGCCAGTAGTCACTGGGGGCTAAATCTGTCGAGTATGAGGGGTGGGGAAGCAGATCAAAGCCCAATTCGTTCAATTTCGCCTGCTTTCTGAATCATCGACTCGTTGCTGTTTTTGTTCCATCGAAAGCAATCGCGGCACCCACTTGGAAAAATCCTTTTTTTTTGCTCAATTTTTCATGAAGGATAGTAAATACACTTCCATATGATATCTGTGTCATCTTAGCAATCTCACGGAGCTTCACTTTACGATCTTTCATTATAATTTTTGTCACTTCACTCACATTTTCCGGTGTAACGGCTTCCACAGGTCTTCCCGAGCGTTCCGCGTCATTTGTGTCGGTACGACCACGTTTAAACTCGGCGAACCACCGACAAATCGTTGCTTTTGATGGACAAGAGTCCGGATAACATTTTTCAATCCATTGTTTCGCTTGCACGGTGTTTTTACCCATTAAAAAACAATGTTTTATCAAAACACGAAACTCGGTTTTTTCATTTTTTAAACAAACTACAAAACGACTTTACTCCAACCTCGATAACTCAGCTGTTTCTGGTCGGATCGACTTGAAATTTTGACCCGTTTCAAGCAAAGGTTAGTACTCTAGAAAGACGTGGTTACTGGTTTACTACGAGCGCCATCTCTGCTTTAGTCTCGGGACTTATTGATCCATGTGTTATGATCAAAAAAGAACCGAAATTTTCATTTTAAAATTCCCGCGCTTGTCAACGTTGGCAGTACTTTTATACACATTCTGTCAAATTTTGACGCATATCGTACGATTAGTTTTTGTTTGGCGTCTATACAAAGAAGTTGAAAAATTTTCGTGAGGCGATTTTTATAATAGATGAAAATTTAGAACAACGTGCTTGCATCAAATTTTGTGTTGCAAATGGATTTAAGTGTTCCGAAACGTTGAAAATGTTAGAAAAGGCCTTTGGTGAATCGTGTCTAGGAAAAACACAGGCATACGAGTGGTATAAACGCTTCAAAGGTGGTCGTACAAGCTTGGATCATGATGAGATCCCTGGCCGCCTAACAACATCTGTTACTGAAGAAAACATTGAATCGGCGAAGCAAATCGTGTTGCAAAATCGTTCTCTACCGATTAGAGAGATTGCTGTGTTGTTGGGCATCTCTCATGGATCAGCCGAACACATTTTAACTGATGGTTTGGGTTTGAAACGCGTCGCTTCTCGGCTGGTGCCAAAAAAAGCTGAATTTAATTCAAAAACAGTGTTGGTTGTGTCGCAGTTTTTGGCCAAAGACTCAACCAATATCATCAACCAACCACCGTACTCTCCAGATATGGCCCGTGTGACTTTTTCCTCTTCCCCAGACTCAAATTGCCATTGCGGGGAACGCGTTTTGAGACCATAGAGACCATAAAAGAGAATTCGCTGCGTGAACTAAAGGCCTATAAAACTTGTACGGAAAATTGGATCAAGCGTTGGCATGCATGTATTGCCGCAGGAGGAGAGTACTTGGAAGGCGATAATAAAGAAATTTATTAAAAATTGAAATTTTGCGTTTTTGAATAAAATTCCGGTTCTTTTTTGATCATAAGGTATGTGCAAAAAAATGAAAATAAATGCATTTACTTTTCTCAGAGACGGCTTAACCGATTCTCACAAACTTAGATTCAAAAGAAAGGTACAATTATCCTATACAAAGTTCCAGAATTATTTTGATCCTACTTCCGGTTCCGGAGTTACAAGGTGATTAGTGAAAAAAAATCTTATTTCAAATTACTTCCTCACTTTTCTCAGAAATGACGTGACCGATGCCTACAAACTTAGATTCAAATGAAAGGTATCATGGTCCCATACAAAACTTTTAAATTTCATCCGAATCCGACTTTGCATGCAATCATTATCAAATGTTAAATTATATTGATCATTCTATCGATTTCATTAAAGATTTCATCAATTTTCGCAAATTTGTGGTTTGTTTTTCGAAAATCAAATCTTGTTGGCAACACTGCAAGCAGTACGAGTTTTACGCAAGCATTTCTGGTAACCGATGCTGTTTCGTTGTTATGCGAACATGTTCCCGTGGAAACAAATAAACAGAACACAGGAGGCAAGGAGAAATAAGTGAAAAAAAAAAATTATGTAGTTCTTAGTCATTATTTCATGAAACAAGACGTTTGTGCTAGTAACCGAAATAAAATTAGAAACTGAGTTTGCGAGGGACGAAAACTGTTTGAATTTGTCGTTACATTTTGGTCCTTCTCTCTACCAGGTGAGGAACGAGCGCCGGGTCGGAATCGACCGGGAAAACTGTTTGAATTTGTCGTTACATTTTGGTCCTTCTCTCTACCAGGTGAGGAACGAGCGCTGGGTCGGAATCGACCGGGAAAACTGTTTGAATTTGTCGTTACATTTTGGTCCTTCTCTCTACCAGGTGAGGAACGAGCGCTGGGTCGGAATCGACCGGGAAAACTGTTTGAATTTGTCGTTACATTTTGGTCCTTCTCTCTACCAGGTGAGGAACGAGCGCTGGGTCGGAATCGACCGGGAAAACTGTTTGAATTTGTCGTTACATTTTGGTCCTTCTCTCTACCAGGTGAGGAACGAGCGCTGGGTCGGAATCGACCGGGAAAACTGTTTGAATTTGTCGTTACATTTTGGTCCTTCTCTCTACCAGGTGAGGAACGAGCGCTGGGTCGGAATCGACCGGGAAAACTGTTTGAATTTGTCGTTACATTTTGGTCCTTCTCTCTACCAGGTGAGGAACGAGCGCTGGGTCGGAATCGACCGGGAAAACTGTTTGAATTTGTCGTTACATTTTGGTCCTTCTCTCTACCAGGTGAGGAACGAGCGCTGGGTCGGAATCGACCGGGAAAACTGTTTGAATTTGTCGTTACATTTTGGTCCTTCTCTCTACCAGGTGAGGAACGAGCGCTGGGTCGGAATCGACCGGGAAAACTGTTTGAATTTGTCGTTACATTTTGGTCCTTCTCTCTACCAGGTGAGGAACGAGCGCTGGGTCGGAATCGACCGGGAAAACTGTTTGAATTTGTCGTTACATTTTGGTCCTTCTCTCTACCAGGTGAGGAACGAGCGCTGGGTCGGAATCGACCGGGAAAACTGTTTGAATTTGTCGTTACATTTTGGTCCTTCGAATGCCAACTGCCAGTTTATATGGAAACGCAGTTAAGACGCTCTAGTAGGAAAACTCGTGGAGCCATACCAAAGCGATTGGAAAGTTTCGTTGTTGAGATTCACAAGCACAACACTATGATACGTACTCCACAAAATCAGAATAAGCAGCTAGGAGGGAAAAATTCAGATGAACTACCCGAAGCTTCGAAACCTGAGTTACATTCGAGTAAAACTCGTTCATCAGGAAGCAGTAGAACTGACAGCCAAATCAAATTCTTGGAACTGGAAGAAAACAATGAAGAGGTTGAATTACAAGCATCCATCGAGCGAGATAGAATCGTAGCTGAGAAGCAACTTGCGGAACTACAGATCAAGCATGATCTGGCACTGAAAACGGAACAACGAAAGGCTGAATTTCTGAAGCGAAAATGTGAGCGTAACCAGAAAAGAATTGAATTACTGTCTAATTCTAGTAGTAAATCGACTAGATCGAGTATTTATACTAACACATCCAAACGTGTCGTGGATTGGATTACTGATTCAGAAAAGGTAAAACCGTATAATGTATATGAAGAATCGTCCTACCAAATGGATCATCCGCGTTCACGAGATTACGGTGAAAAGAACATACCGACTCATGACCGTAAGAACGTGTCGGCAATCGATGCAATGAATACAGATACAACTGAACCTAGTACAAATGCGCTTTTATGCCAAGCGTTCAAGGCACTGCAAACCAGAAACCTGAAAGATTTGCCTCCATTTTCCGGTGATGTAATGGAATGGACAGTTTTTGCAAATGAATTCAAAACATCCACTGAAGAGTTTCATCTATCGGATCGTGATAATCTGAGGCGATTGAATAAGGCGTTACAAGGAAAAGCGCGCAAGGCTGTAGAATCGTTGCTGTCATCTCCAGAAAATGTTGCTCAGATTTTACGAATGTTAAAGTCAAATTTCGGCCGCACTGAATGGGTGGTAGCAAATAGGCTTGAAGCACTAAAGAACCTGGAGCCAGTTAAGGAGGGTAATATTGAATCTTTTCGTATGTTTTACAATGTGATCATCGGTACCAAAGTGGCGATGACTAACGCGAAAGCGGATTGCTATCTAATGAATCCAGAACTAGTTTCTCATCTGGTTGAAAAGCTACCTGCCTTTAGTAAACAAATGTGGATTCGGCACAAAGCTGCTTTGATAAAAGAGGGTGTGGCTATTGATTTCAACACCTTTTCTCGTTGGTTGGAAGATGAGATGGACAATCAGCTTGCGAGTCTAAACCCTGTGTTTAGTGCAAAGAAAACCAGTTATCCGCCAAAAATGAAACCGGTAGTGTTGAACGTCAACTGTCCTGATGGTGAAACAGCGAAAAGATGTCCTTTGTGCTCAACACACTCTCACGTCGGTTTGGATAAGTGCGATGAGTTTCGTAAAATGTCTGTGGCTCAGCGTCGATCGACAGCAAGTTCTTGCAAGGTTTGCTACATTTGCCTTAAGTCAAATCACTCTAGGAAAAACTGCAATTCCGAGAAAAAATGCACTATATGCAAGAAGAATCATCACGAGTTAGTTCACTCTAATGAGCCCGTTAGATATTCAAAGTATAGCCGTACAGATACACAAAATAGTCAAGATAATGTGTGTAATATTAACGGTAAAAACGTGAATACGCTTCTTCGAGTAGGAAGAATAAGAATCAGTGGCCCAAAAGGAGTCAAAAAAGTATTCGCGCTGTTTGATGAAGGTTCATCTCTGTCAATGATGGATGCTGCGATTGCAGAGAGTATTGGATTGCGAGGACCGATTTCTCCCGTGACTTATCGTTGGACAAATGGTATTTTGCACAAGGAAGATCAGTCTATGAGATTGTCTTTCCGTATTTCGGGACCATCAGAGCAAGCAAAATGGTATGAAGTGAGCAATATCAGCACGGTACAAAATATCGCTTTACCCCCAGTAAAATTTGACGTAGCAACGGTGAAGCGGTTATATCCAATGCTGGATGACGATAAGTTAGCTGCTATCCAAGATGCTTGTCCCTGTATGCTGATTGGATCGAATAATGCGGGTTTGATTGTACCACTTAAGACAGTGCAATATTCGCTAGATGGTTTACAGTTGACTCGTTGTCATCTGGGATGGACAATCCATGGAGTAATAGATCCATCGAAAGTTGAATCAAATAGACATCATGCATACCTGTGTTCAGAAGATGATGACATCGAGCTTACTGATTTGGTTAAACAAATGTATAAAGTCGAAAACTTTGGGATTTCTGAAAAGTTGACAAAAATAGCTGATGAAGATCTGCGTGCGCTGGACATCATGAATCGTAGTATCACACGACGTAGTGAACGTTTCGAAATAGGTCAAATATACAAGTACAATAATTTCGTTTTCCCAGATAGTAAACCTCAGGCTTTGAGACGTTTACAAATAATTGAGAAAAAGATGGATACGAATCCTGATTTTGCTGAACGGTACTGTGGAAAAATTCAAGATTATATTGATAAGGGGTACGCTCGGAAATTAGAGCCTGAAGAATTGGTTGATACATCAAACACATGGTATCTGCCTCATTTTAGCGTAGAGACTGCTGAAAAGTTTCGTTTAGTTATGGATGCTAAAGCAAAGTCACATGGATTTTCTCTGAATGATTTGCTGTTAAAGGGCCCTGATTTCGTTCCACCTTTGATTGCGATTTTGATTCGCGCCAGAATGAAGAAGATTGCTTTCATCGCCGACATTAAGGAAATGTTCCACCAAATTCTTATTCGTAAAGCAGATCAGGATTCTCAACGTTTTCTGTGGCGTGGAATGAACCGTACGGAGCCCCCTGATACATACGTTATGATGGTAATGATATTTGGTGCAATTTCGTCCCCATCAATGGCACAATTCATAAAGAACTTCAATGCAAAAGAACTAGATGAGAAGTTCCCTGGCGTTGAGCGAGCTATAATCAAGCAACATTATGTGGACGATTATTTCGATTGTGCTGAAACTGAAGAAGAGGCGATCAAGCTAGTTCAATCTGTAATAAAGGTACATGCACAAGGAGGATTCAGGCTAGTCAAATTCGCGTCAAATTCCACAGCGTTGTTAGATTCACTTGATCCTGAAATACTTGCTGATAAGAAACTGGAAAATGCTCGTGTTCTTGGAATACAATGGGACCTGAAATCTGATGAGTTCGTTTTTCCATTAAGATTTCCCAAATTTGATGAATCATATCGGATTGGTGAAGCCGTGCCTACGAAGCGAACGTTGTTAAAGTTTATGATGAGCATATTTGACCCACTTGGTATACTGGGTCCGATCACTATCCAACTGAAGATTATATTTCAAGAATTGTGGAGGTTACAGTCCGGTTGGGATGATGAAATTCCTGACGGATTAGTTCCCAGGTGGATTGAATGGTTGAATCAAACAGCGAGGCAAGAAGAAGTCAGAATTCAAAGATATTATTTTCCGGCGATATCGTCATTTGCTGAGGTAGAGCTGCACGCATTCTGTGATGCGAGCGACAAGGCTTATGCTTGTGTTATCTACATGGTTCACCGCCGAGAAGATCAGTCACACATTGCTTTAGTGTACGCAAAATCAAGAGTGGCGTCGCTGAAACCGCAAACTGTACCACGGTTGGAACTGCAAGGATGCGTTTTAGCAAGCCAAATGATGCTTGTGCTGCAATCAGAAATGATGATAAACCTTACTAAGATGTATTTCTGGACCGATTCAAAGATCTGCTTGAGCTGGTTGAAAACGAGTCAGAAGTTGACGGCATACGTAGGCGCTCGTGTGATGCAAATCAAGGAAAATGGTCATAGGCCAGATTTGTGGCACTGGATTCCGTCTCAACTAAATGTCGCTGATTTGGCTACAAAATGTTCAAAGCTGGGAAACATAGTAGAGTGGCTTTGTGGTCCAGATTTCCTACATCGTAATAGTGTTTATTGGTCTAATGATGAGATATTGGAAATGTCTTCTACAGAGATGATGAATTTTCATTCTGAACTTATCATTGATGATTTTTCTGATCCATGTTGTGCTGCATTCCAAGAAGAGTTGATTGATCTCCCCGATATTGCTAGATTTTCTGATTTCAATCGTTTGCTCAGATCGACCGCTTATTATCTGAAGATGAAAAAGCTTTTAGTGTTACCAAAAATCGAAAAGCCTAAGCGTCTGACAATAACTGTTCATGACATGACAGACGCCAGAGTCATTTGGTATAAAAAGGTACAGTCAGAAGTATTTGATGCAGAGTTACAAAGTTTGAGGAAGACGGGTTATGTAAAGAGCAGTAGCCGTTTGCGAACGTATTCACCATTTCTTCATAATGGACTAATTCGTCTGCGTGGTCGCATACAAAGTGACGGTAGACCGTTTGAAGTGAATAATCCTGTAATTCTTCCTGATAACCATCCATTTTCATTTCTGCTAATTCGTATGCATCATATTGCTAACGTACATCAAGGAGTAGAAACTGTCATAAATAATATTCAAGAACGCCATCGTATTCTGAAGATACGTTCGCAAGTAAAAAAATACTCAATGTCTTGTATGAAGTGTCGAGAGCTGAGAGCGAAGCCGACTACTCCACAAATGGGTCTGCTGCCACCGGAGCGGATCACGCCTTATGTATATCCATTTACTTGTACTGGCATCGATTATTTTGGACCACTGTTTGTGAAAGTTGGTCGTCGCATCGAAAAAAGATGGGTTGTACTGTTTACGTGCATGACATCAAGAGCCGTTCATTTGGAGGTAGTACCATCACTAGATACGAACAGTTGTATAATGGCAATACGTTGCTTCATGTCTATTCGTGGATTGCCGCAGTGTATCATGACTGACAACGGGACCAACTTCACCGGTGCTGACCAAGAACTAAAGAAACTAGTGAAGTCACTGGACCATCCAGAGCTAGAACAATCGTTGAGTGTCAGAGGTATAGAGTGGAAATTTATACCACCAGGGGCTCCACACTTCGGAGGATGTTGGGAGCGATTAGTGCGCTCTGTAAAAAATGCTTTACACGTAATGTTGAAGGAACAGCACCCTACAGATATGGTGCTCCGGACAGCTTTATGCGAAGTAATGAATACAGTCAACAACCGACCACTAATACATGTTACAGATGATCCCTTGGATCCTGAACCGTTAACCCCAAACATGTTACTACTGGGACGTAACAACACGATACAATTCGATCACGACTTCGATGAACGAGATCTGAGCTGTCGGGCAGCCTACAAACATTCTCAAATATATGCGGATCGATTTTGGCGAAGATGGGTAACAGCTTATCGTCCGGAGCTGATTCGGAGTCGCAAGTGGCCCGATAACAGGAGTTATCATGAATATAAAGTTGGCGACATCGTGCTAATAGTTGACGAAAATTTACATCGTGGTAGCTGGCCAAAAGGAATTATCGAAAAGGTGTATCAAGGTCCAGATGGGAAAGTTAGAACAGTGTTGGTCAGAACAACAAAGTCAATCTACAAACGACCTGTGTGTAAGATAGTTCTACTGCGGCCCATCAACTCGTTTCCTGGCCCGGAGAATGTTGGCAACACTGCAAGCAGTACGAGTTTTACGCAAGCATTTCTGGTAACCGATGCTGTTTCGTTGTTATGCGAACATGTTCCCGTGGAAACAAATAAACAGAACACAGGAGGCAAGGAGAAATAAGTGAAAAAAAAAAATTATGTAGTTCTTAGTCATTATTTCATGAAACAAGACGTTTGTGCTAGTAACCGAAATAAAATTAGAAACTGAGTTTGCGAGGGACGAAAACTGTTTGAATTTGTCGTTACATTTTGGTCCTTCTCTCTACCAGGTGAGGAACGAGCGCCGGGTCGGAATCGACCGGGAAAACTGTTTGAATTTGTCGTTACATTTTGGTCCTTCTCTCTACCAGGTGAGGAACGAGCGCTGGGTCGGAATCGACCGGGAAAACTGTTTGAATTTGTCGTTACATTTTGGTCCTTCTCTCTACCAGGTGAGGAACGAGCGCTGGGTCGGAATCGACCGGGAAAACTGTTTGAATTTGTCGTTACATTTTGGTCCTTCTCTCTACCAGGTGAGGAACGAGCGCTGGGTCGGAATCGACCGGGAAAACTGTTTGAATTTGTCGTTACATTTTGGTCCTTCTCTCTACCAGGTGAGGAACGAGCGCTGGGTCGGAATCGACCGGGAAAACTGTTTGAATTTGTCGTTACATTTTGGTCCTTCTCTCTACCAGGTGAGGAACGAGCGCTGGGTCGGAATCGACCGGGAAAACTGTTTGAATTTGTCGTTACAAATCTTATACCTCTTGAAAAATCACCCTTTATTTAGGCAGCAATGTAAGTTTTACTCATACTGAGTATCAATAGATGGAATACTGAAATAATAGCTAACGTCTTTTGGCATTACAGAAGCCTTACTCTTCACTATAAGGGGCTGGATGTCAATTAAAAATTAAATTTTTCTGTCATAACTTTGAACGCATATAACTTCTTCATTTGTTGATGTGTTTATATGTTTATAATCACCAATTCATTCAAAAACACTTAACCCATGCTTTCACGAGCCAATCAAAACGCGCTCTCAGAGCAACCAGCAAACTGCGTGGATGTAAAAGCTAAAGGTTGAAAGTTTTTAAATCATTCTTTCCGGAGCGGTTCACGCAGCACGGCGGGCAGTGCGAAACATTTTACGCACTTCAACTTTATTCTAGAGATGGGAAATATCGACTAAAATCGGTTATCGACAATATCGATATTTCTCAGTCCGATATTAATTAATTAAAAATAGCTAATGGTTAGGGCAAAACTTCGAACTATTGACGTAGGACTACACAATTTTTGTTTAAAATCATTTGTAATTTCTATTTTAAACATTAAAGTAGCAGCTATTTTCTTTGTGTTCCTCATATCCTTATTTGTATCACGGCGAAATATACTTTCGATAAATTATAGCATTTCTTGATAAGAGCCGTTAGTTTGTTTATTGTGGTGGCGAAAGGAGCTGGGTCTGCATAATTCATATCGCAGCGAAATATTTTTTGTACGAGCGCTTGTACGGACAAGTCGATTTGACTTGGATGCATAATGTCACCTTTGGTCAAAATTATCCTGCACTCGATGATTGAGGTCGTCTGCAGGATTCCGACAAAAATGATTACCTCTCATACTAGACGAACGTCGCATAAAAATCCGCAGAAGGTCCATTTGCTGATGAGCTTTTCCACGGCTCTAACGAACCGCACAGAGTATGAGTTGGTCCAATATTCATTTTGATTCAGTTTAAATAGTCGCGTCCCTGATTGTTCGTTAATTATTGAACTTTCGACCACCAATTATTTCAAATACATATAGAGTTTTATCTACTCGAATCGATGCAACCTGACCACTGTTTGCTCGGTTTTACTTTCCGTATTTTGAATTCGCACTCTTACTTAGAAAACAAAGACGTAGTCCTACGTCAAAATGTGCGATACCAATACAGTGAATAGTAGTACAAATATTTTGCAATTTACACTTTTCTTTATTCAAGAGAGTAGTTAATAGCGAGCGTTAATACTTTTATGTGTCCAATTACGATTGAAGGATTCGGCGAAGTGTCATTAGGTGAAATGACCTATTCGACGAAATGGCTTTCGGAGAAACTGCTTTCGCCAAAATGGCTTTCGATGAAATGATCATGTACACCTAGACTTCGCTACTGTCTGTCAGCAATAGGTCAGCAGTTTTAGGTAAAAAAGGGCTAAACACCGAATAATAAATGATTAAATTGTGAACCATTTCTATTAAATTTTTTCCAGTCCCAGAAAGTCGATTTAAAAAAAATTTACGTTGGCACTAAATCTTGACGTTTCAAGAAATTTTAAGACTTTTGGCATCGAAATGTTGTTTTCGATTTCGGACATCTCAATTTTTTTTAAATTTGAGATTTACTAAAGTCGATTTTTTCAAAAAAAAAAAAATTTTAGTTCACACTAAATCTCGACTTTTCAAGAAATTCTAAGACGTCCGCATTGAGTTTTTACCTTCTATTTCGGTAATCTCAAATTTTTTATGTTCCAGAAAGTCGAATTTAGAGAAAAATATTTTTGAAGTTAACACTAAATCTCGACTAAATCAACAATTTCATTTTAGATTTCGGAAATCTCAAATTTTTAAGTATCACAAAAGTCTATTTTTTCAAAAAAAACTCGTTTCATGAAATTCAAATTTTTACCTTCTATTTCAATAATCTCAAAATTTTTAAGTTCCAGAATGTCGAATTTAAAAAATATATGTTTGAAGTTAACACTAAATCTCGGCTAAATCAACAATTTTATTTTAGATTTCGGAACTCTCAAATTTTTAAGCAACTCTTCACACGATTCAATCAGTGCCAGCAAAGAGAGACGGATATCGTCGCAGCAACAAAAAACCGACATGGTTCATTTAACATAGAATAGACACCAGTGCGAGAGCGAATTTCTCTCGATGACCTGTCTGAGAATCAAAGGTTAGCTCGCTGCTGTGGGGATTCTCTCTGAAGCAACAAGCGGTCGCTTATTCCCGTTTTGCGATCCGATTCTGTATGGGCAGTGAGTAATTGCGATAGAATCATTTTACTGTTGCCGCTTATTCTATGTTCACTTGTATAAGTTGTGTGTATGAAAATGTATGTGAAGTATGAAGTGGAGCGAAGAAATGTAGAAAAATTCTCTCGCGACTCATGCATTGAGAGACTCGAGTTCTTGTAGCATCTTCTACTGGATTGAAAATGTTGTATACAGTATTGATAAATATCGAGCAGTCACAGCTTTTTGATCATAGAACTTGATCAATGACTTAATAGTAGCTTCCAAACGGGTCTTAGTTTGTTAGAATCGGTTTAGCCTTCTCTGAGGGATTTGAGCGGAAAAATATCTTCAAAAAGTTCACACACACAGACATTTTCCGATCTCGTCGACCTGAGTCGAATGATTTATAACACCATGGGTCCCCGAGGCTCCATTCCAAAGTCGACTTTTCCAGCAATTCCTCTCTATAGAGAAAGGTAAAACATATTCACCAAAAAACAAAAATCGTAAATAGCCTTGGTAGAACTAGATAACTTAACGTAAAAATGTACCGCCACGATTCGTTCCTTTTTTCTTTGTGCGAACTGTACGCTTTGTTTGAATTTTGCGGTAAATACTCCCATCTATTATCACGTGACCCACGTCAGTAGCAGGAAAAAATCTAAACCGAAAGAATCGGTGAGATAGCTGCGTACTACTCGTACTGCTACGTACCCTCTCTTACCGGTATTCTTCGGTCGGTACTTGACACTGCACGGTCGTCCGGAATGACAAAACCCTTTACAGTGGCTCTCGTGGCCGAGTGACTCGATAAGAATAAAAACATAGCAACACCGGTGGAAAACAGAAAACGGGAAAATGTTTGAGCACAGTGCGAAAAAATCAAGTAATTTTGCGTCTCTTTTCCCCATCTGCGGGAAAAATTCGCGATGATTTCACCGAAACATAACGTTAAATTTAACATAAAGTTGACTTAACATTTAGTAATAGTTTCTACTTTTCTATGAGTGCAGTTACATGTATGTACAGAGTTGATGGTTCTTGTCGAACCAAATAGAAAACAAAAATGGCATAGGAGTGGAGTTGCGTCCCGTTGTGTAACTAAGTCGAAACGACTTTGCCATATAAGTAATAACCTAAACAATGTTCCGTTTCGAGTTCCGTAATGCAGCCCCAGGATTTATTATTTTATTATCTACTTCATTCTGTATTCGGTGATACGAACGTGGTGAAATGTGTCACATAGAAAAGCATACAACTGCAACAGTGCGATTAGTTAGAATAATTTTGAATGCACAAAAAAAAAACATAATCCACCTTGATTAACAAGCATGTGATGACGGTTAGCTCTTTCAGACAAATGGCCATGTATCGTGACAGTACTTTAGCACAGAATGACAGTGCCATAACATCCCGGAGCGAATAACATTTCAATTTTGCTTTACACGGTGCAAAAGTTTCGCAATAATTTACCGTTGATGTTTTCCATCACCACCACCACCATCACCACCGATCCATCAGCAATGGGGCAAACGACGAAAAAAAAGGACCTCGCTGACATGTGATGTGATCTTTCGCTCTCACGACCTGGACCATCCAACTTGTTGACGGAAGGGTGTCATTTCGAAGCGTAGAAGAATAATCCGGGTTATGATGAAGCTCGTAAAAACAGTGCTTGCCGCTGACAGTTTTAATAAATATTAATTTTCATCACTGCGTTTGCTGGTTGCGCGTTTCTTTTGCGGCCAGCCAGTAACTCACGTGACGAAGGCAGCACCCTCCGGTGTCCTACTCCTCGTCAATTCGTCGTTTCGTCGGGTTCGGAAAACATACTGGCCGTTCCGATGTGCAGTCGTCACTGTCGGGATGTGACACATCCAAACAAATGATGATGGGCACTGTTGGGTCTGTTCAGAGCCGACAGTTCCGGGCGAAAGTTGGATGATGATACGTCGTCAAATATCAAAATCTGTGCTGTTTATTTACAAAGTGCTCCATCGGTGTTGGATATAATGGAGGTGCATGGTTTTTTTTGTCCACAACTTTGCTCATATAGGTTTGATATGTTTGCTTAACACTGGGAATATTAGCTCATAACACAATGATTAAATAGTAAGGATTAAAATCAATTTTCCAACCTTTCTTGCACCGTTCGCTCGAGTCTGAGTCTCAACAGTTTAACACATCTTCACACTTAGAAAAAATCGTGCAATTTTACGTCTTCACAGACGCACATAACGGGAGCATCGCCGTTCACGTAAATTTACGTGGTAGAACATTCAATATTGTGTCTTTAATTCCATGACACGAAATTGAATAGTTGGATAACAATGTACGTCTATTAATCGGTTGAGCCATAGAAGCACACATCTACTTGGCTGATAAAAGGTTCATTTAACGAGCGGGTAGGGTCTAACACTTAAAAAAAAACATTTATCATTTTCTTTATATTTTCTTATAGTGAAACATTTCAAGAATTTTCTGTGAAATTTTCAAGCCTATTGGAATGAACTCTGGAAGTTATGAACCTATGGCTATCTCACTCTACAAAGAAGCAAGAGCTCGGCGCACATGCCCAAGATTTCTACTTCGATTGACTTCAACACTTGACAAAACATTCTTAAAATGTTTCGTTATAATAAATTATAAAATAAAAAATAGGATCTTTTGAAAATGTTAGACCCTACGGGGTCCCTGGAGTAATTAATTGTTTCCATTGTTTTTATAGACAAAAACCTTTAAACGCGTTTTCCTCGAAAGCAGGTTTTGGAAGTCCGTGTCCATCGTCATTCAAAAACTACTGCACCAATTATTTTCAAATTTTGCGCACACTCTCTACATACAAAAAAACCAGACCCCAACGTTTTCCTTTTCTTTGTTTGTTACTTTGAGAAGGTTTAACAACTACAAATTGGCGGATTTTTTTGTGAAAAATCGTAGTTTTCACTTTGAATATTCACCAAAAATTTAAGAAATTAAAAAAAATAAAACAGAAACGTTGGGGTCTAGAAAAACTTCTACTCTAACTATGCTGCGTTCATTTGTTCACTTCTGATTAGTCTACGCTGGGATACAGTGGACACAGCAAATCATGATTTTTTAGAAGCGTCCTCAAAAATATCTCTTTACCGATTTATTTCTCAATAAAGCTGCTTTTGACAAAATAGATCATACAATACTTCTTTGCAAAGTATCTCGCCTTGGATTATCATCGCAACTCGTATCTTGGTTGGACTCATGTCTTTCCGATAGGAAATTACGCGTGGAAATAGACCACAGCACATCACCCGAGTTTTCGAATAAATCAGGTGTCCCACAAGATAGTAACTTAGGACCCCTGTTGTTCGTATTATTCTTCAACGATGTGGCGTTGCTTTTGGGAGCTGGATGTAAATTAGTCTACGCAGATGATTTAAAACTGTATCTCACTGTTCGTAGTGTAGATGATTGCCAGCGACTACAATGCCTGCTTACATTGTTCACCGATTGGTGCAGGAAAAACAAACTCATGATAAATGTAGCCAAGTGCCAAGTCATCACATTTCATAGGATTTCATCTCCAGTCATATTTGACTATAACATTGATGGTACAATTATCTCTAGAGTGGATCAAGTGTGTGATCTTGGTGTACAATTGGATGCTAAACTGACGTTCGATGTTCATCGTTCACAAATCGTTTCGAAAGCAACACGTCAATTGGGTTTCATCGCTAAGATTGCAAAGGACTTTAAAGACCCGCATTGCCTTAAGGCTTTGTATTGCTCACTCGTTCGCCCAATTCTCGAAAACGCGTCGGTAATCTGGACTTCGTATCAAGTATCGTGGAGCCTTAGAATCGAACGAGAGCAGAAACGATTTGTTCGTATGGCATTACGAAATTTACCGTGGAGAGATCAATAAACTTGCCACCATATTCAGACAGATACCGATTGTTGGGAATCGACTCGTTACAGCGACGTAGAAAAACTCAACAGGCGTTAATAATTGCTAAGTTGATCAACGGAGAGATTGATGCTCCTGAACTGGGCTGACATTATGCATCTCGAATCGAGTTGCTCGAAACGATTATTTTTGAAGTCGATTCGACTGAACTGAGGCATTACGTATCGCTTTCGACCTCGTGATCGAGATCCTAACAATGTGGTACTAGATTTCGACTGACGCTGCTCGAACTTTCATAACCAGAGATGCCATTTATACAGATTTATCTGTATTATACAGATTTTTACATGCGCATACAGATTTAATACAGAGTACAGATTTCTTACAGATTTCTTGAATTTAATACAGAGTACAGATTTATACAGATTTCACCAAAAGTATTAAGGAAAAAATTAAATTATCTATTAGTATTTGAGCTATCTATTAGTATTTGATTGCAATGACGAGATAAACGTTTAGGAATCAACGTACAAATCACTTTTTAAAATATATATTTTTTGTGCAGATATTTAATGAAGAACACTGAAATCCATTTATATTAAAATTTGTAACTAAATTGAACTTAAAAGTTAGACAAGTCTTGGCATCATGAAACATTATTGCCAGACTGACATTTGTGTTACCTGTTTTGATGTTGCATATTGGATTTTGGAAATCCATCTCAACTTATGAAGTGAACATTTTCAAATTAGACAAGTATATGGTAAACAAACCCATATACATTGCAATCATGAAAAAAAATTAAACTGAATTATTGTTCGAGTATTTTCGATTACATTTGTTCAGTTCAAGTACTGAAAAGAAGCAAACTGTTTGTAATACTGCGGTTTTAAGTTGCCGCACGAAATTAACATGAACACATTTCTGAAATTTAAATCAAGAAGCAGATTCGTTTCCACTCCATTTGAAAACGTAAAGAATTTTTTCAAGCGTGTTCTTGTACACAATTTATCGATGAACTTTTGAAATTATAATAAAAAAAATCTGTATTTTTCATGTATTGTTTCAAGTCTAATACAATTTACGTCATCCATATGTGTAGTATTAATCAAAGGCTTTTAGGTTTTGCAGTTTTCTTTGTAATATTTTATCATATTTATTAGGAGATATTGCTTTAACTAATATACCAGGAGCAACCCATTTTTTGTAGTATTCATAATCTATTTAGGTACTATTGAAGAGTCAAATACACGCTAATAGCACGAGATGGTGATGCTTTTGGCATATTCTAAATACTTTCAAGGTGTTTGGACAAATTTTTCAATTTACTTGAGTTAGATATATGGGTGAAAACATTATTTGCTTCTTGTTATCGAGCGAATAAGCTTTTTTCTACAATCCGTTTGAGCGACGTTTTCTGTCCACAGGATTCAGAAATTTTATTACAAACTACAGTTACTGGGCATAGGTTAGTTTCGACTTACTTTTGTTATTTTAAGTAAACACCACGCAGCTTTCAATTAATATGCTTTCTAAACAGTTCGACTTGTACATAATATGCCAAACACACAAAATATATATAACGATATACAAAACAATGCATTAAAATAAAGATTATCAATACTAATATGTTTATGAAAATCTAAGATGTTATCGATAACTACCTAAATAAAAAAGAAACGTATTCGAAAACTCATAGTCGATAGTAATAAGGCTTTCGACCATTTCTTATCGAGTTCAGTCGTTCACGAGCTCGATTGTTTTGGTTCCATAATGCCAAAACTTCTCGATAATCTAATACTTCTTCGAGTGAAGTCGAACGAAGCTCGATGATCGACTTCGAATCGAGAACCATAATACGAAACGTGGTCGATTCGATAAAATTTCAGTCGAATCGAGATACATAATGCCACCCCTGCTTTATGACCTTAATTTTCGAATACCGAATAGATCACTGCGTAACACAAACCTGCTTCAGAACAGATTCCATAGGACTGTATTCGGATACAACGAGCCAATTATTGCATGCATAAGAACATTCACTACAGTAGAAGAGTTGTTTGAGGTTGGAGAGCCTTCCCGACGCTTCGTTGAAAAAATCAAGCGTTCTGAAATAATCTGACTATGGATAATTTAATTTGTTATAAGTTGTTTGTAATAGCTTTTAAGTAGTTGTGTAGTTATCATGTAATTTTTGTGATTGTTTTAAAAGATAGTGGTTTTTATGCCTATCTGAGAATGATATACATTTGCCAACTCAGATGGACTTTTTCCCACTCTGTTAGTCCATTTAGACATCAGTCCGATGGATTTTGTTTAATAAATAAATAAAAAAATAAATAAATATTAAACCGATTTTCACAAATCATGATTCAAATTAAAGCTCTCAGTGTCTTACTATTGCTATGCGTGCTATGCAGCTGATTAACATTACCCTATTTAGCTGGAATATCATACACAAAAGTAACAGGAGTGCAAGATTTTGCGCGAACGAGTTTTTGTGAGGGCAGCTAAAGCTCTTCACCTGCGCATGGTGGTCTACTGAGAATGAGAACAAGTTTGTCTCACCGCGAAAAAAAACAGTTCGTATGCATAAGGTTTGCTGCTACTCTATTATATACAGTTCTTACAATTTACAAAAGAAATCGCAATTTTAGTTTTGGTACTCAATTTTTTAATTCACGGTGTTCGGTTTTATGATTCACAATCAGAAATATTGATTCACATTTTCGTGCCCAAAATGGGCTTATTTCCATCTCTGGTGTGAGGTGTAAATTGCAACTCATAACGATCACTGCTTAATTTTCCTTGTTTTCTTAGCCATTATAAGGTTTTCTCCAACAGAGATGACAGTTTCGTATACATAAGCTGATGGTTTTCATAGTAGTTCCGCTCTTCAATGTGTGTGTGTGTGTGTGTGTGTGTGTGTGTGTGTGTGTGTGTGTGTGTGTGTGTGTGTGTGTGTGTGTGTGTGTGTGTGTGTGTGTGTGTGTGTGTGTGTGTGTGTGTGTGTGTGTGTGTGTGTGTGTGTGTGTGTGTGTGTGTGTGTGTGTGTGTGTGTGTGTGTGTGTGTGTGTGTATGTGTGTGTGTATGCTGTGTGTGTGTGTGTGTGTGTGTGTGTGTGTGTGTGTGTGTGTGTGTGTGTGTATGTGTGTGTGTATGCTGTGTGTGTGTGTGTGTGTGTGTGTGTGTGTGTGTGTGTGTGTGTGTGTGTGTGTGTGTGTGTGTTGTGTGTGTGCGTGCGTGTGTGTGGGTGTGTGTGTGTGGGTCTGTGAATATCATGCCGACTTGCACTCCGTACAGTTTGTTAATGGCTCAAAAAAGGTTTCTGTGAAAATCACCAACTGAACCGTTTGTGGATTTGTTTTGTGCGCCGTTCACCTCTCACGAGGGAAATTTTCATCTGAATTCTGTTGTTTCTTCTCAGCCTGGGAAATCTCAGCATGATCTCGATCATTGAGTGCTGGATTATCATGATCAGCACTAGTGATGGGCGAGCGTTCACGACCCGTTCAGTAGAACCTCGGCTCTCAAAAAGAGCCATGTCACTCAGCATTAAAATATTGGCCTTCTAACGACAGTTCGACATGTAGATTGCGTTGTTGTTCAAACGATGATGTTTTCTAATGAAGCTGTCGAAATACATAGGAACATTTATTCTTATTTATTTGTTGTTGAAATTTGAATAATCGAATAATATTTTTTTAGGAGAGAAAACATCAGAATTTCAACTAATTCATTTCAATATCCCGCTTGAAAATAAATCTATTTTTTCTACATTCGGAATGTTTGATTTTATAAGACATGTAGACCATTGTCAAGATCCGAAACCTGTTACGGTTTAGTTGAGGTTATTTTGAACGCCAGAAGAATAAATCAAGAGGCAGTGAAAAGTAAAAGGATTGCCAACCTTAGTAATGAATATTTGATTTCATCCGGTGAACATGATTCTCCAGAATACGTTTGTGGCTGGTTACAATTTGTTGGTGTTTTTTTGATGTGGAACACTTCTTTGTATTCTACATAGGGGTACAAATTAGAAACTCAAGGATGTAAATGCTTAGAAAAGTGGTCAGACTTTCAACGCTCACAGTTCAATCAATTTTGTTCCGATTTGTAATATTCTCTCACATACTGAATAACAATATTTCTACGCATCGATTTGAGCTGAGTTGAAGTAGTTCGAACGTAGTTGCACTTCGTGATTGACAGAATGAGTGGAAATGTACAATGAACCAAGAAAATGAAGCTTAGGAGAAGCAAACCATTTTCACTATACATACCCACACACTCCTAACTTTGTATTAAATGATCAATAACGACGCTGGCTACAACCAAAGGCTGTGCTACTGAGAGAAAGGAAGGAATGTTAGTCCGATACTCCTTGTTTCTAGAGACCGCGGGTACCACTGTATCTCCACGAGCATCACGGAACAGGAGATTTGTTAGTAGGGAGAGAAAGAGATCCGGATATGTTTTGGTAAACAATATGATCACAGACTAACAGACATGACAGTATGAGTAAATTCTTATAAAAATAATTTTTCGTTATGCACTAGTTCCACCTATATTGTACTGCGCGAACTATTTACTATCTGTACACCCCTTGTGTTATGTACAAGTTTTTTTTACTAGTTGGTTTCCCCTCGTTTGTCAACACCGATCAGCTGCTTGCAGGGATGCCTGATTTCATCAAAATATTTGAAAATGAATCGTCACAATAAATTATTGGATAACGTTGATAATATATTTAACTTTTTCGCGATGTTGGAAGGTAACCATTTATTTGACTCAACGTTGTTCATCTAGACTATTTTTATTGTGTTGGTAGTTTTCACCCGAAATTAAGTGGCGGCAGACCAGAAGCAAGTAAATATTGTAACAAAACGGGTTCGATTTTGTATTGCGTTGGAGGATGAGAAGTAGGCACAATTATGTGTATAGTTTTGGCAATATGTATTAAATCTGTATCCTGCATGAAATTCGCATGGACGTATACAAATCAATACATTACAGGTAATTCTGTATGAATGGCAACTCTGTTGGTAAATGAAAAAAATAAACAAAGTCTAGATGACAGACAGGATGTTTTTGATAGAGTAACGTGGCGCCATCATGACACATGTGAGTACTGTCCCAAATAAAGGAATATTCGAAATGACCGTTAAAATGATTGAAGAATCTAATTTGAGTGTCCTGTCTGTTAGTCTGTGATATGATCTCAACAAAACCTGATTTTCGATACTCAGGAGAAATATAAGTAGGAAAAATATAAAATATCTCCAAGGAACGATCTCACCAGTATCCCTGGTTGCTTGGTTGCTGTCAGCAACGCGAGATGAAACACAACCACTGAAAGAATAAAATAAAAACACTCGCGAATGGGTCCACTGCAGACCAACCCTAGACCTTCAGTCTGAATGATCAAGTCAAGTAAACTTGTAAACTTTCACATATTCCATAGAAATCCGACAACACCAACAATGACATGCAGACGGCGCTTCGATCGGTTAACAGGTTAACATCGTTGAGTTTTCGGGCGGTAAATTCTCAGTTTTCGCCGCTTGAGCATCTTTAGCTTCGCGGATCAATATTATTCAATAAACAGCACTCTCACTACCAAACACACACTTGCTACACCTGCACTATCACTCAAAATAACTATTTCAACCTAATTTTTAACTATACGTATCAAACAACACATTGAAATTATCCTTTTTTGAGACCAGCACCAGGACACCGCATCGCACTCCCAGTGATGCCAACTCTCAATGTTTCTACGCATCGATTTGAATAGATAAAATCAAATATTTCCATAGGATAGAAATTTTCTTCAATAGGGGGCAGTATCATATTTTGTCTGCTAAATATTTAAGACACTATGTTGGTTTACTGGCTTTCCCTAACGGAGACGATGGTTTTGAACGAGTAAGCGACAAATCAGTTGGAAAGCATCGCTCTTATTGATCATTCAAAGAAAAAGCGCGCGAATCTATAAATATATGCGAAATCATTGCTAACACTTCAGTCTCACACGAAACATGCCAGGAGAAGGTTACTGCCAGCAGCAAACGTCACGAGAAGCGATATTGATGTTCAATCCAGGCAACTGCGAAAAACCTATTCGTAATCCATCTAGTGGTGTGATAATGGCGTTCTCTTTCATCGACACATTCTCATTGAAATATTGTTTGCCTTTTTATTGAGGTAGTTTCGGACACAAATTTGGGCTCATTTTTATCACCAATTTTTCACATTGATTTGGGTAGTTCAGCAGTAATACATTTGAACTAGTCATTCGCCACTTGTACGATAATATCTTTGAAACTTGAAATTTCAGTCAAATGATCTTCGAAATCGACATACAGTCCAATTTCAGTCTCGAACGAGCCCAAAATTATTGATATCGATTAATCCTTATATCAGGGAATCGAGCGGTATTGAATTTACGTCATTTATGTCATTGTATTACCAGAACTGTAAGTGACAGCCAAACCTGTTCAATGAACCAATAGCAGTTCCCGAACGAGCCTAACTTTATTGAAATGGGTTTAGCCATCACAAAAAAATGAACTGTAATAAAACAACACGATTTGTCGGTTACGTCACTTATACAATTAAATCTCCGGAACTAGAAGTCAAAGTCATTCGATCTTCGAATTCGATAAAAGACAAAATAGTTGCTTTGGTGATTACGTCACTTATACCATTATATATACGTAATTGTAAGTGACAGCCATTTGATCTTCGAACTCGATCAATGATCCAAAATCATCTTTTAAACAAACCAAAGTGTGTTAAAATCGAGTCAGCCATCTTCGAGAAAATTAAACGCGAAAAAATCGTTGAAAGGTACACACACTTACAGACATATTCACACACATGCATACACACAGCCATTTTCCGATCTCTTCGAGCTGAGTCGAATTCATTCACTTGAAAGAAGGCGTTGATTGTTTACAGATGATACATTCAGTAAGAGCTGTCAGAGACTTTTTGATTACTTTACCTTTTTAACGATTTCTTGTAAAAACGGGCAAACTCATTTGAAAAATCACAGTAAAAGTGGAAGGAAAAGTTTTTCCTATGAAGTGGTAATGTTGATCTTAATTTATTGTGCAAAAACTAACGTCTATTAAGAATGGAGCGTTATACTTGGTTCAATGCTATTTTTCATATACCCGAAAATAAAAAATAAAGTATCCAAAATAAATGGTACTCGATCGCCTAACATTCTAGTACTCGAGAAATCGACATTTGAGTGGGTTCTCTTTCAAAAATGTTGGGCCGAATTGTTGTTGAATAAAATTAAATATTTACAGAAGAACCCTACTTTTCTTGGTTCCATTGATTCATTGGCAGATGTTGCTACCTATCGTTCGTAATCCGACAGTTCTTCTGTCACGTGACTAAGGCTGTACTGATCACTGTCGTTAAGAAGAATGCATCCATGTGCTCCTGGTAAGGAACAAAAAAACGCTGAACGCTCTGTTTCAGTTATTTATTTAACTGACAGTGATGAAATTAGAATTGTCATGTTGAGAAGGAGCTATGAATCCGATTCTTTCATTTCGGGCCAGTCACGATAAAGACTGTCCCAGAAAGTATGGACGCACTTTGATTTCGCTGTAAATATTTAATTCACAAGTGTTAGATATTCAAATTTTATTCGATATACTGATAATATTAGACTACAACAACAGAATATTATTCTCTACATTTGCTACTTAGCCATTGTAGACTAGCTGGCGCACCTTCTTGCGAACGTTCTCCATTAAATTCCGTACAGACTTCTTGGCGACAAGTTTTGACACTTTTTTCCAATCTTTTTCGAGCTGTTGAATGGTTTCGGCTGCCGAGACATGTTTCAGACATGAGATGTGCCTTCGTTAATGCCCAAAATTCCTCAATTGGTCGAAGTTGTGGTCAATTTGGTCTTTTAGGACGAAAGTGACATTTTTGGTAATATACCATTCTACCGTTGATTTCGAGTAGTGGCAAGAAGCAAGATCTAGCCAGAAGACAAAAGGATCCTTGTGGTTTCGAATCATGGGTAGAAGTCGTTTTTGTAAACATTCCTTGATGTATATTTTGCTGTTCATTGAAGCAGTGGTGATGAAGGGTTTCGAAATCTTACCGCAGCTACAAATTGCTTGCCAGACCATAGCTTTCTTACAAAACTTTTCGACTTCAATCGATGTCTCGAACTAGTTTAACACTTGCCCTTCTCGCACCGTATAATATTGTGGTCCCGGCAAGGATTTGTAATCGAGTTTCACGTAGGTTTCGTCGTCTATAATTATGCAGTTCAAATTTCCAGCAAGAATCGTATTGTACAGCTTTCGAACCCTCGGCCTGATCGATGCTTCTTGTTTCGGACTACGTTTTGGTTGTTTCTGCTTCTTATAGGTTCGAAGATTCAAATGTTCTTTAGCACGAAGAACATTTGACTTCGAAGTGCCCACTTTTTAGGCCACATCCCGAACTGAAACCTACATCTTTTGCTCGAACGCCTTCAGTATACGTTATACAACTGAGGGTTAGCAGGAACTTTTTTACAACCCGTTTTCGATTTATCCTCAAAGGTGTTATCGACGACACGACCTGCCACTCGCCTATAAAAACTGTATCGTAAATTTAACTACCCCCCAGTAACTTGTAATGTCAAAAAGAAATCTCTTAGAAATTTTTGGAAACTGACAACCAAGACTTAACAAGTTTTGTTTTTGAATAACTGGAACCTTCACCGTGGTTACCAATGAAAACAAGGAAAATAAGTATAACTTTAACTAAATTAGTTATTCGGCCCAAATGAATTTTTCTAGGTAGGATTTGTTAACTTTATAGGCATTAAATTCACTTATATTTAGTACATTTCAGCATTACGCAGCGAGAGCATTATGGCTATCTTACATGGTGAGTTAATAGACTAAACACCGCGGTACTTTGGATTAATTCGACAATTCGACGGGTTTATCAGAATTCCTAAAGATTTGGACGAAAAGGACTGCTTTATCGAGAAATGATATATGCCTAAACAGGAACCACAAAATTTAGATATTAATGAGTGTGTGAAAATTCTGGACACTCAAAAAACTCCAAAGCCATTTATTAATTGTATGCTGACGCGTCTTAAAATTATGTACAACTGTAGATACACAACATTGCATGCTTAAGGACAATTTACTTGTTGGTTGATGAAATACGTTGTGCATCGGTTGATGCGAAATAACCCAATTAGGAAATAAAATTTTTAAAAAACGTATATAGAACGACACTTTTGAGTTTTCTGAAAATGATACTCATTGCTTAGAACTGAAAATAAACAAATTTAAATTATCAAAAAAAAAAAAAATTCCAAATGGTACTTCAAAAAACAAAATTTCAAAAGGTATTGGTATTTTGTTTCGCAATATTCTCGAACAATTTTTATTTCATAATTATATCGTAACCATCATGCAATATGAAGTCATAAGCGCTAACCAACTTCCAATCTTTTTGGAACTTCGTTATTTGCTAAGTATTTGATACAAATGCTACAGATCATCTTCAAGTCACTCCAGATGATCTGATTAGTGGATGATGTATTAAGAAACTTTGGTAGTGGTTGGAAAGTTTCTTCAATATAATAGTTGAGATATTCGAGAAGGAATAATTATTCGATGGTTAACCTTTGCCGGAGCTGAATTAAGAGTTCCTAGAGCGGGAATCCGAATGGATTGTTCAACTTGGTGTAGATGAGCATCGATTTTCTCAACAAAAGTACAGCAAATCTGCTGTCACTGCTATCGTAGTGGTCATTGTTATTGTATTTTTTACTAATCTAGCCAAGGATACATAAGTGGTCTGCAACACTAGGTATTGGAAGGTTGTGTCGAAGGATGGTTTTCGGATTCCCAGCATTGGAAATTGGTGCAAGAATTTAAGAAAACTGAATAAAAGTTTCCATCCTTGTATTTCAGTTTCGGATAAATTCACAAAACTAACTGTGAATTTATCCGAAACTGAAATACATTTTAATATGATCAATAAAAAGACTGAATTTAAAAAAAATTAACTAACCTTCTCAAAACAGTTTGAATCAACGGATTCTAATTTTCGGAAAAGAGTACTACATGACTCCCGCTGTTCAATTGAGTTGTTTATTTATATTAATGTGATTTCTTAGCAACTAACTCATAGCAACAAGAACAGTGTTGCTTAAGAGTAATAATTTTACTAGAGTGCCTATAACCAGAGTGACGACTTCTCATCCGTAATGTTGGCAACAATTCAAAACATTCCATTAGCTTTACATTGAATTGACAGGTCGTTTGCTCGTTTGGAACTTGTAGCTGTCATTCCAAACGAACAGCTGTCGTCACTCTGATTATAGTCACTCTAATTTTTACCATTAGGAACCTCACCGAACTTCCTGATTGCATTTCGCACGGCTTTTTCACTTACTCCTTCCATTTTTGCTATCTTGCGCAGTGACAGTTCGCGTTCTGTGCACCATTTGTATACAATTTTTCGACGTTGTTCTGCTGAAAGTCCACGCATTTCGAAAAAAAACTAATGAAAACGAATAAACAACTGCACAAGTGGTTAGAGAAGAGTGTAAACAACAAGACGCAGCCGTAAAAATTGACGGATTCTGAACCATTGCGAAATTGCATCGGTTTTTGGTTGCGTCCATACTTTCTGGGACAGTCTTTATGTGCACACATTTCCAGCATCGAGCAGCGAACTTGTCACTTTGTTGGATGATTCTTCGAAGCAGAAGCACTCTCAATCAATTTAACGCTTTCAATAAATGTAGATATTTCAAAACTGGAGTGAATGAAACACTTCATACGTATTATTCCTAAAGTGCTTTTTTGCGTTCAAAATGTTCAATAATCCTGAAGTCTCTGTCACTTTTATCTCGTTCCTGTTCCACAATTTTCCATACACACATTACTGTGGTAACTTTGTAATACAATTCAGTCCGGGAGGAGTACTTTGCTGTGGTGTCAAAATCAACTTAACATTAAACGAATTGGAATGATACTTTCACAGACAGGTTTTAAAATAAAAATACCTCTCGAGTAAAGTGCATTCATTGTTGTGGTGGGAATTCGTTTATCATTTATCCTTCCTGGCTGCCGTTACAATTGCCATGGCCATGCATATGCTTGTCGCAGACAGCCAGGAGGTATTTATCGATTTGTCATTCCCGAAGTAGCAAATAATCTCATTTCGCATCTGTCAGCACAGTCGTCTAGGAATTATTCATTACCGTCATTACACAGTGAAGGACCGTCTCATCGTTGTTGTTAAGTTAAGCGGTCTGGAAGTGGAAAATCCTAGACATGAAGTTGGTGCCAGGTACCAGCTGCTTTTTTTTAAATCTCAAGTTTACTGAATTTTAAGCTTCCCGGTGGGTCCCGCCGATTAGCGACGAACACATTTCCATAATTTCGAAGTGAGCGTGGTTTAATAGTGTAATTATACCGTTCTCAGTTCCGTAATCAGACAGTAATGTATGCGTCCCATAATCTTCACTTGGTGCCAAGCCAGTTAAGCAAGGATCGCAACGGAGGCCAGCAGCAGCAGTAGCGGAGGCAGGCACGGATGATCATTTCCAAAGCGTGTGTGTTCTCGCAGACGAGTTTTCGCTTACTCTGATATATACCCGGGGTCCTCTACGGAATGATGAGTCACGTACAAGGTGGTCGTATTTATTCGCTGCACATTCACTTCCCGTGGGATGTGCAAACGATAGGGCGTTTCACACGGGTACGAGTGTTTGTCCAATCATTCGCAGTGGAAAACTAGCCCGGAACGAACGAAACGAAATGTTTAATGCCGTGCATCGTCGATTACGCCAAACGAACGAAATCATACTGAAACGTTCTAATGTTTGCTAGCTGTCGTCTGCTGATTCTCGTGGAGCAATTGTGACCCGATGTTGTTACATTGAGCGCCCGGTTCGACCAAGGAGCGGAAAGATTTGCAGTGAATAATAACCATTATATGGAGCAATCACGTAACAGTAATTTCGTTGCCACATTTTGAAACTGGGGGCTAAAATTATTTTATAGATGCGAAGCTGGAGATTGGGATTTTATGAAATATTATTTCGATTGTGTCAAAGCTTCGTGGGTGGCATAGCATTTTGTATCAAAGGCACATGTGGAAAATAAGACCAACGAGGTTCGGTTATGAATAAACATAAATCGGATCAGATTCCATTTAAAACGGGACGATCTTGAGCTCCTTCTTTGTTTAGGATTCTACCGTATTTTTATCATTAATTAATTGATTTCAAATGCTAAATAAATTCAATTAAACGAAAACTCGATTCGTCTTGTGTTTGAAATACTTTGATCTTGTTTATCGTTCCGTCCAACCGAAAATAGCAAGCATTCAAAACCGATGAATAACATCCCGCCCGTCAGGAAGGCTTGTATTCTAACTGCATCCCCAATTTGAATCCTGTTTAGCGTACTCATTGCTCAATGATCAAATAGCCGATGAAAAGTTAGTAACACGAACATAAGTAAGTACAAAATCCTCATCAGCTACAGCCAAAATAAGTTCATAACCCGTGCTGGCATGTCCGAAATGCCGATGCCGAGAAACCAATAGAGTATGCAAGCTTAATTTAGACTTGCAACATTCCATTAGTCAGTGCAACAGTGCAACATGCTTCTGTGGTGGAGGCCGGGTGAGAGTGATACCAGGGGTGTCGCTGGGAAGAGGCCCTATCCGGCTAATGTTATTTGAGGCAATTTCAACAAAAGTATGTACTTCAAAACCAATGGTGCAACGATGGATCTGCTTTGCCGGGTTACGGTCATCATGCTATAGTCATGCATATTTCATTACCCATCGAGGAGCCACTTGGTTGGGAGATCCAGAACCAGTGACCAGTGTATGGTTTTGTATGTGGTGGAACAAAGTATTTCCTTTTCTAAACCATTTTTGGATCTGTAGATCTAAATTCTTTGTTACAGAGAGGTCGTAGTTTCAGGGACGAATTCAGAATGCCCGTCGCATCAATCGGTGTTCCTTCGTTGAGGATTTATCGAGAAAGTTTTCATTATGATCTGATAGGAACAACTTTTTATGCGATTATTTTACAACCTGGTGGAAAATCCACCTACACTAACGTTATCACGTCATTTGGAGCAGCCATCACGGAAACAGTGAAAAAAAAAACAATTAAGTTCAATGGTTTGTTCTTTCCGAACCGAAAATATCTTTTACTCGGCAATGCTTGCTTACAAGGAACTACTTGAAAATGAGTAAGTTCCTGCAAGGAACTACTGAAAAAGAGTAATAACATCATAAATATTACTGTGGAATTCGCTAAAACAACTGTTTATTGAATAGAAATAGGAGACTTTGTTCGGACTTAATCTAACAAAACTTACAAATCCTGTTTATTCTGTAGTTCCGGAATCGGAAGTCGTATACACAACAAATTCAGGAATTCCGTATGAAACTATAAGACTTTTGCTATGAACCTATAAGTTTGTGAAAATCGATTTGAAAGTCTTGAATAAAAGTGAGTGAGGTTCTTTTTGCAGTTGTTGATCACTATTTCCAATACTTCCGAAACCGGATTCTGATGACCGGAATAGCCGAAGTTGGTTCATTTCCCAGCAACAAATATGACCTACAAATTGGAACAGATTTGAACCTAGTTAAACCTGGACTTAGGGGAGACCGGGGCTAGTTGGCCGTACGGCCGGTTGGCAGAGTAGCTTTTCTGAAAAGGCTATTATGCGCAATGGCGACATCTATAATAATTTTGGTGGAGCATTAGGTAACCTACGTACCGGCGTGATTTCAGGTGTTTTTGTGTTGTCGTTTGTGCAGGAGCACGTTTTGCCTTTATCATATAGAAAGGTTATGCAATCACTGTGAAAGTCGAGTGTCAAAAACCATTCGACTCAGTTCGTCAAGTACGCAAAATGTCTGTGTGTGTTTATGTGCGTATGTGTGTATGTAACGTTTTCTTGCACGAACTTTTCTCGGAGATGGCTGATCGGATTTTCACAAACTTAGATAAAAATGAAAGGTCTTGTGGTTCCATACAAAATTCCTGAATAATATTTGGATCCGACTTCCGGTTTCGGAATTATGGGGTAAATTGTGCAAAAAATTGTGAAAATAAGTGCACTAACTTTTCTCAGAGATGGCTGAACCGATTTTTTCAAACTTAGATTCAAATGAAAGGTCTTGTAGTCACATACAAAATTCCTTAATATTATTTGGATCCAACTTCCGGTTCCGGAGTTATGGGGTAAAATGTGCGAAATAATGAAAATATGTGTTCTAACTTTTCTCATAGATGGCGTGACCGATTTTCACAAACTTAGGAACAAATGAAAGGTCCTGTGGTCCCATATGTAATTTCTGAATTTCATTCGGATCCGATTTCCGAATCCGGAAATATAGGGTAAAGTGTGTTCAAAAACCATCACTGAAAAGCGCGAAAAACCGTTAAAAAATTTCTAAATCGACCTCAAATCTTCTCCAATTAATAGTTTTTATCAGTAGACGGTCAAACAAACCGATTTCGGTTATTCTTTTAAGAATCGAAGAAAATTATTTTGAAGAATACCACAGTATTATATATGATAGTATGATTGATCATTACATCATTACACCATTAGGTGGATTAAAACAGGTTTTTTTTTTCTTTTTTCGGCACTGGTGAGCAGTGCGGTAAAATTTAATTTTCAATCAAATAATATAAGATGAAAATAAAATTTATGGCCGCTGACCGTCAGCGTATCCCTACTAATTCATTGGACTTTTGCTGCCATTTTCAAGTGAAGCTCCCAGAATTAATCGTCAGTTGAATAATCGTACCTAGTCATTTGAAGTTTTGCTTGCTCAGTTTCAAGTGCCAAGTAGTATAGCTGCTTCATTGTCTTCGCTCTTCGTAGAAAGCAGATTCGAACGAATAGAATTATAAATGGAGTAAAGTATTAAAAATGAAAACGGAAGGAGGAAACAATTAAGTTATGTGTATTCTGTGATTGACATTTCAGTTATCTGATTAGTCTTTCATCTATTATCTTGAACCAATTCGAATGTTTACATAAACCTCATTTGAAGGCCGCTCTCACAATATTGAAAGAGATATTTTGTTACTTCAAGAGATCAACTGACGGTAATTAAACTGAGCCTCGATTGAAGAGAAACGAGTGATGAACTGAATGCTGCTCGTTCGGGCCGCCAGCAAACATTGTGTGTGTAAGAGAGTGAATTTTACTGCAGTTGAGAGATCGTCAATGTGTTCCACATTCAGTTTCAATTGAATTCAATGAAGTTTTACTGCACTGCTGGTGAGTCAATCTCTGTTTTTGTAAAGTAATACGTGTAACGCGGATCAATTTATATCAGATTTCCAAAACCATGGTACCATTGGAAAAGGTATTCAAAACTGTACAAAATGGCATATCGGTTTTCAGTATAACCTTACTTTTATTTTTGCCTTTCTCTATAGAAAGGTATTAGAATTGCTGGAAAACCAACTTTCGAACGGAGTCTCGGAGACCCATAGTGTTATATACCATTCGACTCAGTTCGACGAGATCGGAAAATGTCTGTGTGTGTGCACTTTTCGAAGATATTTGTATGCGCTCAATTTCAAATGGCTGTGACTTTTGGTTCCGGAGATATGATTGTATAAGTGACGTAACCGACAAACAGCGTTGTATTTTCACGCGCTCAATTTTCTCAGAGATGACTGAACCGATTTTAACAAACTTATGCTCGTTTGAAAGCTACTGTGGAGCCATTGATCAAAGATTAAATGGCTGTGACTTTTGGTTCCGGATATATGATTGTATAAGTGACGTAACCGACAAAACGCGTTGTATTTTTACGCGCTCAATCGAGATGACTGAACCGATTTGAACAAACTTAGGCTCGTTTGAAAGCTATTGTTAGGTCATTAATCAAGTTCGAAGATCAAATGGCCGTGACTTTTGGTTCAGGAGATATGATGGTATAAATGAGGTAACCGACAAAACGTGTAGTTTTTTACCTCGCAAGTTTTTTACCTCGCAAGTTACCTCGCAAGATAGCTGAACCGATTTTAACAAGTCTAGGCCCGTTTGAAAACTATTGTTAGGTCATTGATCTAGTTTGAAGACCAAATGGCTGTGACTTTTGGTTCCGGAGATATAATGGTACAAGTGACGTAACCGACAAAACACTTTATTTTTTCCCGCTCTAATGTATATAAGGGTGCCAATATTTTGGGATCACCTCTAATTTCGTGAAGCGCTGTTGTTCAAAAATTTGAGCACTTCTCATGCAAAATTTGAACTAAATCGGACATGGGTAAGGGGTGCTACCCAGCGGTTAAGGTTAAGTTTGAAAATTCGAAATTCCTGAAATATTACCATTTCCGAAATCGAGAATTTTTTTAGATGCCAAAAATCTTAAAATTGCATGAAACGTCGAGATTTAGTGTTATCTCAAAAATAATTTATTTCTTTAAAATCGACTTTCTAGGACCTGGAAAAATTTTGATATTTAGTCCTAGAAAGCCGATTCTTTTAAAAAATTTTTTTTTGAGATGACACTAAATCTCGACGTTTCATGCAATGCTAAGACTTTTGGCATAAATATTTTTTTTGATTTCGAAAATTCAAACAAAAAAAAATTTTTTTTCAAGATCTATAAAAATTCCACTAAGTGGACTAAGACGGATTTTTTTAGATCATCACTCTTCTCATACAAATAGGCAACGCAAATGTCAAGTGCTTGATTGGAAAAATGATGCCTACTATGTCATATGAACAGTGAATAATGCTTTTGTGAGCTACTCGATTCAATCTGAATCAATTGCTGTCAAAAATATGCCCAAATTAGTGTCACAAATTATTTAATAAAAGGATAAAATATGTTTTTATGAGACTGTTTTGAAGAAAGAGAAAAGCATTATCACACTGCTAGGTGGATTAACAAGGGTTTTTTTAATCGTCATTGTTCTCGAAAACATTCATTGGGGCAGGTTGGCCGATTTTTGTGCGGGGTTGGTTTGTCCGAGTTGTAATTTTAGCTTAAAGTAAAGTGCACTTTGATGTTCGTGAAATGTTACCCTTTTTTTACGAAATTGTATTGTATGTTTATTTAGATGATTATAAGGAAAAATATCCATGAGAAAAAAGTAAAGAAAATAAATTAAAATCATTGACAAATAGGAATAAGACATTAGCATAATTAAAAGTTGGAAACTGTCGATAGAAAATATGATTCCAATATTTTATTATTTAAATGCCAACTTTTAGCATTTAGAGTACCTGACAGGATTTCTCGCAGATTGACCCAACCCCGAACAAAACTCGTCCATCAGTATAGAATCTGCTGTAGGTATAAGCCATCCTGAAAATAATAGACCTCTCCCCAAGGTTCATTCGGAGGAGCGTCCAGGTCGTGAATCCCGAATTAATCCAAAATTTTAACAATTCTCTAATAAAGAAGCATTGGAGGAGTAAAAAATAAAACAAGCATAAGCGCGAACGCTGACGAAGGAACAGGTAGATGGGAACTGAAAAAGCTCACTAATGCTGCCGAAACTAATTCCAGAAAAGTTAAAAAGAGTCAAAAACCGAATGATGCATACAGACTTTTTTCACTAATGAAAACGTTTATTGATACAATTGACATGTTTCACATATTTTTTAAAACTCGGCCAACCTACCCCGGCTCTGGGGTTAGTTGGCCGATTTTTTTCTCCGCATTTGATTGTTAATAACTATTTTCCTGATTTTCATACAGGAATCAAAAAAATCACACATGTGTTCAAAAGGTTTATCTTCATAACAGAGCAAAGCGTTTATCAAAATATCTAACCAGAAAGAGTACAGAGATTCCGAAAGCGAAACTCGGCCAACTAGCCCCGGTCTCCCCTACTATCTCATGCTCTATGTCGATTCAACCATAATTAAACGAAATCTAACAAACGAAGAAAACCTGCGTTTCTTTGGCATTTGCACATGTAAGTCAAGCTAAACGGCATGAATCAGCAGCATAAAACATGTAGTTGAATTATTATTATTATTGTTATAATTGACATCACTACAGCACCGGCACGGTATTACTGCACAACCGGCTGCGAAAATTGCATTTACATCGCGAAGCTTCCAATTCCGATGTATGATTATTTTTTCGAATAAATTTCAATTCATTGACATTCTTTTATTTTTTCGGTCGCTCTTATCATAAAATAGCTAAAATTTGTATCAATCGCAGCACCATCTTTTACCAATATCGTTTTCTCTATAGCGTGTTGTGTTTTCTTCTTCCGCGTTACACGTACCGATGTTGTACATAATGTCATTCTATATGGCATTCTATCGCCCTGTAACTGCGAAACCGGAAAAGGGATTCGGATGAAATTTCACAGTAGCCTTTCAGACAATGTGAGATTTGTGAAAATAGGTTCAAGCATCGCAAAGAAATTAAAGTGAGTTTTATTTTTGGAGTTTTACCTTTTCCTGCACTGTTTCCGTTGCTTCCGGTACAGGAAAAGGGGGACCCAGTAGAGCCGAATTAAGTCTATATGCCCACAAACTAACAAGTTCTGCAAACTAGAAGAATTTATCAGACAGTTTAGTGGGATTTGTACCTATTTTTGACATCATGGTTCGCGAAAAAAAACCCCAAGATGAAATTGATCATCGATTATCAGTTCCGGAACCGGAAGTCGGATCCGGATAAAATCTTCCTCTAATTTGAATATTAATTTGTGAAAACCAGTTAAGCAGTTTCCGAGAAAATTGAGTGCAAATTTTTTCTCTAATTTTCACATATTACCATGTTACTCCGGAACCGAAAGACAGATCCAAATGAAATTCAATAGCAGGCTATGGGACCAGCAGACCTTTCATTTGAATCTAAGTATGGTTCAGCTGTCTCCGAGAAAAGTGAGTGCATAGTTTTGTTACATACATACACACACATATACGAGGTCTGTTCGAAAAGTTCCCGGAATTTTTTAATTGCGCGCGTCTGGAGAGTCCGGTGGTCAATTTTTTTTTATTGTGTTGGTACATATATCCCTAATGTATGGTGAAATTTTCAGCTGTATTCATTGTTTACATTCTGTCTTGTAGCGGCTGGTGTAGACGTGCTTTTTTTAGCTCGGCGATTTTTGTTAGTTTAAACAATGGAAGAATTGAAGAGTCAAAGAATTTGTATTAAATTTTGCGTGAAAAATGAAATAAAGTGTAACCAAGTGTTCGAAATGTTACAGAGAGTCTACGGTGAGTCTGCTATGAAAAAAACAAGTGTTTACGAGTGGTATAAGCGTTTCCAAGATGGCCGCGAAGACGTTGAAGACGACGAACGCTCCGGTCGACCCAGCACGTCAATAATCGATGAAAATGTGGGAAAAGTGGAAAAAATGATTATGGATAATAAATAAGGAGTATTACCTTGAAGTAATGCGACGTTTGCGTGAAGCAATTCGAAAAAAACGCCCCGATTTATGGAAAAACAATTCATGGGTTTTGCACCACGATAACGCACCTGCTCATTCATCGTTGCTTATTCGTGATTTTTTGGCTAAAAACAAGACTTTAATCATACCCCAACCTCCTTATTCACCAGATATCGCTCCGTGTGATTTTTTCCTGTTCCCAAAGTTGAAGAGACCCATGAAAGGACAGCGTTTTTCATCGATTGAAAAGATAAAGGCAGAATCGCTGAGAGTGCTACAGAGCATTACAAAACGTGACTATCAGGGGTGTTTCGAAGACTGGGAAAAACGCTGGCATAAGTGTATTATATCTAGGGGGGATTACTTTGAAGGGGACCATATAGATGTAGACGAATAAATAAATATTTTTTTAGAACAATGAGAATTCCGGGTACTTTTTGAACAGACCTCGTACACAGATATTCGGCCCACCGGGCTTCGGATAAATAGAATGTTTTCTCAGTTATTGCATAGCGTTTTCACATGAGAAGGGCAAAAAGGAATTATTTACGTGTTTTACTAATTCCAGAACTGGAAGGCGAATCAGGATAAAATTCTGGAATTCAATAAGAGACCACAAGACCTTTCCTTTGAAACGAATTTTGTGAAAATTTGTGAAGCCTCCGCTGAGAAAAGTGATTGAGATCCATTTTGGAATATATGACCACTATTTACGGTGCTTCCGGAATCAGAAATCGGAAACTGGATAACCGGAATCGGTTTGTTTGGTTTTCTACTGCTAATGGCTACCGATTGGAATAGTTTCGAGGCCAACTAAGAAATTGTTTCACGTTTTCTATTTCGCCGCGTTAAGTGACGGTATTAAATTTTCAACACACTTTACCCTATGAATCCGGAACAGGAAGTCGGATCCGGATGAAATTTGTAAGTTTTGACCATGAGACCTTTTTACATTAATCATCATTCTGGAACCGGAAGTCAGATCAAAATAAAATACAGGAACTTTTATAGGATAATTATACATTTAATTTTAAATCTAAGTTTGTGAGAATCGGTTTAGCCGTCTGTGAGATAAGTGAGTGTACTTATTTTATTTTTTTTGGCATATCACCCTGTAATTTCGGAACCGGAAGTGGGATTCGAAAAAAATCAGGAAGTTTATATAGGGCTATAAAACCTTTCATATGAATTTATGTGACGTAAATCGGTTAAACCATCTCCGAGAAAAGTGAGTGCAAAAATATTACAGATATACGTAAAGGCATTTTGCGTAGTCGACGAACTGACGCGAATGGAATATGACACTCGGCCCTCCTAGCCTCGGTTCAAAAGTCGGTTTCCACAGTGATTGCATTCTCTTTATATATGAGAAAAGCAGAAAGAACTAATACTGTAGTTACTCAAATCTAGCTTCATGGATTCAAAACTTATTCTAATTTAGAGTAGAAGTACCTCTCGCTTATTTTTTTTTTATTTTTGCTATGTTTCTAGAATGGAGAAATAATATTCGAAAAAGTTACAAACAAGCCTAAACTTGTTTCTTCCGAGACGTCAGTTTAGATATTAAACAAGTGTTCTGTAAGTAGCATTAACTTTACGTCTGTCAGCTCAACATAAACTGTCAAAGACGAAACGTGAAATCAAAGTCAAAATGGCATTTAGTATAAATTTAGGGGTAAATAATTCTTTTTCTTTCCCCTTCAAATTACTAATTTTTTAAATTTTCATTTCGATTATAATTTATTTTGGTTCAAAGAAAATGATATTGCGTAAATGGCCATCTTTGACCTTGAGTTCAAAATGTTCTCTTTTTTCAGAATTTTCCATCGTTTTGACCAATGTATCGGCCGATATGGCGGCAATTTCACGTCGTATGTTGTCTTTGAGTTGGATTTCAAATAACCCCAAAGAAAAAAGTCAGGTGGCGTCGAATCGGATGATCTCGGAGACCGGTCGAAATCAGCGTTTTTCGATATGACTCGTCCGGGGAACAATGTTCGTAGCAAATCGATTGTTACTCGAGCCGTATGGCATGTTGCACCGTCCTGTTGAAACCAGTTGCCATTCAAACCTTTTCACGAACAATGGGCATCACAAAATCATTCTATCGCCATTAACAGTTTTGGTTGGTTTTCACAATTGAGAAGTTATTTCGAATGTAAAGCTGAACAATTTCAGCACGTTTACTGTTCCATGGTGAAATTGTCCTGGAATGACGCTTCCAACGCGGTATGTCATTAGTAGATCTAACGATTCTGTCGAAATCAATTGAGTTGCCTGATGATTCCTCCTTTAAATGGTCCACCCTGTATTACACATTTTTGGCCGTGTATGAAGCTGTGCATAGCTTATTTTTTATTAAGAATGTTGTTTTGATTTTAAAAAGTTACTATTCCAGTTCCAATAACACAACTTTCCTAACTACACCACTGAGTCCCATAATTCTAAGGTCCACTACGAACGAGCGATTGTACACAGCAACAATGATGTTTATTAAAATGTTAACTAAATTTCCTCTCCCACAGTTTCGAACAGGATACGCTGCAAATTGTAACAACTTTGAAGTCGAATATAGGAATTTAGCTTGCCTTTGCTTGTTGACATTCGGCAAGCCAAAATTTCGTTTCGTTTTCCGGCTGGTTGACTAGTTTCTCCTACTGTCAATTGCATACGGTATTTGTGTGGCTTTCATCCAGGAATGTGAAACATGTTAAAATGGTACTGGTTAAAAAAAACTAAACCACTTTGGAGATGCACCCAGGCTCTACAGGCAGCTAAAGTGTTTTACCTTTTGAATGGGATATTATTTCTCGATTTCAGTAATGTTATACTGTTGAGTTAAAAAAAACGCGTTTATTGTTCATAAAACTGCAATGTTTTACCCGGCCAAGCTTTACGGTCTGGAAAACGAGCCTTTCTCTATCTCATTGCAGTAATGCAGGAGGCACTTCATTATTATTCATAGCCCGGCGAGGGTGTGGTTAAAGAGCGTAAAGAATGAAAGCTGTCTTTGTGAAATTAAATTTTTCCATATTTTAATTCTGCATAAATTATTGAAATTTTGTTCGTTCGTTCGCCCCGGAGCTTTGACAGCAAATTTAGCTTTATCTTGGAAGCTTGAAATCCATTGAGGGGAATCCCGAGTAGAGTGTGAGATCAAAAAGAAAACTCAATTTGATGTTGTGCTGCTCGCATATATCGATTACTAAATTTGCTATCGTTCTGGTCGTTGTAACGGTTAAATGAGCAAAAAAAAAAACATGCTGTCTGACATCAAACTGAAAACTAATTTTGCTCTCAGTGAAAGAACATTGAAAACTTAATATGATGTAGATTTTCTTGAAATGACATGTCGCGAGCATAAGCTAAAATAGACTGGCCAAAAATAGGACCGGGATAGTATACATTTAGGCGATACTATTGGCAAACGAAAAAGCGATTTTATGCAACCCACACACACCTATCACACCACGGAGAGATCCGGTTTCGAACTTAGGTGATTTGGAATGCGAACTTCCTGCAAGGACTAACTATAAGTTAATGGAAAATGTTCGATTATATGACAAGTGCAGTGTTGTTTCACAAAGTTATATGAAGGTAGAGTCTTCCATCCCGCATCCACCGTGAATAGCAGTGTGGCTATTTGAGCACAGTATGAAAATGTTCTCTTTGTTCTTTGTCATATCCAAAGCTGTAGCATTCGAACATTACAACTTTAAATCTTTGTCTGACAGATATTTTTATACCTTCGGTCTGACTGATGGGTCTGGCAAGACCCATTCATTTACGTGTATTTTTACGGATTTCGGTGTAAATTAGAAGTGTACTCAGGTTCATTTCTATACAAACCAGGTATGTTTCGTTTCGTACATTTCTTATTTGTCATGGCATATGATTTTCTGAAATCTTGTAAAAGTAAAAATATTACACGGAAAAATGGGAATAATAAAACCAATAATGTTTTTTGAGCGTTTCTTAAATTTTATTTTATATAAATGTATTTGAATTTACAAAAAGAGCTTTTTCATGAAATATGATCTGAACATATGTATTGAACCTTTTTATGCTGTTGGCAAACTGGAAATGAACAATTTGAAGCAATAAAAACGAGTTTTTCGGTGATTATTTTTCTGCTTCATGTAAACATATCTTTCAGTCTCTCTTGCATGTAAAGCTTGCTTCATTTTAAATTGGAACAAACTTTTGCTCATATTGTGGCGCTCCTGGTGGACGGATTTGGAAGTTCTTGGCGCCCACGTGTCGGGAATTTGTTCAGCTTCACGTATGATTTTTGACATTCCGCAAATCGACTGTACTTTGTAAACAATCCATATGGAAGCCGAAAGAAGGGAAAAAATTGTGCACAGTTATTTGGAAAATTCATTGTGGTCTGCATCTAGGCTAGCTAAACAGCTGAAATCTAGCTAGCAAACAGCCAAATCGTACCATAAAACAGAATAGTTTGGTCAAAATTCGTGCTCGGAAACTATATGACCAGGTGCTGACCAAGTTCGACGGGTGTCTTCTGATGGACGATGAAACCTATGTCAAGGCTGACTTCGGGCAAATCGTAGGTCAAAAATTTTACTTGGCAACAGCTCGGGGGGATGTTCCAGCCAAATTTAAATTTGTTTTTGCCGATAAATTTGCAAGAAAACTTATGATTTGGCAGGGCATTTGCAGCTGTGACAAAAAACGAAAGTATTCGTTACAAATAAGAAAATGACATCTGAACCATACCAAAAAGAGTGTCTCCAAAAACGAATTTTGCCGTTCATTTGATCCCATGACCATCCTGTAATGTTTTGACCAGATTTGGCAAGCTGGCATTACAGCAAAGTCGTTCAAGAATGGTATGCAGAGAAAGGGGTTCAGTTTGTTCCGAAAAATCTTAACCCACCCAACTGCCCCCAGTTTCGCCCTATTGAGAAATACTGGGCAATCATGAAGAGGAGACTCAAGGCAAAGGGAAAGGTTGTCAAAGACATCAATCAGATGACGACCTGGTAGAATAAGATAGCTAAAACGATGGACGAAGAAGGTGTGCACCGCCTAATGAGCCGTGTTACAGGAAAAATTCGAGAGTTCCTTCGAAACCGTGACGAATAATTTTATCGGTATTTTTGTCTTAAAACTTCATACTACATACGCTACATTTGTATAAAAAATATCGTGAATTCAATAATAAATAACTGAAATACAGGCAATTGTCTTTGTTCCAATTCTATCTGAAGCAAGCTTTAAGTGTTTCGGCACCGATGCTTGTACGATTAGCCACTACAATCAATGGAATGTGGATTGGCTTACCGAAAAAAGTTTCAATAGACGAACGAACGACAAAATGTTTGATTATACGAACATAATTCATTCGATTTTCAATGTTCGGCAAAGCTAGAGTTCTAGACAAAGAAAGGAGAAAAGTGCGTCTTGCATTATTTTGGTTGCATCGTCGAGTTCTTTGCAAATACAATAGGCCGCCAGTGTCATCACATCCAAAATGTTGTTAAGAAATTACAGTGTTTCGTACGAGACTCGACCGATCATGATGACATTAAAAATGCAATTTTAAAACTCTCCTATCAACAGATTTAAATTTGAAAAATAGGTAAAGTAAAATAGGTGTTCGTTTGCACAATATGTTCAGCAGTTAATGGGCAAATCAGGGCTGATCTTAAGATCACTGATCTTGAACTTTAAAAAATCACTACTGATTTGATCACTACTGATCCTAGCCTAAAGAAAAATCGTCGTTACATAATCGCACTCATCTGATCCTTATGAGATTTGATTTCGTGTAAGATCATGATTATGGAATTAGGAAATCAGAGAAGATTTTAATTCCAAAAAATCACTACTGATGCGATCAGAAATGATTTGAGCAGAAAATCGTTTTTGATGAGGATCAGCAAAAATTGTACAAAGGGGTGAGCAAATGATACAATTGTATAAATTTTGCATAATGCAGGTGATATGCGTGCGAGTGTTCAAATCGGTGAAAATTTTCTGTTTTGTCGCTTTTGGGAATCTAATGATGGGTGAAAGAGCGTGTCAATGGGGCTTCAAAATCAATAAGTTTTGATGTTTCGAATGCGTGGAGGTGTTCAAATCGGAGAAAATTTTCTGTTTTGTCGCTTTTGGGAATCTAATGATGGGTGAAAGAGCGTGTCAATGGGGTTTGGAAATCAATAAGTTTTGATGTTTCGAATGCGTGGAGGTGTTCAAATCGGAGAAAATTTTCTGTTTTGTCGCTTTTGGGAATCTAATGATGGGTGAAAGAGCGTGTCAATGGGGCTTCAAAATCAATAAGTTTTGATGTTTCGAATGCGTGGAGGTGTTCAAATCGGAGAAAATTTTCTGTTTTGTCACTTTTGGGAATCTAATGATGGGTGAAAGAGCGTGTCAATGGGGCTTCAAAATCAATAAGTTTTGATGTTTCGAATGCGTGGAGGTGTTCAAATTGGAGAAAATTTTCTATTTTGTCGCTTTTGGGAATCTAATGATGGGTGAAAGAGCGTGTCAATGGGGTTTGGAAATCAATAAGTTTTGATGTTTCGAATGCGTGGAGGTGTTCAAATCGGAGAAAATTTTCTATTTTGTCGCTTTTGGGAATCTAATGATGGGTGAAAGAGCGTGTCAATGGGGCTTCAAAATCAATAAGTTTTGATGTTTCGAATGCGTGGAGGTGTTCAAATCGGAGAAAATTTTCTGTTTTGTCACTTTTGGGAATCTAATGATGGGTGAAAGAGCGTGTCAATGGGGCTTCAAAATCAATAAGTTTTGATGTTTCGAATGCGTGGAGGTGTTCAAATCGGAGAAAATTTTCTATTTTGTCGCTTTTGGGAATCTAATGATGGGTGAAAGAGCGTGTCAATGGGGTTTGGAAATCAATAAGTTTTGATGTTTCGAATGCGTGGAGGTGTTCAAATCGGAGAAAATTTTCTGTTTTGTCGCTTTTGGGAATCTAATGATGGGTGAAAGAGCGTGTCAATGGGGTTTGGAAATCAATAAGTTTTGATGTTTCGAATGCGTGGAGGTGTTCAAATCGGAGAAAATTTTCTATTTTGTCGCTTTTGGGAATCTAATGATGGGTGAAAGAGCGTGTCAATGGGGCTTCAAAATCAATAAGTTTTGATGTTTCGAATGCGTGGAGGTGTTCAAATCGGAGAAAATTTTCTGTTTTGTCACTTTTGGGAATCTAATGATGGGTGAAAGAGCGTGTCAATGGGGCTTCAAAATCAATAAGTTTTGATGTTTCGAATGCGTGGAGGTGTTCAAATCGGAGAAAATTTTCTATTTTGTCGCTTTTGGGAATCTAATGATGGGTGAAAGAGCGTGTCAATGGGGTTTGGAAATCAATAAGTTTTGATGTTTCGAATGCGTGGAGGTGTTCAAATCGGAGAAAATTTTCTATTTTGTCGCTTTTGGGAATCTAATGATGGGTGAAAGAGCGTGTCAATGGGGCTTCAAAATCAATAAGTTTTGATGTTTCGAATGCGTGGAGGTGTTCAAATCGGAGAAAATTTTCTGTTTTGTCGCTTTTGGGAATCTAATGATGGGTGAAAGAGCGTGTCAATGGGGCTTCAAAATCAATAAGTTTTGATGTTTCGAATGCGTGGAGGTGTTCAAATCGGAGAAAATTTTCTGTTTTGTCACTTTTGGGAATCTAATGATGGGTGAAAGAGCGTGTCAATGGGGCTTCAAAATCAATAAGTTTTGATGTTTCGAATGCGTGGAGGTGTTCAAATCGGAGAAAATTTTCTATTTTGTCGCTTTTGGGAATCTAATGATGGGTGAAAGAGCGTGTCAATGGGGTTTGGAAATCAATAAGTTTTGATGTTTCGAATGCGTGGAGGTGTTCAAATCGGAGAAAATTTTCTGTTTTGTCGCTTTTGGGAATCTAATGATGGGTGAAAGAGCGTGTCAATGGGGCTTCAAAATCAATAAGTTTTGATGTTTCGAATGCGTGGAGGTGTTCAAATCGGAGAAAATTTTCTGTTTTGTCGCTTTTGGAAATCTAATGATGGGTGAAAGAGCGTGTCAATGGGGCTTCAAAATCAATAAGTTTTGATGTTTCGAATGCGTGGAGGTGTTCAAATCGGAGAAAATTTTCTATTTTGTCGCTTTTGGGAATCTAATGATGGGTGAAAGAGCGTGTCAATGGGGCTTCAAAATCAATAAGTTTTGATGTTTCGAATGCGTGGAGGTGTTCAAATCGGAGAAAATTTTCTGTTTTGTCGCTTTTGGGAATCTAATGATGGGCGAAAGAGCGTGTCAATGGGGCTTCAAAATCAATAAGTTTTGATGTTTCGAATGCGTGGAGGTGTTCAAATCGGAGAAAATTTTCTATTTTGTCGCTTTTGGGAATCTAATGATGGGTGAAAGAGCGTGTCAATGGGGCTTCAAAATCAATAAGTTTTGATGTTTCGAATGCGTGGAGGTGTTCAAATCGGAGAAAATTTTCTGTTTTGTCGCTTTTGGGAATCTAATGATGGGCGAAAGAGCGTGTCAATGGGGCTTCAAAATCAATAAGTTTTGATGCTTCGAATGCGTGGAGGTGTTCAAATCAAATCAAAATCAAATCAAAATCAAATCAAAATCAAATCAAAATCAAATCAAAATCAAATCAAAATCAAATCAAAATCAAATCAAAATCAAATCAAAATCAAATCAAAATCAAATCAAAATCAAATCAAAATCAAATCAAAATCAAATCAAAATCAAATCAAAATCAAATCAAAATCAAATCAAAATCAAATCAAAATCAAATCAAAATCAAATCAAAATCAAATCAAAATCAAATCAAAATCAAATCAAAATCAAATCAAAATCAAATCAAAATCAAATCAAAATCAAATCAAAATCAAATCAAAATCAAATCAAAATCAAATCAAAATCAAATCAAAATCAAATCAAAATCAAATCAAAATCAAATCAAAATCAAATCAAAATCAAATCAAAATCAAATCAAAATCAAATCAAAATCAAATCAAAATCAAATCAAAATCAAATCAAAATCAAATCAAAATCAAATCAAAATCAAATCAAAATCAAATCAAAATCAAATCAAAATCAAATCAAAATCAAATCAAAATCAAATCAAAATCAAATCAAAATCAAATCAAAATCAAATCAAAATCAAATCAAAATCAAATCAAAATCAAATCAAAATCAAATCAAAATCAAATCAAAATCAAATCAAAATCAAATCAAAATCAAATCAAAATCAAATCAAAATCAAATCAAAATCAAATCAAAATCAAATCAAAATCAAATCAAAATCAAATCAAAATCAAATCAAAATCAAATCAAAATCAAATCAAAATCAAATCAAAATCAAATCAAAATCAAATCAAAATCAAATCAAAATCAAATCAAAATCAAATCAAAATCAAATCAAAATCAAATCAAAATCAAATCAAAATCAAATCAAAATCAAATCAAAATCAAATCAAAATCAAATCAAAATCAAATCAAAATCAAATCAAAATCAAATCAAAATCAAATCAAAATCAAATCAAAATCAAATCAAAATCAAATCAAAATCAAATCAAAATCAAATCAAAATCAAATCAAAATCAAATCAAAATCAAATCAAAATCAAATCAAAATCAAATCAAAATCAAATCAAAATCAAATCAAAATCAAATCAAAATCAAATCAAAATCAAATCAAAATCAAATCAAAATCAAATCAAAATCAAATCAAAATCAAATCAAAATCAAATCAAAATCAAATCAAAATCAAATCAAAATCAAATCAAAATCAAATCAAAATCAAATCAAAATCAAATCAAAATCAAATCAAAATCAAATCAAAATCAAATCAAAATCAAATCAAAATCAAATCAAAATCAAATCAAAATCAAATCAAAATCAAATCAAAATCAAATCAAAATCAAATCAAAATCAAATCAAAATCAAATCAAAATCAAATCAAAATCAAATCAAAATCAAATCAAAATCAAATCAAAATCAAATCAAAATCAAATCAAAATCAAATCAAAATCAAATCAAAATCAAATCAAAATCAAATCAAAATCAAATCAAAATCAAATCAAAATCAAATCAAAATCAAATCAAAATCAAATCAAAATCAAATCAAAATCAAATCAAAATCAAATCAAAATCAAATCAAAATCAAATCAAAATCAAATCAAAATCAAATCAAAATCAAATCAAAATCAAATCAAAATCAAATCAAAATCAAATCAAAATCAAATCAAAATCAAATCAAAATCAAATCAAAATCAAATCAAAATCAAATCAAAATCAAATCAAAATCAAATCAAAATCAAATCAAAATCAAATCAAAATCAAATCAAAATCAAATCAAAATCAAATCAAAATCAAATCAAAATCAAATCAAAATCAAATCAAAATCAAATCAAAATCAAATCAAAATCAAATCAAAATCAAATCAAAATCAAATCAAAATCAAATCAAAATCAAATCAAAATCAAATCAAAATCAAATCAAAATCAAATCAAAATCAAATCAAAATCAAATCAAAATCAAATCAAAATCAAATCAAAATCAAATCAAAATCAAATCAAAATCAAATCAAAATCAAATCAAAATCAAATCAAAATCAAATCAAAATCAAATCAAAATCAAATCAAAATCAAATCAAAATCAAATCAAAATCAAATCAAAATCAAATCAAAATCAAATCAAAATCAAATCAAAATCAAATCAAAATCAAATCAAAATCAAATCAAAATCAAATCAAAATCAAATCAAAATCAAATCAAAATCAAATCAAAATCAAATCAAAATCAAATCAAAATCAAATCAAAATCAAATCAAAATCAAATCAAAATCAAATCAAAATCAAATCAAAATCAAATCAAAATCAAATCAAAATCAAATCAAAATCAAATCAAAATCAAATCAAAATCAAATCAAAATCAAATCAAAATCAAATCAAAATCAAATCAAAATCAAATCAAAATCAAATCAAAATCAAATCAAAATCAAATCAAAATCAAATCAAAATCAAATCAAAATCAAATCAAAATCAAATCAAAATCAAATCAAAATCAAATCAAAATCAAATCAAAATCAAATCAAAATCAAATCAAAATCAAATCAAAATCAAATCAAAATCAAATCAAAATCAAATCAAAATCAAATCAAAATCAAATCAAAATCAAATCAAAATCAAATCAAAATCAAATCAAAATCAAATCAAAATCAAATCAAAATCAAATCAAAATCAAATCAAAATCAAATCAAAATCAAATCAAAATCAAATCAAAATCAAATCAAAATCAAATCAAAATCAAATCAAAATCAAATCAAAATCAAATCAAAATCAAATCAAAATCAAATCAAAATCAAATCAAAATCAAATCAAAATCAAATCAAAATCAAATCAAAATCAAATCAAAATCAAATCAAAATCAAATCAAAATCAAATCAAAATCAAATCAAAATCAAATCAAAATCAAATCAAAATCAAATCAAAATCAAATCAAAATCAAATCAAAATCAAATCAAAATCAAATCAAAATCAAATCAAAATCAAATCAAAATCAAATCAAAATCAAATCAAAATCAAATCAAAATCAAATCAAAATCAAATCAAAATCAAATCAAAATCAAATCAAAATCAAATCAAAATCAAATCAAAATCAAATCAAAATCAAATCAAAATCAAATCAAAATCAAATCAAAATCAAATCAAAATCAAATCAAAATCAAATCAAAATCAAATCAAAATCAAATCAAAATCAAATCAAAATCAAATCAAAATCAAATCAAAATCAAATCAAAATCAAATCAAAATCAAATCAAAATCAAATCAAAATCAAATCAAAATCAAATCAAAATCAAATCAAAATCAAATCAAAATCAAATCAAAATCAAATCAAAATCAAATCAAAATCAAATCAAAATCAAATCAAAATCAAATCAAAATCAAATCAAAATCAAATCAAAATCAAATCAAAATCAAATCAAAATCAAATCAAAATCAAATCAAAATCAAATCAAAATCAAATCAAAATCAAATCAAAATCAAATCAAAATCAAATCAAAATCAAATCAAAATCAAATCAAAATCAAATCAAAATCAAATCAAAATCAAATCAAAATCAAATCAAAATCAAATCAAAATCAAATCAAAATCAAATCAAAATCAAATCAAAATCAAATCAAAATCAAATCAAAATCAAATCAAAATCAAATCAAAATCAAATCAAAATCAAATCAAAATCAAATCAAAATCAAATCAAAATCAAATCAAAATCAAATCAAAATCAAATCAAAATCAAATCAAAATCAAATCAAAATCAAATCAAAATCAAATCAAAATCAAATCAAAATCAAATCAAAATCAAATCAAAATCAAATCAAAATCAAATCAAAATCAAATCAAAATCAAATCAAAATCAAATCAAAATCAAATCAAAATCAAATCAAAATCAAATCAAAATCAAATCAAAATCAAATCAAAATCAAATCAAAATCAAATCAAAATCAAATCAAAATCAAATCAAAATCAAATCAAAATCAAATCAAAATCAAATCAAAATCAAATCAAAATCAAATCAAAATCAAATCAAAATCAAATCAAAATCAAATCAAAATCAAATCAAAATCAAATCAAAATCAAATCAAAATCAAATCAAAATCAAATCAAAATCAAATCAAAATCAAATCAAAATCAAATCAAAATCAAATCAAAATCAAATCAAAATCAAATCAAAATCAAATCAAAATCAAATCAAAATCAAATCAAAATCAAATCAAAATCAAATCAAAATCAAATCAAAATCAAATCAAAATCAAATCAAAATCAAATCAAAATCAAATCAAAATCAAATCAAAATCAAATCAAAATCAAATCAAAATCAAATCAAAATCAAATCAAAATCAAATCAAAATCAAATCAAAATCAAATCAAAATCAAATCAAAATCAAATCAAAATCAAATCAAAATCAAATCAAAATCAAATCAAAATCAAATCAAAATCAAATCAAAATCAAATCAAAATCAAATCAAAATCAAATCAAAATCAAATCAAAATCAAATCAAAATCAAATCAAAATCAAATCAAAATCAAATCAAAATCAAATCAAAATCAAATCAAAATCAAATCAAAATCAAATCAAAATCAAATCAAAATCAAATCAAAATCAAATCAAAATCAAATCAAAATCAAATCAAAATCAAATCAAAATCAAATCAAAATCAAATCAAAATCAAATCAAAATCAAATCAAAATCAAATCAAAATCAAATCAAAATCAAATCAAAATCAAATCAAAATCAAATCAAAATCAAATCAAAATCAAATCAAAATCAAATCAAAATCAAATCAAAATCAAATCAAAATCAAATCAAAATCAAATCAAAATCAAATCAAAATCAAATCAAAATCAAATCAAAATCAAATCAAAATCAAATCAAAATCAAATCAAAATCAAATCAAAATCAAATCAAAATCAAATCAAAATCAAATCAAAATCAAATCAAAATCAAATCAAAATCAAATCAAAATCAAATCAAAATCAAATCAAAATCAAATCAAAATCAAATCAAAATCAAATCAAAATCAAATCAAAATCAAATCAAAATCAAATCAAAATCAAATCAAAATCAAATCAAAATCAAATCAAAATCAAATCAAAATCAAATCAAAATCAAATCAAAATCAAATCAAAATCAAATCAAAATCAAATCAAAATCAAATCAAAATCAAATCAAAATCAAATCAAAATCAAATCAAAATCAAATCAAAATCAAATCAAAATCAAATCAAAATCAAATCAAAATCAAATCAAAATCAAATCAAAATCAAATCAAAATCAAATCAAAATCAAATCAAAATCAAATCAAAATCAAATCAAAATCAAATCAAAATCAAATCAAAATCAAATCAAAATCAAATCAAAATCAAATCAAAATCAAATCAAAATCAAATCAAAATCAAATCAAAATCAAATCAAAATCAAATCAAAATCAAATCAAAATCAAATCAAAATCAAATCAAAATCAAATCAAAATCAAATCAAAATCAAATCAAAATCAAATCAAAATCAAATCAAAATCAAATCAAAATCAAATCAAAATCAAATCAAAATCAAATCAAAATCAAATCAAAATCAAATCAAAATCAAATCAAAATCAAATCAAAATCAAATCAAAATCAAATCAAAATCAAATCAAAATCAAATCAAAATCAAATCAAAATCAAATCAAAATCAAATCAAAATCAAATCAAAATCAAATCAAAATCAAATCAAAATCAAATCAAAATCAAATCAAAATCAAATCAAAATCAAATCAAAATCAAATCAAAATCAAATCAAAATCAAATCAAAATCAAATCAAAATCAAATCAAAATCAAATCAAAATCAAATCAAAATCAAATCAAAATCAAATCAAAATCAAATCAAAATCAAATCAAAATCAAATCAAAATCAAATCAAAATCAAATCAAAATCAAATCAAAATCAAATCAAAATCAAATCAAAATCAAATCAAAATCAAATCAAAATCAAATCAAAATCAAATCAAAATCAAATCAAAATCAAATCAAAATCAAATCAAAATCAAATCAAAATCAAATCAAAATCAAATCAAAATCAAATCAAAATCAAATCAAAATCAAATCAAAATCAAATCAAAATCAAATCAAAATCAAATCAAAATCAAATCAAAATCAAATCAAAATCAAATCAAAATCAAATCAAAATCAAATCAAAATCAAATCAAAATCAAATCAAAATCAAATCAAAATCAAATCAAAATCAAATCAAAATCAAATCAAAATCAAATCAAAATCAAATCAAAATCAAATCAAAATCAAATCAAAATCAAATCAAAATCAAATCAAAATCAAATCAAAATCAAATCAAAATCAAATCAAAATCAAATCAAAATCAAATCAAAATCAAATCAAAATCAAATCAAAATCAAATCAAAATCAAATCAAAATCAAATCAAAATCAAATCAAAATCAAATCAAAATCAAATCAAAATCAAATCAAAATCAAATCAAAATCAAATCAAAATCAAATCAAAATCAAATCAAAATCAAATCAAAATCAAATCAAAATCAAATCAAAATCAAATCAAAATCAAATCAAAATCAAATCAAAATCAAATCAAAATCAAATCAAAATCAAATCAAAATCAAATCAAAATCAAATCAAAATCAAATCAAAATCAAATCAAAATCAAATCAAAATCAAATCAAAATCAAATCAAAATCAAATCAAAATCAAATCAAAATCAAATCAAAATCAAATCAAAATCAAATCAAAATCAAATCAAAATCAAATCAAAATCAAATCAAAATCAAATCAAAATCAAATCAAAATCAAATCAAAATCAAATCAAAATCAAATCAAAATCAAATCAAAATCAAATCAAAATCAAATCAAAATCAAATCAAAATCAAATCAAAATCAAATCAAAATCAAATCAAAATCAAATCAAAATCAAATCAAAATCAAATCAAAATCAAATCAAAATCAAATCAAAATCAAATCAAAATCAAATCAAAATCAAATCAAAATCAAATCAAAATCAAATCAAAATCAAATCAAAATCAAATCAAAATCAAATCAAAATCAAATCAAAATCAAATCAAAATCAAATCAAAATCAAATCAAAATCAAATCAAAATCAAATCAAAATCAAATCAAAATCAAATCAAAATCAAATCAAAATCAAATCAAAATCAAATCAAAATCAAATCAAAATCAAATCAAAATCAAATCAAAATCAAATCAAAATCAAATCAAAATCAAATCAAAATCAAATCAAAATCAAATCAAAATCAAATCAAAATCAAATCAAAATCAAATCAAAATCAAATCAAAATCAAATCAAAATCAAATCAAAATCAAATCAAAATCAAATCAAAATCAAATCAAAATCAAATCAAAATCAAATCAAAATCAAATCAAAATCAAATCAAAATCAAATCAAAATCAAATCAAAATCAAATCAAAATCAAATCAAAATCAAATCAAAATCAAATCAAAATCAAATCAAAATCAAATCAAAATCAAATCAAAATCAAATCAAAATCAAATCAAAATCAAATCAAAATCAAATCAAAATCAAATCAAAATCAAATCAAAATCAAATCAAAATCAAATCAAAATCAAATCAAAATCAAATCAAAATCAAATCAAAATCAAATCAAAATCAAATCAAAATCAAATCAAAATCAAATCAAAATCAAATCAAAATCAAATCAAAATCAAATCAAAATCAAATCAAAATCAAATCAAAATCAAATCAAAATCAAATCAAAATCAAATCAAAATCAAATCAAAATCAAATCAAAATCAAATCAAAATCAAATCAAAATCAAATCAAAATCAAATCAAAATCAAATCAAAATCAAATCAAAATCAAATCAAAATCAAATCAAAATCAAATCAAAATCAAATCAAAATCAAATCAAAATCAAATCAAAATCAAATCAAAATCAAATCAAAATCAAATCAAAATCAAATCAAAATCAAATCAAAATCAAATCAAAATCAAATCAAAATCAAATCAAAATCAAATCAAAATCAAATCAAAATCAAATCAAAATCAAATCAAAATCAAATCAAAATCAAATCAAAATCAAATCAAAATCAAATCAAAATCAAATCAAAATCAAATCAAAATCAAATCAAAATCAAATCAAAATCAAATCAAAATCAAATCAAAATCAAATCAAAATCAAATCAAAATCAAATCAAAATCAAATCAAAATCAAATCAAAATCAAATCAAAATCAAATCAAAATCAAATCAAAATCAAATCAAAATCAAATCAAAATCAAATCAAAATCAAATCAAAATCAAATCAAAATCAAATCAAAATCAAATCAAAATCAAATCAAAATCAAATCAAAATCAAATCAAAATCAAATCAAAATCAAATCAAAATCAAATCAAAATCAAATCAAAATCAAATCAAAATCAAATCAAAATCAAATCAAAATCAAATCAAAATCAAATCAAAATCAAATCAAAATCAAATCAAAATCAAATCAAAATCAAATCAAAATCAAATCAAAATCAAATCAAAATCAAATCAAAATCAAATCAAAATCAAATCAAAATCAAATCAAAATCAAATCAAAATCAAATCAAAATCAAATCAAAATCAAATCAAAATCAAATCAAAATCAAATCAAAATCAAATCAAAATCAAATCAAAATCAAATCAAAATCAAATCAAAATCAAATCAAAATCAAATCAAAATCAAATCAAAATCAAATCAAAATCAAATCAAAATCAAATCAAAATCAAATCAAAATCAAATCAAAATCAAATCAAAATCAAATCAAAATCAAATCAAAATCAAATCAAAATCAAATCAAAATCAAATCAAAATCAAATCAAAATCAAATCAAAATCAAATCAAAATCAAATCAAAATCAAATCAAAATCAAATCAAAATCAAATCAAAATCAAATCAAAATCAAATCAAAATCAAATCAAAATCAAATCAAAATCAAATCAAAATCAAATCAAAATCAAATCAAAATCAAATCAAAATCAAATCAAAATCAAATCAAAATCAAATCAAAATCAAATCAAAATCAAATCAAAATCAAATCAAAATCAAATCAAAATCAAATCAAAATCAAATCAAAATCAAATCAAAATCAAATCAAAATCAAATCAAAATCAAATCAAAATCAAATCAAAATCAAATCAAAATCAAATCAAAATCAAATCAAAATCAAATCAAAATCAAATCAAAATCAAATCAAAATCAAATCAAAATCAAATCAAAATCAAATCAAAATCAAATCAAAATCAAATCAAAATCAAATCAAAATCAAATCAAAATCAAATCAAAATCAAATCAAAATCAAATCAAAATCAAATCAAAATCAAATCAAAATCAAATCAAAATCAAATCAAAATCAAATCAAAATCAAATCAAAATCAAATCAAAATCAAATCAAAATCAAATCAAAATCAAATCAAAATCAAATCAAAATCAAATCAAAATCAAATCAAAATCAAATCAAAATCAAATCAAAATCAAATCAAAATCAAATCAAAATCAAATCAAAATCAAATCAAAATCAAATCAAAATCAAATCAAAATCAAATCAAAATCAAATCAAAATCAAATCAAAATCAAATCAAAATCAAATCAAAATCAAATCAAAATCAAATCAAAATCAAATCAAAATCAAATCAAAATCAAATCAAAATCAAATCAAAATCAAATCAAAATCAAATCAAAATCAAATCAAAATCAAATCAAAATCAAATCAAAATCAAATCAAAATCAAATCAAAATCAAATCAAAATCAAATCAAAATCAAATCAAAATCAAATCAAAATCAAATCAAAATCAAATCAAAATCAAATCAAAATCAAATCAAAATCAAATCAAAATCAAATCAAAATCAAATCAAAATCAAATCAAAATCAAATCAAAATCAAATCAAAATCAAATCAAAATCAAATCAAAATCAAATCAAAATCAAATCAAAATCAAATCAAAATCAAATCAAAATCAAATCAAAATCAAATCAAAATCAAATCAAAATCAAATCAAAATCAAATCAAAATCAAATCAAAATCAAATCAAAATCAAATCAAAATCAAATCAAAATCAAATCAAAATCAAATCAAAATCAAATCAAAATCAAATCAAAATCAAATCAAAATCAAATCAAAATCAAATCAAAATCAAATCAAAATCAAATCAAAATCAAATCAAAATCAAATCAAAATCAAATCAAAATCAAATCAAAATCAAATCAAAATCAAATCAAAATCAAATCAAAATCAAATCAAAATCAAATCAAAATCAAATCAAAATCAAATCAAAATCAAATCAAAATCAAATCAAAATCAAATCAAAATCAAATCAAAATCAAATCAAAATCAAATCAAAATCAAATCAAAATCAAATCAAAATCAAATCAAAATCAAATCAAAATCAAATCAAAATCAAATCAAAATCAAATCAAAATCAAATCAAAATCAAATCAAAATCAAATCAAAATCAAATCAAAATCAAATCAAAATCAAATCAAAATCAAATCAAAATCAAATCAAAATCAAATCAAAATCAAATCAAAATCAAATCAAAATCAAATCAAAATCAAATCAAAATCAAATCAAAATCAAATCAAAATCAAATCAAAATCAAATCAAAATCAAATCAAAATCAAATCAAAATCAAATCAAAATCAAATCAAAATCAAATCAAAATCAAATCAAAATCAAATCAAAATCAAATCAAAATCAAATCAAAATCAAATCAAAATCAAATCAAAATCAAATCAAAATCAAATCAAAATCAAATCAAAATCAAATCAAAATCAAATCAAAATCAAATCAAAATCAAATCAAAATCAAATCAAAATCAAATCAAAATCAAATCAAAATCAAATCAAAATCAAATCAAAATCAAATCAAAATCAAATCAAAATCAAATCAAAATCAAATCAAAATCAAATCAAAATCAAATCAAAATCAAATCAAAATCAAATCAAAATCAAATCAAAATCAAATCAAAATCAAATCAAAATCAAATCAAAATCAAATCAAAATCAAATCAAAATCAAATCAAAATCAAATCAAAATCAAATCAAAATCAAATCAAAATCAAATCAAAATCAAATCAAAATCAAATCAAAATCAAATCAAAATCAAATCAAAATCAAATCAAAATCAAATCAAAATCAAATCAAAATCAAATCAAAATCAAATCAAAATCAAATCAAAATCAAATCAAAATCAAATCAAAATCAAATCAAAATCAAATCAAAATCAAATCAAAATCAAATCAAAATCAAATCAAAATCAAATCAAAATCAAATCAAAATCAAATCAAAATCAAATCAAAATCAAATCAAAATCAAATCAAAATCAAATCAAAATCAAATCAAAATCAAATCAAAATCAAATCAAAATCAAATCAAAATCAAATCAAAATCAAATCAAAATCAAATCAAAATCAAATCAAAATCAAATCAAAATCAAATCAAAATCAAATCAAAATCAAATCAAAATCAAATCAAAATCAAATCAAAATCAAATCAAAATCAAATCAAAATCAAATCAAAATCAAATCAAAATCAAATCAAAATCAAATCAAAATCAAATCAAAATCAAATCAAAATCAAATCAAAATCAAATCAAAATCAAATCAAAATCAAATCAAAATCAAATCAAAATCAAATCAAAATCAAATCAAAATCAAATCAAAATCAAATCAAAATCAAATCAAAATCAAATCAAAATCAAATCAAAATCAAATCAAAATCAAATCAAAATCAAATCAAAATCAAATCAAAATCAAATCAAAATCAAATCAAAATCAAATCAAAATCAAATCAAAATCAAATCAAAATCAAATCAAAATCAAATCAAAATCAAATCAAAATCAAATCAAAATCAAATCAAAATCAAATCAAAATCAAATCAAAATCAAATCAAAATCAAATCAAAATCAAATCAAAATCAAATCAAAATCAAATCAAAATCAAATCAAAATCAAATCAAAATCAAATCAAAATCAAATCAAAATCAAATCAAAATCAAATCAAAATCAAATCAAAATCAAATCAAAATCAAATCAAAATCAAATCAAAATCAAATCAAAATCAAATCAAAATCAAATCAAAATCAAATCAAAATCAAATCAAAATCAAATCAAAATCAAATCAAAATCAAATCAAAATCAAATCAAAATCAAATCAAAATCAAATCAAAATCAAATCAAAATCAAATCAAAATCAAATCAAAATCAAATCAAAATCAAATCAAAATCAAATCAAAATCAAATCAAAATCAAATCAAAATCAAATCAAAATCAAATCAAAATCAAATCAAAATCAAATCAAAATCAAATCAAAATCAAATCAAAATCAAATCAAAATCAAATCAAAATCAAATCAAAATCAAATCAAAATCAAATCAAAATCAAATCAAAATCAAATCAAAATCAAATCAAAATCAAATCAAAATCAAATCAAAATCAAATCAAAATCAAATCAAAATCAAATCAAAATCAAATCAAAATCAAATCAAAATCAAATCAAAATCAAATCAAAATCAAATCAAAATCAAATCAAAATCAAATCAAAATCAAATCAAAATCAAATCAAAATCAAATCAAAATCAAATCAAAATCAAATCAAAATCAAATCAAAATCAAATCAAAATCAAATCAAAATCAAATCAAAATCAAATCAAAATCAAATCAAAATCAAATCAAAATCAAATCAAAATCAAATCAAAATCAAATCAAAATCAAATCAAAATCAAATCAAAATCAAATCAAAATCAAATCAAAATCAAATCAAAATCAAATCAAAATCAAATCAAAATCAAATCAAAATCAAATCAAAATCAAATCAAAATCAAATCAAAATCAAATCAAAATCAAATCAAAATCAAATCAAAATCAAATCAAAATCAAATCAAAATCAAATCAAAATCAAATCAAAATCAAATCAAAATCAAATCAAAATCAAATCAAAATCAAATCAAAATCAAATCAAAATCAAATCAAAATCAAATCAAAATCAAATCAAAATCAAATCAAAATCAAATCAAAATCAAATCAAAATCAAATCAAAATCAAATCAAAATCAAATCAAAATCAAATCAAAATCAAATCAAAATCAAATCAAAATCAAATCAAAATCAAATCAAAATCAAATCAAAATCAAATCAAAATCAAATCAAAATCAAATCAAAATCAAATCAAAATCAAATCAAAATCAAATCAAAATCAAATCAAAATCAAATCAAAATCAAATCAAAATCAAATCAAAATCAAATCAAAATCAAATCAAAATCAAATCAAAATCAAATCAAAATCAAATCAAAATCAAATCAAAATCAAATCAAAATCAAATCAAAATCAAATCAAAATCAAATCAAAATCAAATCAAAATCAAATCAAAATCAAATCAAAATCAAATCAAAATCAAATCAAAATCAAATCAAAATCAAATCAAAATCAAATCAAAATCAAATCAAAATCAAATCAAAATCAAATCAAAATCAAATCAAAATCAAATCAAAATCAAATCAAAATCAAATCAAAATCAAATCAAAATCAAATCAAAATCAAATCAAAATCAAATCAAAATCAAATCAAAATCAAATCAAAATCAAATCAAAATCAAATCAAAATCAAATCAAAATCAAATCAAAATCAAATCAAAATCAAATCAAAATCAAATCAAAATCAAATCAAAATCAAATCAAAATCAAATCAAAATCAAATCAAAATCAAATCAAAATCAAATCAAAATCAAATCAAAATCAAATCAAAATCAAATCAAAATCAAATCAAAATCAAATCAAAATCAAATCAAAATCAAATCAAAATCAAATCAAAATCAAATCAAAATCAAATCAAAATCAAATCAAAATCAAATCAAAATCAAATCAAAATCAAATCAAAATCAAATCAAAATCAAATCAAAATCAAATCAAAATCAAATCAAAATCAAATCAAAATCAAATCAAAATCAAATCAAAATCAAATCAAAATCAAATCAAAATCAAATCAAAATCAAATCAAAATCAAATCAAAATCAAATCAAAATCAAATCAAAATCAAATCAAAATCAAATCAAAATCAAATCAAAATCAAATCAAAATCAAATCAAAATCAAATCAAAATCAAATCAAAATCAAATCAAAATCAAATCAAAATCAAATCAAAATCAAATCAAAATCAAATCAAAATCAAATCAAAATCAAATCAAAATCAAATCAAAATCAAATCAAAATCAAATCAAAATCAAATCAAAATCAAATCAAAATCAAATCAAAATCAAATCAAAATCAAATCAAAATCAAATCAAAATCAAATCAAAATCAAATCAAAATCAAATCAAAATCAAATCAAAATCAAATCAAAATCAAATCAAAATCAAATCAAAATCAAATCAAAATCAAATCAAAATCAAATCAAAATCAAATCAAAATCAAATCAAAATCAAATCAAAATCAAATCAAAATCAAATCAAAATCAAATCAAAATCAAATCAAAATCAAATCAAAATCAAATCAAAATCAAATCAAAATCAAATCAAAATCAAATCAAAATCAAATCAAAATCAAATCAAAATCAAATCAAAATCAAATCAAAATCAAATCAAAATCAAATCAAAATCAAATCAAAATCAAATCAAAATCAAATCAAAATCAAATCAAAATCAAATCAAAATCAAATCAAAATCAAATCAAAATCAAATCAAAATCAAATCAAAATCAAATCAAAATCAAATCAAAATCAAATCAAAATCAAATCAAAATCAAATCAAAATCAAATCAAAATCAAATCAAAATCAAATCAAAATCAAATCAAAATCAAATCAAAATCAAATCAAAATCAAATCAAAATCAAATCAAAATCAAATCAAAATCAAATCAAAATCAAATCAAAATCAAATCAAAATCAAATCAAAATCAAATCAAAATCAAATCAAAATCAAATCAAAATCAAATCAAAATCAAATCAAAATCAAATCAAAATCAAATCAAAATCAAATCAAAATCAAATCAAAATCAAATCAAAATCAAATCAAAATCAAATCAAAATCAAATCAAAATCAAATCAAAATCAAATCAAAATCAAATCAAAATCAAATCAAAATCAAATCAAAATCAAATCAAAATCAAATCAAAATCAAATCAAAATCAAATCAAAATCAAATCAAAATCAAATCAAAATCAAATCAAAATCAAATCAAAATCAAATCAAAATCAAATCAAAATCAAATCAAAATCAAATCAAAATCAAATCAAAATCAAATCAAAATCAAATCAAAATCAAATCAAAATCAAATCAAAATCAAATCAAAATCAAATCAAAATCAAATCAAAATCAAATCAAAATCAAATCAAAATCAAATCAAAATCAAATCAAAATCAAATCAAAATCAAATCAAAATCAAATCAAAATCAAATCAAAATCAAATCAAAATCAAATCAAAATCAAATCAAAATCAAATCAAAATCAAATCAAAATCAAATCAAAATCAAATCAAAATCAAATCAAAATCAAATCAAAATCAAATCAAAATCAAATCAAAATCAAATCAAAATCAAATCAAAATCAAATCAAAATCAAATCAAAATCAAATCAAAATCAAATCAAAATCAAATCAAAATCAAATCAAAATCAAATCAAAATCAAATCAAAATCAAATCAAAATCAAATCAAAATCAAATCAAAATCAAATCAAAATCAAATCAAAATCAAATCAAAATCAAATCAAAATCAAATCAAAATCAAATCAAAATCAAATCAAAATCAAATCAAAATCAAATCAAAATCAAATCAAAATCAAATCAAAATCAAATCAAAATCAAATCAAAATCAAATCAAAATCAAATCAAAATCAAATCAAAATCAAATCAAAATCAAATCAAAATCAAATCAAAATCAAATCAAAATCAAATCAAAATCAAATCAAAATCAAATCAAAATCAAATCAAAATCAAATCAAAATCAAATCAAAATCAAATCAAAATCAAATCAAAATCAAATCAAAATCAAATCAAAATCAAATCAAAATCAAATCAAAATCAAATCAAAATCAAATCAAAATCAAATCAAAATCAAATCAAAATCAAATCAAAATCAAATCAAAATCAAATCAAAATCAAATCAAAATCAAATCAAAATCAAATCAAAATCAAATCAAAATCAAATCAAAATCAAATCAAAATCAAATCAAAATCAAATCAAAATCAAATCAAAATCAAATCAAAATCAAATCAAAATCAAATCAAAATCAAATCAAAATCAAATCAAAATCAAATCAAAATCAAATCAAAATCAAATCAAAATCAAATCAAAATCAAATCAAAATCAAATCAAAATCAAATCAAAATCAAATCAAAATCAAATCAAAATCAAATCAAAATCAAATCAAAATCAAATCAAAATCAAATCAAAATCAAATCAAAATCAAATCAAAATCAAATCAAAATCAAATCAAAATCAAATCAAAATCAAATCAAAATCAAATCAAAATCAAATCAAAATCAAATCAAAATCAAATCAAAATCAAATCAAAATCAAATCAAAATCAAATCAAAATCAAATCAAAATCAAATCAAAATCAAATCAAAATCAAATCAAAATCAAATCAAAATCAAATCAAAATCAAATCAAAATCAAATCAAAATCAAATCAAAATCAAATCAAAATCAAATCAAAATCAAATCAAAATCAAATCAAAATCAAATCAAAATCAAATCAAAATCAAATCAAAATCAAATCAAAATCAAATCAAAATCAAATCAAAATCAAATCAAAATCAAATCAAAATCAAATCAAAATCAAATCAAAATCAAATCAAAATCAAATCAAAATCAAATCAAAATCAAATCAAAATCAAATCAAAATCAAATCAAAATCAAATCAAAATCAAATCAAAATCAAATCAAAATCAAATCAAAATCAAATCAAAATCAAATCAAAATCAAATCAAAATCAAATCAAAATCAAATCAAAATCAAATCAAAATCAAATCAAAATCAAATCAAAATCAAATCAAAATCAAATCAAAATCAAATCAAAATCAAATCAAAATCAAATCAAAATCAAATCAAAATCAAATCAAAATCAAATCAAAATCAAATCAAAATCAAATCAAAATCAAATCAAAATCAAATCAAAATCAAATCAAAATCAAATCAAAATCAAATCAAAATCAAATCAAAATCAAATCAAAATCAAATCAAAATCAAATCAAAATCAAATCAAAATCAAATCAAAATCAAATCAAAATCAAATCAAAATCAAATCAAAATCAAATCAAAATCAAATCAAAATCAAATCAAAATCAAATCAAAATCAAATCAAAATCAAATCAAAATCAAATCAAAATCAAATCAAAATCAAATCAAAATCAAATCAAAATCAAATCAAAATCAAATCAAAATCAAATCAAAATCAAATCAAAATCAAATCAAAATCAAATCAAAATCAAATCAAAATCAAATCAAAATCAAATCAAAATCAAATCAAAATCAAATCAAAATCAAATCAAAATCAAATCAAAATCAAATCAAAATCAAATCAAAATCAAATCAAAATCAAATCAAAATCAAATCAAAATCAAATCAAAATCAAATCAAAATCAAATCAAAATCAAATCAAAATCAAATCAAAATCAAATCAAAATCAAATCAAAATCAAATCAAAATCAAATCAAAATCAAATCAAAATCAAATCAAAATCAAATCAAAATCAAATCAAAATCAAATCAAAATCAAATCAAAATCAAATCAAAATCAAATCAAAATCAAATCAAAATCAAATCAAAATCAAATCAAAATCAAATCAAAATCAAATCAAAATCAAATCAAAATCAAATCAAAATCAAATCAAAATCAAATCAAAATCAAATCAAAATCAAATCAAAATCAAATCAAAATCAAATCAAAATCAAATCAAAATCAAATCAAAATCAAATCAAAATCAAATCAAAATCAAATCAAAATCAAATCAAAATCAAATCAAAATCAAATCAAAATCAAATCAAAATCAAATCAAAATCAAATCAAAATCAAATCAAAATCAAATCAAAATCAAATCAAAATCAAATCAAAATCAAATCAAAATCAAATCAAAATCAAATCAAAATCAAATCAAAATCAAATCAAAATCAAATCAAAATCAAATCAAAATCAAATCAAAATCAAATCAAAATCAAATCAAAATCAAATCAAAATCAAATCAAAATCAAATCAAAATCAAATCAAAATCAAATCAAAATCAAATCAAAATCAAATCAAAATCAAATCAAAATCAAATCAAAATCAAATCAAAATCAAATCAAAATCAAATCAAAATCAAATCAAAATCAAATCAAAATCAAATCAAAATCAAATCAAAATCAAATCAAAATCAAATCAAAATCAAATCAAAATCAAATCAAAATCAAATCAAAATCAAATCAAAATCAAATCAAAATCAAATCAAAATCAAATCAAAATCAAATCAAAATCAAATCAAAATCAAATCAAAATCAAATCAAAATCAAATCAAAATCAAATCAAAATCAAATCAAAATCAAATCAAAATCAAATCAAAATCAAATCAAAATCAAATCAAAATCAAATCAAAATCAAATCAAAATCAAATCAAAATCAAATCAAAATCAAATCAAAATCAAATCAAAATCAAATCAAAATCAAATCAAAATCAAATCAAAATCAAATCAAAATCAAATCAAAATCAAATCAAAATCAAATCAAAATCAAATCAAAATCAAATCAAAATCAAATCAAAATCAAATCAAAATCAAATCAAAATCAAATCAAAATCAAATCAAAATCAAATCAAAATCAAATCAAAATCAAATCAAAATCAAATCAAAATCAAATCAAAATCAAATCAAAATCAAATCAAAATCAAATCAAAATCAAATCAAAATCAAATCAAAATCAAATCAAAATCAAATCAAAATCAAATCAAAATCAAATCAAAATCAAATCAAAATCAAATCAAAATCAAATCAAAATCAAATCAAAATCAAATCAAAATCAAATCAAAATCAAATCAAAATCAAATCAAAATCAAATCAAAATCAAATCAAAATCAAATCAAAATCAAATCAAAATCAAATCAAAATCAAATCAAAATCAAATCAAAATCAAATCAAAATCAAATCAAAATCAAATCAAAATCAAATCAAAATCAAATCAAAATCAAATCAAAATCAAATCAAAATCAAATCAAAATCAAATCAAAATCAAATCAAAATCAAATCAAAATCAAATCAAAATCAAATCAAAATCAAATCAAAATCAAATCAAAATCAAATCAAAATCAAATCAAAATCAAACAAATTTATATATTTGATAGAAAATAATTATGAAACTGAATATAGATTTCTACTTTATGAAATGTAATAACATGAATTTTAATGCAGTTATAAAATTTAAATTTAGAACTCTAATTTGTATCTTTTGTATGTATTTTGCTAAAGCCGGTATTAAAGCAGTCCCTAGAGCGACTATAATGCCAATTAGTGATATTATGCTGTCCAGATTGGAAACCTGGGGAGTGTTGCAATGGTCGTATTAGTGACGGCGCAAAAAAGGTGCGAAAACTTCAAAACTGTCGCAAAAAATATTTCAATTTGTAAGTGTTTTTAGTTGATGGCAAAACAAAGTCACTATAATCCGGTTTTCGGTAATAGTTGTCAAAAATCTTCTAAATGAAACTTATATTGTTTTCTTAAATATGTCCATAAAAAAGTCATCATTACAATAGTAGGCTACCCTTGCAGCAAATAGAAATTCTTAAAAAGTCAGGCTTATGTTAACTTAGGAGCGTAAACAGTTTTTGTTGCTTTGGTTGAAAATATGTAACATCAAACATATAGCATACTAAGTATTGCCATAACATAATTTATGTGACTATTGATAACAAAATCGTTTGCCATCGAATAATATATATATGCTAAATGGCTTGAACGTTACATCAAATGTATATGTATATGTATGAAAATGTATTTACTATTGTTGGAACCAAAAAAATGCTTTATTTTCAACACACGTTCTAACACCAACAATGGATAAACAATAATTTTTATTCTGAGCATAACCTTGCAAGCATTACACTATAAATGCATTCAAAATTCGATTACATTAACATAAACATGGTCGTCTTAGTCTTAGTTTCGAACATTACAAACATATGGTAATCGAAAGTGCGAGAAAAAATTGAATATCGCTTGACAAGTTTAAAAGTAGTATCACGAAATTAAAAAAAAGAAACCTTAGAAACCTCGTTTGATTCGATTTGATTTTTGATTGATAATCCTATTGACAGGCTCTGTCACCCATCATTAGATTCCCAAAAGCGACAAAACAGAATATTTTCTCCGATTTGAACACCTCCACGCATTCGAAACATCAAAACTTATTGATTTTCAAACCCCATTGACACGCTCTTTCACCCATCATTAGATTCCCAAAAGCGACAAAACAGAAAATTTTCTCCGATTTGAACACCTCCACGCATTCGAAACATCAAAACTTATTGATTTTGAAGCCCCATTGACACGCTCTTTCACCCATCATTAGATTCCCAAAAGCGACAAAACAGAAAATTTTCTCCGATTTGAACACCTCCACGCATTCGAAACATCAAAACTTATTGATTTTGAAGCCCCATTGACACGCTCTTTCACCCATCATTAGATTCCCAAAAGCGACAAAACAGAAAATTTTCTCCGATTTGAACACCTCCACGCATTCGAAACATCAAAACTTATTGATTTTGAAGCCCCATTGACACGCTCTTTCACCCATCATTAGATTCCCAAAAGCGACAAAACAGAAAATTTTCTCCGATTTGAACACCTCCACGCATTCGAAACATCAAAACTTATTGATTTTGAAGCCCCATTGACACGCTCTTTCACCCATCATTAGATTCCCAAAAGCGACAAAACAGAAAATTTTCTCCGATTTGAACACCTCCACGCATTTGAAACATCAAAGCTTATTGATTTTCAAACCCCATTGACACGCTCTTTCACCCATCATTAGATTCCCAAAAGCGACAAAACAGAAAATTTTCTCCTATTTGAACACCTCCACGCATTCGAAACATCAAAACTTATTGATTTTGAAGCCCCATTGACACGCTCTTTTACCCATCATTAGATTCCCAAAAGCGACAAAACAGAAAATTTTCTCCGATTTGAACACCTCCACGCATTTGAAACATCAAAGCTTATTGATTTTCAAACCCCATTGACACGCTCTTTCACCCATCATTAGATTCCCAAAAGCGACAAAACAGAAAATTTTCTCCTATTTGAACACCTCCACGCATTCGAAACATCAAAACTTATTGATTTTGAAGCCCCATTGACACGCTCTTTTACCCATCATTAGATTCCCAAAAGCGACAAAACAGAAAATTTTCTCCGATTTGAACACCTCCACGCATTTGAAACATCAAAGCTTATTGATATTCAAACCCCATTGACACGCTCTTTCACCCATCATTAGATTCCCAAAAGCGACAAAACAGAAAATTTTCTCCGATTTGAACACCTCCACGCATTCGAAACATCAAAACTTATTGATTTTGAAGCCCCATTGACACGCTCTTTCACCCATCATTAGATTCCCAAAAGCGACAAAACAGAAAATTTTCTCCGATTTGAACACCTCCACGCATTCGAAACATCAAAACTTATTGATTTTGAAGCCCCATTGACACGCTCTTTCACCCATCATTAGATTCCCAAAAGCGACAAAACAGAAAATTTTCTCCGATTTGAACACCTCCACGCATTTGAAACATCAAAGCTTATTGATTTTCAAACCCCATTGACACGCTCTTTCACCCATCATTAGATTCCCAAAAGCGACAAAACAGAAAATTTTCTCCTATTTGAACACCTCCACGCATTCGAAACATCAAAACTTATTGATTTTGAAGCCCCATTGACACGCTCTTTTACCCATCATTAGATTCCCAAAAGCGACAAAACAGAAAATTTTCTCCGATTTGAACACCTCCACGCATTTGAAACATCAAAGCTTATTGATTTTCAAACCCCATTGACACGCTCTTTCACCCATCATTAGATTCCCAAAAGCGACAAAACAGAAATTTTTCTCCGATTTGAACACCTCCACGCATTCGAAACATCAAAACTTATTGATTTTGAAGCCCCATTGACACGCTCTTTCACCCATCATTAGATTCCCAAAAGCGACAAAACAGAAAATTTTCTCCGATTTGAACACCTCCACGCATTCGAAACATCAAAACTTATTGATTTTCAAACCCCATTGACACGCTCTTTCACCCATCATTAGATTCCCAAAAGCGACAAAACAGAAAATTTTCTCCGATTTGAACACCTCCACGCATTCGAAACATCAAAACTTATTGATTTTGAAGCCCCATTGACACGCTCTTTCACCCATCATTAGATTCCCAAAAGCGACAAAACAGAAAATTTTCTCCGATTTGAACACCTCCACGCATTTGAAACATCAAAGCTTATTGATTTTCAAACCCCATTGACACGCTCTTTCACCCATCATTAGATTCCCAAAAGCGACAAAACAGAAAATTTTCTCCGATTTGAACACCTCCACGCATTCGAAACATCAAAACTTATTGATTTTCAAACCCCATTGACACGCTCTTTCACCCATCATTAGATTCCCAAAAGCGACAAAACAGAAAATTTTCTCCGATTTGAACACCTCCACGCATTCGAAACATCAAAACTTATTGATTTTGAAGCCCCATTGACACGCTCTTTCACCCATCATTAGATTCCCAAAAGCGACAAAACAGAAAATTTTCTCCGATTTGAACACCTCCACGCATTCGAAACATCAAAACTTATTGATTTTGAAGCCCCATTGACACGCTCTTTCACCCATCATTAGATTCCCAAAAGCGACAAAACAGAAAATTTTCTCCGATTTGAACACCTCCACGCATTCGAAACATCAAAACTTATTGATTTTGAAGCCCCATTGACACGCTCTTTCACCCATCATTAGATTCCCAAAAGCGACAAAACAGAAAATTTTCTCCGATTTGAACACCTCCACGCATTCGAAACATCAAAACTTATTGATTTTGAAGCCCCATTGACACGCTCTTTCACCCATCATTAGATTCCCAAAAGCGACAAAACAGAAAATTTTCTCCGATTTGAACACCTCCACGCATTCGAAACATCAAAACTTATTGATTTTGAAGCCCCATTGACACGCTCTTTCACCCATCATTAGATTCCCAAAAGCGACAAAACAGAAAATTTTCTCCGATTTGAACACCTCCACGCATTCGAAACATCAAAACTTATTGATTTTGAAGCCCCATTGACACGCTCTTTTACCCATAATTAGATTCCCAAAAGCGACAAAACAGAAAATTTTCTCCGATTTGAACACCTCCACGCATTCGAAACATCAAAACTTATTGATTTTCAAACCCCATTGACACGCTCTTTCACCCATCATTAGATTCCCAAAAGCGACAAAACAGAAAATTTTCTCCGATTTGAACACCTCCACGCATTCGAAACATCAAAACTTATTGATTTTGAAGCCCCATTGACACGCTCTTTCACCCATCATTAGATTCCCAAAAGCGACAAAACAGAAAATTTTCTCCGATTTGAACACCTCCACGCATTCGAAACATCAAAACTTATTGATTTTGAAGCCCCATTGACACGCTCTTTCACCCATCATTAGATTCCCAAAAGCGACAAAACAGAAAATTTTCTCCGATTTGAACACCTCCACGCATTCGAAACATCAAAACTTATTGATTTTGAAGCCCCATTGACACGCTCTTTCACCCATCATTAGATTCCCAAAAGCGACAAAACAGAAAATTTTCTCCGATTTGAACACCTCCACGCATTCGAAACATCAAAACTTATTGATTTTGAAGCCCCATTGACACGCTCTTTCACCCATCATTAGATTCCCAAAAGCGACAAAACAGAAAATTTTCTCCGATTTGAACACCTCCACGCATTCGAAACATCAAAACTTATTGATTTTGAAGCCCCATTGACACGCTCTTTCACCCATCATTAGATTCCCAAAAGCGACAAAACAGAAAATTTTCTCCGATTTGAACACCTCCACGCATTCGAAACATCAAAACTTATTGATTTTGAAGCCCCATTGACACGCTCTTTCACCCATCATTAGATTCCCAAAAGCGACAAAACAGAAAATTTTCTCCGATTTGAACACCTCCACGCATTCGAAACATCAAAACTTATTGATTTTGAAGCCCCATTGACACGCTCTTTCACCCATCATTAGATTCCCAAAAGCGACAAAACAGAAAATTTTCTCCGATTTGAACACCTCCACGCATTCGAAACATCAAAACTTATTGATTTTGAAGCCCCATTGACACGCTCTTTCACCCATCATTAGATTCCCAAAAGCGACAAAACAGAAAATTTTCTCCGATTTGAACACCTCCACGCATTCGAAACATCAAAACTTATTGATTTTGAAGCCCCATTGACACGCTCTTTTACCCATAATTAGATTCCCAAAAGCGACAAAACAGAAAATTTTCTCCGATTTGAACACCTCCACGCATTTGAAACATCAAAGCTTATTGATTTTCAAACCCCATTGACACGCTCTTTCACCCATCATTAGATTCCCAAAAGCGACAAAACAGAAAATTTTCTCCGATTTGAACACCTCCACGCATTTGAAACATCAAAGCTTATTGATATTCAAACCCCATTGACACGCTCTTTCACCCATCATTAGATTCCCAAAAGCGACAAAACAGAAAATTTTCTCCGATTTGAACACCTCCACGCATTCGAAACATCAAAACTTATTGATTTTGAAGCCCCATTGACACGCTCTTTCACCCATCATTAGATTCCCAAAAGCGACAAAACAGAAAATTTTCTCCGATTTGAACACCTCCACGCATTCGAAACATCAAAACTTATTGATTTTGAAGCCCCATTGACACGCTCTTTCACCCATCATTAGATTCCCAAAAGCGACAAAACAGAAAATTTTCTCCGATTTGAACACCTCCACGCATTTGAAACATCAAAGCTTATTGATTTTCAAACCCCATTGACACGCTCTTTCACCCATCATTAGATTCCCAAAAGCGACAAAACAGAAAATTTTCTCCGATTTGAACACCTCCACGCATTCGAAACATCAAAACTTATTGATTTTGAAGCCCCATTGACACGCTCTTTTACCCATAATTAGATTCCCAAAAGCGACAAAACAGAAAATTTTCTCCGATTTGAACACCTCCACGCATTCGAAACATCAAAACTTATTGATTTTCAAACCCCATTGACACGCTCTTTCACCCATCATTAGATTCCCAAAAGCGACAAAACAGAAAATTTTCTCCGATTTGAACACCTCCACGCATTCGAAACATCAAAACTTATTGATTTTGAAGCCCCATTGACACGCTCTTTCACCCATCATTAGATTCCCAAAAGCGACAAAACAGAAAATTTTCTCCGATTTGAACACCTCCACGCATTTGAAACATCAAAGCTTATTGATTTTCAAACCCCATTGACACGCTCTTTCACCCATCATTAGATTCTCAAAAGCGACAAAACAGAAAATTTTCTCCGATTTGAACACCTCCACGCATTCGAAACATCAAAACTTATTGATTTTGAAGCCCCATTGACACGCTCTTTTACCCATCATTAGAAAGCGACAAAACAGAAAATTTTCTCCGATTTGAACACCTCCACGCATTCGAAACATCAAAACTTATTGATTTTCAAACCCCATTGACACGCTCTTTCACCCATCATTAGATTCCCAAAAGCGACAAAACAGAAAATTTTCTCCGATTTGAACACCTCCACGCATTCGAAACATCAAAACTTATTGATTTTGAAGCCCCATTGACACGCTCTTTTACCCATCATTAGATTCCCAAAAGCGACAAAACAGAAAATTTTCTCCGATTTGAACACCTCCACGCATTCGAAACATCAAAACTTATTGATTTTCAAACCCCATTGACACGCTCTTTCACCCATCATTAGATTCCCAAAAGCTACAAAATAGAAAATTTTCTCCGATTTGAACACCTCCACGCATTCGAAACATCAAAATTTATTGATTTTGAAGTCCCATTGACACGCCCTATTACGTACCGCTAATCTTTTGTTGGATGCATAATTTTCTATTGTCATCAATTTTCGCACCCCTCACCAGATGAAACACAACATCAACGATTTAAAAAGTAAATCAATTTGCATTCATGTCTGATCACGATCACGTTTGATTTTTGTCACAATGCTCAAAACAGATCAAATCATCCAATGATTGATCTTACAAAAATCTAGATCAGCTGTGTTTCAAAATCAGCAGTGATTTTGTGTAACGGAAGATCATTGCCGATCGTCCTAGATGTGATTTGGAGATGACTGATCAACTGATCGTAAAAAGATCAGATCAGTAGTGATCTTTAAAGGAAAGATCACAAGTGATTCATGATCAGTAGTGATCGTGATTTGATGATTTTTTGATCGTGATTTTGCCAGCCCTGGGGCAAATAATACTAATAATAGTGGTAAGTTTGAGAGGTAAAGAATTTTTACCCCCTAATTTATGCTAGGTGCACATAACCAATTTCACTTGATTTTACGTTTCGTCTTAGACTCATCAGTGCGTAGCAGTTTATGTTGAACTGCTACCTATGACCTGACGGTTCAACACAAACCGCTAGGCAGACGTAAAGTTAATGCTAAGTGTAATATCAAAACTGACGTCCCGAACGAAACAAGTTTCGGCTTACTACTATATCACATCATACGCCTTTCTATACAAAATGTATGGGGTTCAGCCAGATACCATTAGTTAGACCGAGGGTAAAGTTTCAAACCAGCCGTTTTTCGTCCTTTTCGAGAACACTGTCTATATTGGAAATTACACAGATCGATAGCCAATAAAATTTTAGGAAGCTACCTGAAACCTCAAGTCGATTGATAAATTATAAAAATGTAAAACTGATGGTAAAAACGTGATTAATCCACGTAGCAGTGAGATGATACCTTTTTTTTATCAATCCGCATGTGTTATTTGCATGGATATTCTTAGGTGTTTTAGTTTTTTTTACATTATTTTTATTATCATCGTTTTAAACGGCAAATTGAGATTTCAATCACTCATTACCCTGTAATGTCGATACTGCAAATCGTATCGAATTTCAATCTTAACGTGTGACAATCGATTGAACATTCCATGAGATGTCGAGGTAAGTTCCACTTTAGAGTTTTTCGTCATTATTTATGGTACTTCCAGAATCGGTATTCATGAACTAGCATAACCGAAAATGATTCGAATAGCCATACATTATTACGCTAAACAATTTACATCTTCTATATCGGTAATTCCAGAATCGGATAAAATTCACCAATTTTGTAAGGACTTAAGGTCTTAAATTAAGTTTTTGTTTTTGAAGTTCGATTTTCCCTTTTTGAGAAAATGATTGAGCTTTGAGAAACGATTCGATACTGGAACCGGAACTCTGAAATCGGTGTAGCCGAAATCAGTTAAATTCGCCTGAGGAGTGTGTAGACATTTTTGAGAAATTGTAGTGCTAATTAAAATTTGGGGGTACATTCCGAATCCAAGAACGAATACCGCTTAAACTGAAATAAATTTATTTCGTAAATGACTATTCAAATCTGTAAAGTCGATAAACCTGATTAATTTATGTGGAATGGACATTTTTATACTAATCACTCTGTATCTCCTAAACCAGAAGTCGTATCTGACTAAAAAGTAGGAAGTTTTATAGGATTTTAAGACATCTCATTTGAATCATAGATGGTTTTTAGATTTCATTTGAATCTTAGATCGGTTTAGCCATCTACGAGAAAAATGAATTGCATTATTTTAATTTCGTTTCACATATCATCCTGTGGTTCCGCAATCAGAAGTCGGATCCAAACGTAATTCAGGAACCTTGTTTGGGAGTATACTACTTTCCATATGAATCTGAGTTTTTAGAAAACGTTCGAGCCATCTCCGAGAAAATTGAGTGAAATTATTTGTCACACACGCATTTACTGATCTCGACAAACTGAGTCGTATGGTATATGGAAGTCATGTTCTTCAAGCATTTATTGCTGTAAGTAGTTTAAATCAATATAATTATGGAATTGTTTTTAACTCGAAAATTCTGCCATCCTCTGGTTTACATATTCGAACGATTATGTTGCCAAAAACGAACCGTGCTAAAATCGGTCCGAGGCAAATTGTCATGAAAAAGGATGCTGTACACAGTTTTTTTTTTGGTACTTAGAAACAATTGTATGTAACAGTATAAAAAATCGTGTTTCACGTTGCTCCCAAGCATTGCTTTGTCATACAGCGCTCAAAACTCCTACTGCTGGAGTAGGGGGAAAAGTCGCTTATACAAAAATGTCGATATCTCCGTTGAAAATGGACGGATTTTAACAACCTATGGCTTGTTGGATAGCTATTACCGTCTGGAATCTAAGTATAGAAACATATTCTGTTTTCAAGGTCAAGTGTGACAGACACTGTCAAAAAACTAAACATTTTTACATAAAACTTCGAATAACTCAAAAAGTAAACATCCGATCTCAGAACCATTCAATAGCATTCTGGGTGACGGGGAGACCTTTCATTTGCGACTAGTTTGGATTCTATACCTTTATATATATATATATATATATATATATATATATATATATATATATATATATATATATATATATATATATATATATATATATATATATATATATATATATATATAAAGGTAAAAAAACCGAATAAGGTCCTGCTGGACCTATCAGTCAGACGGAAGGTTGAATTGAGTTATTTACTTCATCTCACACAACTCTAATTTTTCGACTAATTGGGACAATGAACGATTATCAGATAGAACCATAATGTCTTCAGTATATTTTAGCTCTTGTATATACTTATAATTTATGATCATTTAATGCAGAATTAGTCCTGTGACTCAAAATTATGCAGATTTAGTTAGAGATTTACTGTCTCTGTTCGAAAGCTGGTGACTCTCGTGGCTATAAAGACTGTCCCAGAAAGTATGAACGCAACCAAAAACCGCTGCCATTTCGCAATGGTTCAGAATCTGTCAATTTTTATGGCTGCGTCCTGTTGTGTACACTCTTCTCTAACCACTTGTGCAGTTGTTTATTCGTTCTATTAGTTTGTTTCGAAATGCGTGGACTTTCAGCAGAACAACGTCGAAAAATTTTGTACAAATGGTGTACAGAACGCGGACTGTCACTGCGCAAGATATCAAAAATGGAAGGAGTAAGTGAAAAAGCCGTGCGAAATGCAATCAGGAAGTTCGCTGAGGATAAAACCTTTGAGGATAAACCGAAAACGGGTTGAAAAAAACCCTCAGTTGGATGAACGTATACTGAAGGCGTTCGAGCAAAAGAAGGAGGTTTCAGTTCGGGATGTGTCCAAAAAAGTGGACACTTCAAAGTCAAATATTCTTCGTGCTAAAGAACGTTTGAATCTTCGAACCTATAAGAAGCAGAAACAACCAAAACGTAGTCCCAAACAAGAAGCATCGATCAGGCCGAGGGTTCGAAAGCTGTATAATACGATTCTTGCTGGAAATTTGAACTGCATAATCATGGATGAGGGAACCTACGTGAAACTCGATTACAAATCCTTGCCGGGACCACAATATTATACGGTTCGAGAAGGGTAAGTGTTAAACCGATTGAAGTCGAAAAATTTGGTAAGAAAGCTATGGTCTGGCAAGTAATTTGTAGCTGCGGTAAGATTTCGAAACCCTTCATCACCACTGCTTCAATGAACAGCGGAATATACATCAAGGAATGTTTACAAAAACGACTTCTACCCGTGATTCGAAACCACAAGAATCCTGTTGTATTCTGGCAAGATCTTGCTTCTTACCACTACTCGAAATCAACGGTAGAATGATATACTAACAAAAATGTCCCTTTCGTCCCAAAAGACATGAATCCACCAAATTGCCCACAACTTCGACCAATTGAGAAATTTTGGGCATTAACGAAGGGACATCTCTCTGAAACATGTCTCGGCAGCCGAAACCATTCAACAGTTCGAAAAAGATTGGAAAAAAGTGTCAAAACTTGTCGCAAAGAAGTCTGTACGGAATTTATTGAGGAACGTTCGCAAGAAGGTGCGCCAGCTAGTCTACAATGGCTTAGTAGCAAACGTTGAGAATAATATTCTGTTAATGTGGTCTAATATTATCAGTATATCGAATAAAATTTGAATATCTAACACTTGTGAATTATTTACAGCGAAATCAAAGTGCGTCCATACTTTCTGGGACAGTCTTTAACAGCAGTGCCGCTCATTTGTCGAACTATTTTTTCTTCGGTATTGTTTCTTACAGTCGAAGCAAAGACATTGCATTCAATTTTACCATAATTCGTTGATTGAGAGTCGACTAGTCCGCCAATTAACATGACGACTCTACTGATGAGATGACTTTTGCGACAATAACCCTACTATGCTGGGTTAAAATAAACGATATTCAATTCAATTCCACACTACTATACAATCGCTTTAAATACCGAATTACGTATGATTAGCATATTGAAAGATCCATTATTCCATGAATTGAATTTTGATTTTAAAAATTACGATTTACAGAAGAGCGAGATTTTTAGAAGTGAATTGATCTAATTTAAAGGATTTGCTAGTTGGTGCACAAAAATTATTTTGACCATTCAGATCCCCGATTTTTGGATGCGCTGAAACTAATGGTCAACAAACTTTTTGCCTTCAAAGTTTTTTTTAAAGCGAACAGCAAAATGATTATATAATGTGATATCAATTGATCATTTGATAAGTCGATATCATCTTAAGATTTCAATCTGATGTTGCTATCATAATCAGATTTCAATTTGTTTTCGTTTTGATGTTAGACTTTACTCGGGATACGTATCATGCGATTTTCTATACTCTACGAGCGAATGAAAAATGGGCTCCTTTTGACCTTCCCCGCATATGCACAGAAGTTGTTTCCATTTTAATTTCCCAAGTGAGCTTATTCTCCGGTGGAACTATAAAATCTAAGCTGCTCTTGCAGTGTGTAGTTGGCAAGGATCTACAAGCAGCCTGCATCGTGGTGTTCGGGATTCATTTTTTTTTCTTTTGATTCGTATTCAATGTTAGTGTATGTAACATATAATGACTATTCATGATGAGGAGGACGAAGATGCTGCTCAGGATGACAACGACGGTCTAATAAACGATTTCGGTCCCGCTCTGTACAAGCCATTGTCGATAAAAGTCCGATGAGACTGGAAAGATAAAGCTGTGTAGGGCAATGTGCGAACGGCAAGCAAATCAAAAATATACAACAAATGCTTTCAACTCTCAACGGATGATACGGTGGCCGAAAGGATGTACTAGTAAATCATTTCCTGGACCCATGCGACGACTCATGGGAATGCAATGGGTTAGGTGGCGCAAACACTGGTCGCATTTTAGCACAGGTGCAGTTGCCCAGTGGTGAGGAACAATTTATGGTATCCATTTCATGAAGAGCTAGAGAGGATATAGGATTGTCAGATTAACTCGTAGTTAGTATATAATTTACGGTTGTTCCAAGGGAATTTAAAACGGACGACGTCTTTAAAATTTATATACCGTCGTCGTTGCGAAATTCGATAAGCAAAACTCTCTACAGTGCAATCGAGAAACCGTTTTGGACCAGAGCTTCTGCTAGAAATGTGCCCGCCGCAAGGAAAACCAGAATCAATTTACTCTGATTGCGTTTGGAATCAAATTTAAAATTTTCCTCATTCGACAGTGACTTTAGGTGAAGCACAGCTGGTGGAAAGTAAATTCAACATCAACAACAACAACAACAACGACCAAAATCGCGCCAAACACGTGCCGATCGTTCGCGCTTCTGAATCGCGAGATTGCTCTCATAACTCATGGCAAATTGGCGACGAGTTTCCAGCGGAAATTCAGTCGTTCTGGTGGCAGAGCTTCATTGCATATTATTATTATTATCGTCATACCGGAATGATTTGCTCTGTGGTGAGCAGAACATAATCGCGGAGAAATTATCCCCTAGATGGTGTTGTGTAATTAATTATAACAGGGGGTTTACGTTTACTGCCATTTTCTCCGACATGCCGTTTCGGACTATGAAACTGAGCTTTGCCTTCTGGCGGTAGCAAACGAGCGGAGGTTTTTCAGTCTGATTGGGAGGCATTCAATTGCTAATAGAGTCAGTCATTTTTTGGCCTGAGGTGACGGTAGTTGATGGAGGAAAAGTGTTCTACAGAAGAAAATCCCGAGAGCCGGACTGTCCACGGCGTTGTTCTTGTTTGAATTACTGGTTATTCAAGAATGAACTGTCAAGTGATTCGCGTAAGGAAACGAAACTCAAAATAGTGTTCACAGCACAAATCAAGTATCAAGCCCAATTTGATTATTTTTTTTTTCAAATTAAAAAAATAATAATAAAACTTTAAACAGAACCAAATAGGGGGTAATGATTATTTTCCAAACGCATGGAAATATGTATATAATTACTTTTGATTTTTTTTGTTGATAAAGTCGTTTGTTGCAAATCATTCATTTTATAGTTGATTTAAACACGACGCATTTTGCGCTAAATCATATTTACATTTGGCAGATTTTGCTCAGATTTGAATGGAACTTTCTGGACATGTAGACATTGTCCTAAAATGTCACACACTGCCTTTTTTAACCGTTTCTTTTCAAATAGTGGATGAAAAATGACAAAGCCTGCAAAAAAGAATTATACTAGTGATCTTCATAAAATCAGTGAAATTATCCAATAAAAGTACTGTAAAACACTCGATTTTTTCAGAGACGGCTGAATCGATTTTCACAAACTCATAGTCCCATAGATCGCTATTGAATTTCATCTTTATCCGACTTCCGGTTCTGGAATTACAAGACAATATGTGCAAATCTATGAGAAAATGCGCATTCAATTTTCTCGGAAATTTCTCAACCGATTTTTATAAACTAAGATACAAAGGAAAGGTCTTGAGATTCTTCAAAAACTCCTCGAAAAATTGATTCAAATCCGACTTCAAGTTCAGGTATTACAGTGAGATTAGAAAAAAATTTCAATTTCATGAAGATTTTTTAACAAGTGATGGCGAAACGAGGTGCACATTTTTATAAAATTCACTGGTAAATTAATCTAGTTGGTAGATCTCGTTAGTTGTTAAATATATAAATCTACTTTGGGATTACGAACGCAACGGTAATAGTGAGGAAAAGCTCCAAAAACGAACCTCATTTCGATTTCTCAGGAACGGTTAAACCGATTTTCATAAATAATGATTCAAATTGTGGCTCCATTGTTTTAAAAGATACTGTGGAATTTCATCAAGATCCGACTGCCGATTCCGAAAGTATAGGACAATGAGTATCAAAACTTTCAAAAAGTCATACAAAATGATTGCAAATAATTATAGTAGAGAAATGACAAATCCTACAAAAAATTACAAAGATCAGCCCCATGGGGTTGTTCGTGCCATTGATGTGGAACAAGGCAACCGATATTTCTAATGATCTACAATCAAACAGTTCAATCAATCGTCACACTTTTGAATCCGCAATTGCACGAGAGTCTGCTTAGATTGATCTAGATTAGGAACCAAAACCGAACATTGTTTGTCTTGATTTGTATTTGTTTTATAGTCGCCGAAATTACACCCATATCCCAAATGTATGAAATTATATCTTTGTACATACTTTGTATACAAGCAATTATTTTCAAAGCGTTGTTTCTCTACCATTCTGCGATTTCGGTTGAAGTGATAAACTTTTTCTCATTATCAATCTAGTTCGTCTTATATAACTTAGGAATTTATCTTATGCACTTAAAATTTACCCTGGGCTAGTTGTCAATTTCTCAGGCGAAACGACATAACATGGAATTTCATCCGAGCTTGCATGACACAAGATCAGAGCATACAAGTCGTTTTATGGCACTTTTTGCCTTGCTGTATAGCAACAACCTACCTCTAGCATGCTACGCGTAGGACTGAAACGTTCGCTATTTTTTGTCGTAAATATGACTTACTTTACTATGGGGCGACTTTTTAAAATTTACCCTCTGAGAGAGTGATAAGTTTTTGATCGTGAATATCTCCTGTTGTATCTAATGAATCAACATAATTCTTGCTACATGCCATCGGAAATATGATCATAATTTTATGATAAAATTTTCAGTTGTGTGATATAATCTCAAAAAGGTTCATGATTAAACTTTTCTGAAATGTTTGGTATAAACGAGTATCAAAGAGGATAATTCACAAGGCGCGTTTGCCTTTCTCGTATTTTGAAGGCTCATAGCTCAGTGATCTGTAGAAGGATTTATATAATCTAACTACCAATAGAATCGAAAATTTTCAACTTGAATGTGTATTGCAACAACATTGAAGTTTTTCAATAGTACACTATTGTAAAACCTGTTTGATTTAACCCATGACAGCACCATCCAATCAGAACGCGAGATGTCTGCATCTATACAAGAGCATCCATATAAAAGTTGAGTGGTTCATTTTTCCTACCATTCGCTGAGCTACTGTTCCCGAAACAAGACAAACGAGAGCAACATCGAGGACCTGTCGTCTCACTGTTTCTCGTTCTGCGAACAGGAAAAGGAGTTTTGGCAAAGGGGCTGTCCGTACACCGCTGCCAGTAGCAGGTATAAAATGAAATGTGATGTGAGAAATAGCGTCATTTATATTAAAGCAGCTACTCTTAACGTACGAGACACAGTCAGCACGATGGCACCGAAAACCGGTAGAAAGGTTCATCAAGAAGGAAGTTACAATAATTTGTACCGTCACTAACACATTCAATTACGAACGGCAATGCGAAAGTGGAAGTGATGATGTTGAACACATCTTTATACTAGTATGGGGTAGTGTGAAAATTTGCCATGCGAAACAGGGTTGCCATATATACAGATTAATCTGTATTATTATTATTATTATTATTATTATTATTATTATTATTATTATTAAAATTACTCTTGCATACCGACGATCGTCGATACATTTCAGACCAGGCCATTGCAACCTCCTATATTAGCAAATTAAAAAAGAATTGTTTCAAGTTTGGAATATATAGTTGTAGAATAGCAGCTGTTTAAGGTAACTAATCTGTACTTTAATGTAGGTGCATCGCTTTGAACTCTATTGGTGAAAAAGGGGAAAGCTTGCACAATTCATACAATCAATAAACTAACTGATATTCTGAAAAGTGATGGGAGCGTTCCAGTTTTTTTCGTTTTCACGACATCCAGTTATGTCTCTGACATTACCCACCCGCCGTTTTGCTCTCGTTTGTTGCGTCTTATATTTGCACCGTTACAATTCTTCAAGTGAAGCATTGAAAGTTTGCCGAATTCATACAATCCATCAACTGGTGCGATTAATGATATTCGACAGTGTGGAAAAAGCATGTCAGTTTTTTTAGCGTATTCACGTCATCCCGCTATGTCACTGATATAACCCACCACTTTACCCTATCATTCCGGAATCGAAAGTCGGATCCGGATGAAATTCAGGAATTACGTGTAGAATCACAAATCATTTTCGAGAAACACACACACAGACATTGCTCAGCTCGACAAACTGAGTCTAATTACATATGACACTTGGCCAATTTTTACTAGTGATTGTATAACCTTTCTATATGTGAAAGGTAAAACAGTTTCAATAAAATGATTATTTGTTGTTAATTTTGTGTCTCGTATTTTCAATATACGTCGAACTGGCACCCCTTGAGTTTGCTAACATTTTTACGATTGCAATTTATTTCCTTCCTCCATTCTAAGAATATGGATCATCCTGCGAATTATAAACTTTTTAGTTAAAATTTGACAGTCGAGCAGTTATTTTTTATCGAGTAGTTAAATTTATCTAAAACTGTGGCCCAATTCAAAGTATGACGGATGGAAAGTTATTTGGGTCTATTTTGTTCTGAAAATAGAGTAAAAGTAAGTGGTGTAATAATTGCAATTCAGTGAAAGTAAGAAGAACTTTGAGATGAACTTACTTAATTTAACAAAGTATTTAAACTTTTTGTTGGGGTATTTTCTTTGAGTGAAAGTATCAAAAGATATTACACAGAAGCAATTTTTACTAAAAGTCTGAAACTAGAATTTTGTTGCAAGATTTTTTTTCAGTGTTTTCAGTCCAGTCGATTGAAAAATTCAACTGCAATGACAGAAAATGACGTGGCCGTATATAGATACAGTTCAATGTTTCGAATCGATTGGTAGTTAAATTATACAAATTCATCAACAAATGACTGAGTTATAAGCTTTCAACATTATGACAGAAAAAGGTTACGCGGTTAGTTTTGCATTTTTTCAAATTGACACCCAGCCTCGTACAGTGAAGAGTTAGCAAAAACGACAATCCAACGAGCGAACGCTTATACAATCTAGTCATCACCTCACTGGACGAGCTACTTGTTTCATTCACAGTCAAGCATCAACTGAAATCAAGAAATGATTTGCAGCATATATTTATAGATTCCTCTCCACACTACGCAGAATGATGCGGTGTTTTTATGCATGACGCAAAGCCTTCTATGCCGAACAAGAAAATGACGTCAATTTGGTCAGCTAGGATTGGTGGATGAAAACATAGGTCAATTCTAACCATTTTTTCAATAGTATGCTATTGAAATACTGAAACGACATTGCCATATATGTTTAAGTTAAAAGTTTCCGAATCGATTGGTTGTTAAATTATATCAATCCTTCAACAAATGACTGAGTTATTAACGTTCAAAATTATGACGAAAAAAGGTTACGCGGCTATTTTTGAAACTTTTAATTGACACCCGGCCCCGTATAGCGAAGAGTAAGGCATTTTTAATTCCAAAACACGACACTCCCTAAGTGAATCAATACAGAATTTCTGTGTCACTTATATATCTCGGATGAATGAAGTTGAAAGTTTCCGTTCTTTTCATAAATCATTCTAGGAAATTTACATCCCTTTCGATTAGTTGACACCACGGCAGCCGACAGGTCCAGTTTCCCGAGCTCTGTTGTGTTGCGCTACAACCGTTTGGATGGAAAGGAAATCAGACGCCAAACATCCGCTGCATCCAACAGGCGCTTGCTCGCTACATTCTGTTCTACCTCATTGAATGCAGCAGCAGTTTAAAGTGGGAGGAAAACGCACAGTGCCAGAGTGTAACCCTTTCGGGTAAGCTAAGTGCACAAAAACAGCGTGAAGGTAGTGAGCCGGCAGCAGTACGGAAGAGGAAATGGTTTTACGAAAGCAGCGACTTTCATCATCATGGCCACGGTTGACGACCGTCGCCATTGTGGAGTCATTGCTTGCTGTAAATTACACCCAAGCTGGGATGCTAAACCCCGGGGTGTGCGGGAGAGAGCGTAGTAGTTGTAGTCGATCGGGTTACAGGTTTTGGTGGGAAACCATTCAAGTGAAAAGAAGGATATCTTATTTCCTCTTGTTGAACTTATTTGCGGTATTTTTTTCCGCTCTGCTTTGCGTCGGACGATGCGATGGAGCTTGGCTCTTTCGCCTGGCGTTACGATCCTGCGATCCGAGAGGGAAAACGGTACGACGAATAGTGCTTGCTGGCGCCAGCATGAACAATCTAGTTCCCTGCTTTGTTGTACATAAATGTTCAAAAGAAAATAAACAGCTCATTGTTCTCCGGAAAATACCGTCGGTGCAGCATGCGGTAGCATATGTTGATGATGGAAAGCTATTGTGCGAGAATGGCAATGGCGAATCCCAATGTCAAAATCCCAGAGAATGAGGATGATCCATTTGAATCGGCACGGAACATGGATCCTTGAAAGTCCACCGTCTTTCCTGGGATTGGGCTGGGGTTAACAGTTTTTTTTGCCAGCAGCTCTCTTACTTACTTATTTTCAGATTATTTTTGCAGTGAAATTGCTTCGTTCCTTTGTGATATACTCTTTTATCGAGACCATATTCACAACTGATTTCTTCCATTGAATCTAGAGTACGCGATATACATACCCATACGGAAGGCATGTCTCGTCGGCTTCCTGGTGAGACGCTTCTGGGCAAAACAGAAAACATGTTCATGTACTTTGTAGTAAGCTTTACATTTTATTGCCTTGATGTTCAACCGGTTGCTTGCCGGGAGGGAATGTGGGCCAAGACGTTGTTTGTTTGTTTGTTTGTTTGCCTCGTAATATTTTATGGATTCAATGACACACACACACATTTTGAACTCGTTGGATGGATCCAAAAATATATGTTGTAAATAATATAATAGAAATATTCATGCTGTGAGTGTTCTATACGACAACATGCTACGGATTTGCTCCGTATTTTACGATTCTGAGTTATTCTGTTTATGATATAGACGTAACATTTACGAGTAGGAATTTTTTTTGCAAATTCCACTTATTTCAGTAGAATAAAGTCTTGATTTATTCATACTGAAGTGTCGTAATTTCGGACTATTATTGTAAAACTCAAGAGCTTAATAGTCGAGAACAAAATTTAATCCAAATTCAATAGTTACTAAACTACCGCCTTTCGCTTCTCTTACACAAGACAATCTGATTGAACTCGAGAGTAGCTGCTCCATATAGCCTCCGAGAATTGACACTAAATTGATGAAGGAAACTAGATTATACCATTCCAACACCGCTCGACATCTTGCCAAAGGCAGTAATTATGGTCTGCTTCGACGCTGCTCGGTGTCGGATCCGGGGTTGAGACTATCGGCATCTTGATGCTGCTGGAGCACTTGCACTCAATAATAATCATTGTCACTCCTTAGTTTAATTCGATCATCCCGACACCACACTGCTTCCGGTGCTTGGTCATATTCTGGGCCCGTGTTTTCTACGGGAATGTTTCATAAATGGTGACGGCGGTGGATTCCACAGAGTCTCCACTGCACTGTTTCGCGAGAATCTACGAGGAGTTGGCATTCAAACGGCGAGCGGCTTACAGTAATCGATTATGTACGCTCCATCTAGCTTAGTACCCGATGCCGATGCAGATCGGTTGCGGCTTTGTCATGCCAATTTTATGGGGTTTGTTGTTGCTTTTTTCTCCCTTTTATCCGCGGGTTGTTTATACGTTGGTTTTTCTCGTGCTATGATTTTTTTCTATGAGCACGGATAAACTAGGTCAAGATCGTCAATGAGTGTTTGTTACATTAGTGCGTGGGTATTGTTAAATAAAAACAATTGAACATTGGTAGTTGTTAATACTCTACCGTGTAGTAGTAAGTCCGAATTCTCCTAGCGAACTGATCGAGAAAGTTGAATCAAATTATATGGATTGAATTTGAAGCTAAGTCTCATCTTTATTGCAATCGACACGTTTTCTGATGAATTTGCATCCGGAGACCGAGATGGCCAATGAAAGGCGATAATCCCGTTTTACACTCAACTTATTATGACCCAGGTCGCAAGAGCCAGTACAATAAATAGTATTTGAATAACTTTTTACCTTTTTTAACCTTTTTACCTTTTTTTTATCAATATAAAAAATAGGTATAGAATTCGCTCAAACTTTAGAAAAATTTTCCGAGGCCCGGAGGACCGAATGTCATATACCAATCGATTCAGCTCGACGAACTGAGCAAATGTCCGTATATATGTGTGTGTGTGTGAGAGAGAGCGTATGTGTATGTGTGTATATATATATATATATATATATATATATATATATATATATATATATATATATATATATATATATATATGTGTGTGTGTGTATGTGTATGTGTGTTGTCAATCAAGAGGTCGAGATCTCAGAGATGGCTGAACCGATTTTAATCAAACTATTCGCAAATGTAATGTATCCCCGTCACCCTGAACGATATTGAATGGTTTTGAAATCGGATGTTTACTTTTTGAGTTATACGAAGTTTTATGTCAAATTTTCAGGTTTTTGACAGTATCTGTCACAATTGACCTTGAAAACAGAATATATTTTCAGACTTAGATTCCGCACGGTAATACCTATCCAACAAGCCATAGATTGTTAAAATCCGTTCATTTTTAACGGAGATATCGAAATTTTTGTGTAAGCGACTTTTTCCCCTATTCCAACAGTAGAAGTTTTGAGCGCTGTCTGCAAAGAAAGGCTTGGGAGCAACATGAAACACGATTTTTTATACTGTTACATACATTTGTTTCTAAGTACCCAAGAGACGGTGTACAGCATGATATTTTGCCTCGGTCCGATTTTAGCACGGTTCGTTTTTGGCAACATAATCGTTCGACTATGCCAAATGTAAACCAGATAGTTGCAGTTCGAGTTGAATGCAATTCCATAATTATATTGATTCAAACTACTTAGCAATAAGTGCTGGAAGAACATAACACCCATATACCATTCGAATCAGTTCGTCGAAATTAGCCAATGCGTGTGTGACAAATAATTTCACTCAATTTTTTTCGGAGATGACTCAACCGTTTTCTACAAACTCAGATTCATATGAAAAGTGGTATACTCCCAAACAAGGTTCCTGAATTATGTTTGGTTCCGACCTCTGGTTCCGGAACTACAGGATGATATGTGAAGCGTAAATAAAACTGTGTAACTCATTTTTCTCGTAGATGGCTGAACCGATCTAAGATTCAAATGAAATCTAAGAATCATCTAAGATTCAAATGAAAAGTTTTAAGATTCTATAAAACATCTTGTTTTTCGGTCAGATCCAACTTCGGGTTTCGGAGATACAGGGTGATTAGTATAAAAATGTCTATTTCACATAAATTAATCAGGTTTATCGGGTTAGCAGATTTGGATAGTCGATAGCCCAATAAACTTATTTCATTTTTGGTTGTATTCAGTTTTCGTTTCGGAAGGCACCCAAAAATTTAATTCACACTACGATTCTTCAAAGATGTCCACATTGATTTTCAAACATTTTGAAACAAATGTAAACTGTACAACACTGACTTCCGATATAGAAGATGACAATCCCGAAAAGCTTTAAAGTTGAACTCAAAACTATTGCAATTTATTCGTCATATGGCCATACGAATCGGTTTGGGTTATGCTGGTTCCAGAATACCGGCTCTGGACGTACTTTAAATTACCCTAAACTCTAAAGTGGAAATTACTTCGCCATATCATGGAATATTTAACCGATTGTTACACTTTCAGATTCAAATTCGATCCGATTTGCAGTTTCGACATTACAGGGTAATGAGTGATTAAAATCTCAATTTGCCGTTTAAAACGACGATAATTCAAATAATGTCATGAGAACTAAAACACCTAAGAATTTTCATGCAATAAACATGAGCGGATTGATAAAAAATGTATCATCTCATTGCTAGGTGGATTTAACACGTTTTTATTTTAAAATTGATACGAAAAATTCAAATATCTCAAAAAACGCATTTTTAATTTTTTTTGTGTGTCGTGTCCGAAGTTAAAAATAAAATACTGTCGAATTTTAAAAATTGAAATCATAATATTTGAAAAAGTTACATAATTTCAAAACATGAAAATTTTTGATAATCATGAAAAATTATTTTTATATATATTTCAAAATAAAGTTTTATGAAAGAACGCTACATTTCCAATAAAAAGGACGTTAATCGAAATTTTACTATATGCTACCGTTCTTGAGATACAGCGGTTTGAAAAAGAAAATTTTGGGTATTTGAGTTTATTAGGAAAAAACCTAGTCATGTTCCACCTAGTGATGTGATGATGCCTTTCTCATATTACTTATATTTTCAAAAAATATTACCAGAGGATACTGTGGAGAAATTTATTTTTTCAAATTTATAAAAAAATGTAATCTTTCTTTGGGTATAAATTAGTATAAACTTTACACTTTAGAAACAGTTATGTAAAATTAATATACATTTTACCTTATTTTGCATCGTCGCACTAAAGACGGTTTGAAATTTTAAACACACTTTACCCTATAGTTCCAGAACCGGAAGTCGGACTCGGATGAAATTCAACAGCAACTTATGAGACTAATAGGACCTTTCATTTAAGCCTAAGTTTGTGAAATCGATCATATCATCTTTGAGTGAGTTTCATTTCAGAGTTTTTGACCCGGCGTTTACGACTTCCGGAACTGGTATAGCCGAAGTGCATTTAGCAAGTAATCAAGATAGCCTGCAAATTGAATCAGTTTTGAGTCAATCTAGAAGAATTTTACCTTAATTTTGCATCGTTATTTTAAATGACGGTGTGCAATTTTAAACCTTCTATGAAAACATAATGAAATTCAATTGCTACCTATGGGGTTATGAGATTTTTTATTCGAGCCTAAGTTAGTGAAAATCGGTCAAGCAATTTCTGAGAGAAATGAGTGACATTATTTGACACATACTCATACACATACATACATACATACATACAAGAATGCATACACACACATGCATTTCTCAGCTCGATGAACTTTGTCTTTTCACTAGTCAGTTTTGATGTGGAACACATCTTTATTTGCTATATAGGGTAAATTAGTGTTTAAGATTAATTTCTAATTTATATAAGATGAACTCGATTGATAATGCGAAAAAAATTATCGCTTCAACCGAAATCGCAGAATGGTAGAGAAACTTAACACTATTAAAATAACTGCTTGCATACAAAACTTGAACACAAGCTTGGCCAAGAGAAGCTTAACTATCAAAATCGTATCGCAAGTATGTACAAAGATATAATTGCATACATTTGGGATATTGGTGTAATTTCGATGCCTTGTTCCACATCAAGAGCTCGAGCAATCCCAATGGTCTGATCCTTGTAGTTTTTCAAGTGATTGTGTAAACTTTCTATATGAGAAAGTCAATGAGAATACTTTTGAGGAATAGAGTCGTTATTATGATTTTGTAATAATACTAACAAGTGGGTACAAGATGTATGTAGGAGAATATCAAGGATTCTAAAAACTACAAATGGTTCCTTCTGCGAATGACCGTTTATCTATATTAACTTTTCTTGAAATTATTTCAGCGTAATTTTTTATGTTTTTGAAAATTTCTTCTGATACTTTGGAAAGAAAGTGGCCCCGGTCATAATGCAAAATATTGAAAAGAAATAATCGCTAATTACATTACAATGAACGGTACTTCAATACAAATAGTAGCTGTCATTTTCAGAATCGATTTAATAACTTTTTCATTTCGTTGCGCTTTAATTTCTTATCATTTTCGAATACAGATTTTTAATACAGAGTTTTGATCTCCCCATACAGATTTATAGATTTTCTACTGAAAAATATAGATTTAAATGTGGCAACCCTGCACGCTACTTGAAATCGAACAAAGCACGCTGCAAACGGAGCCAAGGCGATGGTGTTTTCTTTTACAATCAGCACGTACCGATTTTGCATTGTCATTTTGTATGACGGTTCCAAACTTTCGGACATCGCCCTATAATTTTGGAATCGGAAGTCGGATCTGGGCGAAATTGCGCAGTATCTTTTGAGACAATAAGAGCTTTAACTTGAATCAAGACTTCAACCATTTCTGAGAAATCGAAGTGAGTTCCGTTTCTGAAGCTATTCTTCATCATCATCTGTGCTTTCGGAATCAGAAACCGGGGACTAGTAGTCCCAAAGTAGGTTTATATATCCTTTAACTTACAAAATCTGCTCACTGAAGCTTGCTTCATTTAGAATTGGAACAAAGACAATTGCCTGTATTTCAGTTATTTATTATTGTATTCAAGATCTTTTTTTATACAAATGTAGCGTTTTCTTCATACTTTTAAGAAAAAATACGGATAAAATTATTCGTCACGGCAATTAACACGGCTCAGTAGGCGGCGCACACCTTCTTCGTCCATCGTTTTAGCTATCTTATTCCACCAGGTCGTCATCTGATTTATGTCTTTGACAACGTTTCCCTTTGCCTTGAGTCTCCTTTTCATGATTGCCCAGTATTTCTCAATAGGGCGGAACTGGGGGCAGTTGAGTGGGTTAAGGTTTTTCGGAACAAACTGGACCACTTTCTCTGCATACCATTCTTAAACGGCTTTGCTGTAATGACAGCTTGCCAAATCTGGCCAAAACATTACAGGATGGTCGTGGGATCGAATGAACGGCAAAATTCGTTTTTGGAGACACTCTTTTTGGTATAGTTCCGATGTCATTTGTCTTATTTGTAACGAAAACTTTCGTTTTTTGCCGCAGGTGCAAATGCCCGGCCAAATCATAAATTTTCTTGCAAATTTGTCGGCAAAAACAAATTTAAATTTGGCTGGAACATCCCCCCGAGCCGTTGCCAAGTAAAATTTTTGACCTGGGATTTGACCGAAGTCAGCCTTGACATAGGTTTCATCGTCCATCAGAAGACACCCGTTGAACTTGGTCAGCACCTGGTCATATAGTTTCCGAGCACGAATTTTGACCACACTATTCTGTTTCATGGTCCGATTTGGCTGTTTGCTAGCTCGATACGACTTGATTCCTTCCCGGAGTCGAGTTCTCCTCACGGTACTATGGGCAGCACCGAATTTTCTGACCAAATCACGGTCCGACAGATTAGGATTCCTCTTAATCGTCTTCAAAATCTTACCACGCAGTTTCCGGTCGTCAGTTCGACTCCGACGATCGGCTTGAGGCTTCCGAATCGTCGTCAATGTTTTCTTATACCGTTTGATAACGCGCCATACGGTATTTCTGGGGAATTTCAGCTGTTTAGCTAGCCTAGATGCAGACCACAATGGATTTTCCAAATAACTGTGCACATTTTTTTCCTTCTTTCGGCTTCCATGTTGATTGTTTACAAAGTACAGTCGATTTTCGGAATGTCAAAAATCATACGTGAAGCTGACAAAATTCCAGGCACGTGGGCGCCAAGAGCTTCCAAATCCGTCCACCAGGAGCGCCACAATATGAGCAAAAGTTTGTTCCAATTCTAAATGAAGCAAGCTTCATATGAATTTTCCAGTTAGCTTTGTGAATTTTCCAGCCATTACTTGTGAAAAAATACTTGATTGAGATTGAAAATATTTCACTTATCGCACTGTACTACCGGAACCGGAAGTCGGATCTGGATAAACTTCTCGGGGACTTTCTAAAAAATTCAAAACTTAGTTTGTGAAAATCGGTAGAGAAATTTTCGAGAAAATTGAGTGCGCATTTTCTCATAGATTGGCACATATTACCTTGTAATTCCGAAACCGGAAGTCGGATCGAAATAAAATTAATTAACTAGTAAATGGTTAATTGAATCCATAGTTTGTTCTGACGGACGGTAATCTCAAAAAGGGGTGATAACGCAGACTACGACGATGAATGTCGAAATTAATTAATTGTAAGAGTTCGGGACAATCGATACTTGATTGTAACAAATCGGCTATGAAAACTGCCCTTGAGACATTCCTACGAACAGATAATAGATCCAAGCCAATAAGTTTACGGCGATCTTGGTAACTAGGTAGATTAACATGGTCGTTCCATGGTAGATTGCGTAGAGTAAACCGAACAAATTTTCGCTGGAAAGCTTCGATGCGCTCATCGTCGATTTGATAGTAAATAATAGCGCCATATTCAAACATCGAACGGACTAGTGCACAATATAATGTCTTAAGGCAGTGTATATTGACAAAATTTTTGGTTACGCGAAAAATAAATCCTAGAAGCTTGGGAGCCTTGGAATTTATATAATTAATCTGGTTTTTGAAGTTTAATTTGGCATCAAGAATAATTCCTTTACGGACAATCCGCGTTTTAGTACTTTCCCCGTAATGTTGTACTCGTATCTTATAAACGAGTGTTTGCGAGAGAAGGAAATAACAGAGCATTTTGAGGTGTTTTAAGTCATTCTGTTGATTTGACACCAATTGACGAATGTATCAAGCTGTGATTATAGAAATATTGTGTCTTCTTGAGATTTAACCTGGTGATACAGCTTGAAATCATCAGCAAAGGACAGCTTACAGCATTTCAGTGAAAAATTGAGATCATTAAGGTATAGTAAAAATATATATGGCCATAAATGGCTGCCCTGAGGTACTCCAGAGCTAACGGCGAAGGGTGTCGTCGAGCAGTTTCTAATTTTTACAGACATTTTGCGGCCAGTTAAATATGAATGGATCCAGTTCAGATCCATTGAAACCAAGCCTATCGAGCTTAGCAACTGTTATTTGACGATTTATCTTGTCGAAAGCTGCGGAGAAATCTGTATGAGATTGCGTCAACTTGGAGACGTGCTTCAAGAGAACGAATGATAAAACATGTGTAGGAGAGTAGATTCGTTGAAGTTGAACGATTGAGCATACAACTATGCTGAGTTTCGGATATGTAGCTACTGAGATGCATTACGTGGAGCATAAAAACAACAAATGCAACGTACCAGGGTACATGTCAGGATTAAGCTATGTACATGTACGAATTTATTCGAAGAACTTTGTTGCGGTACGGAGAGATTGTTTTCATTGAGAAAGAAAAGTTAGTTTATCTTCAATGGTGTACGTTTATTACGCATGCGCTTTCAAAAAACTACACCTTTTTATGTAACTTGCAGTCAAAACACAACCATTCCATGGAAATCACTTGTCACCTACGACAATCGACAATTTCCAACACATTTCCTGTTTTTCAATTCTTTAATGGTCCTTTACTGTACGACTAATGATAACTGGACTCATTCGCGGAATCTCTTTCACCGGCACTGGTTTTTTTTTCACTAGATTGACATAACTTTACCTGAATTGTCTGTTGGCGTCCTATTTATTGCAAGTATCTATTCAAATTAGGATTTATGGGCTTTCGTTGACATGACTCTTATGCACACCAAACCATTTTAAGCGTATCCATTTACACCGGAACTGTTGTCGGTTTATAGACTTCCGCGTCATTAGTTCTGGGCGGCACTCCGCACTTCCTTCCCACACCGACACCGAATTCTAACCAAAGCGGAAAATATGCTGGTACTCGTTATCGTCCTGATTTTTGTTTTCTGCCTTCTGTCGGATTTTTTTTTCGACTCCATCATCATCATCTCAGTGGCAGCCCAAATGAGATGCTTAAACAGTATTATGTTCCACGTTACCCGTCGTTACGAGAAATTGAGCAATTTGGTAACTGGATCTGCTGACCCAAGTTGGTTCGAAGGACCAAAATAATGCTACATTTAATGAGGAAGCGTGTCTCGTCATTCCGCGTCATTCAAGAAGGCTGATTTGGGTCATTGATTTGACGTTAAATGCCATGTAAATATCAAAACATTTACTATGAAAAAAAATTTGCCGTATTTAACATCAATTCAATTTCACAATGCACAGGTTTTATGATGGAACAAACATAAATGAAAATGAAGAAAAACAAAAAGAGCTCAGTTAGTGTTTTCAAACATTCCAAAAGGCATGTTTTGCTAAGTTCATACGCAAATGGCTGTTCAATTAACAATTCAGCTCGGATGTGATACTATCCCCAAATTTGCAGGAGCAGTGAAACAGAAATCGTTCGCCATCGCATCACAAAGCCTCGATGGATTTGCTTTACCTCTGTTAAATTTGACTTGTAAATTTGACAAGCGAACCAAAATATGCAGATCAATCACATCCATATATGCATCAGCCGGCGTCGCGCCCGGAGAGTCAGGAGAGTGATTTGTTTACTATCCTTTCGTCAGACGAGAATGCGGGCATTCGAAAAATTTATGTGCATATGATGTATGGATCCCTGTTCCGGGGGTTTAGTCGTAGCCCGAGGCTGGTACCTTAATTTTCCGCTTGCAAAATTGTAAGCGAAAATTCCTCGTTTCTGTACCTGCATAATGGGCTCCGGGTGTTATCCGTTTCGAGTGAGTATTTCCGTTCAGTTTGTGTTTTGCCTTTCTCGTATGGAATGGTTATGCATTGACGGTGAAAAAACGGAGACCCTGAGGGGCCAGTGACATGTATGTGACGAATAATATCACTTATTTTTCTCGATGATAGCTGGGCCGATTTGCACAAACTTGAATTTCAATGAAAGGTCCTAAACTTGATCCGAGTGCGTCTTCCAGCTACGGAGTTACAGGGTGCTATGAGTAAAAACTTGGATTTTCAAGAGTGTGGTCAGAGCTTTCTTCGATTTCTCAGCGATGACTGGACCATTTTTTTCAAATTCATATTTTTTGGACAATAACATTGCAATTACTGACATTTACTGTTGATTGGGACAACCATTGAAGTTATCGTGGATGACCCTAGCAACCGTAACTACCGCGGTAGCAACAATTATTGGACTTTTCACTTTCGATAAAAAGTGCAACATTGGGCGACGAGGTTATCAACGAATCCAAAGCTTTTGACAGGAAGAACCTGTAATCAATTTCTTCTATGTGAAATTAGGGAATATAAAACAATTGTTTGTAACTTAAATAGCTAGTTAAGAATTGAGAAAGTAATATTCAATTTACAAAAAAATACAGTGTCGGATAAAACTATAAGACCAGTAGCAGATGAAAATTTACAATGAACGCATTTACTGACAATGAGATTTTTTTCTTCGCCGTAGCATGCACCTTATATAGTATTTCGAATACAGTCACAATGGCAATGGTGTTCAATAAAACATATTACTACTGTTTTCCTTATTTATTTATTTATTTATAATTTGTCAATTGTCTTAGTGTGCATGGGATTACTAGACAGATGTCAATGTCGTTCACGTAAATATTATAGAGGAACAGACAGAGGCATGACCCTTGCGGGAGACTCATGTAGCTCAATTCAGAACGTTACCAAATCGCCATTGAAAAATACATGTGCTTCTCTGACAAAAGGTTGTGCCAATAATTGTGCGCCAAAAATCCATGCTGGTTGAGCCTGTCTGGAAGATCATCAATGAAAACTGAATCAAATGCTCATTTTATGTCCAAATACACAGATGCCATTTGTTGCTTTTGAGCGAAGGCAATTTGCATGTCAGACGATAGCAATGCAAGATAATCATTAGTCCCTTTATTTCTACGAAAATCAAACTGAGTATCTGACAACAAGTCGTACGCCTTGATCCAAATGTCGAAACGTCGAAGAATAAGTTTTATCCAACAGTTTTCCGATACAGAATCATATTGCAATGGATCTACATGAGCTATGATTGGAAGCTGGTTTCCCCGGCTTTTGAATGGTGAAAACTTTCACTTGCCTCCAGTCAAGTGGAACATTATTTTGTTCAAGAAACTGTTCGAACAATTCCAACATAAGTCTTTGTTGAGGTCAGGTAGATTCTTCACCACGTTAAATTTAACTCAGTCCAACCCAGGAGCGTTGTTGTTATAAGAGAAGAGTGCTATAGAAAATTCCATCATAGTCATGATAGCCCCTTTTCAGGCTGGAATTGAACCATTATTTGGAGGAGACGCCCGAATGATACTCTGCGTAACAACAGAATCTGGGCCAACTTTCCTAGCAATCGAGCAAAAATTTTGCATAGTTTTTATAGGACCCAAACGGAACACGAAAAGTTTGGTGTAGCGAGAAAATAAACCTTTTCATCTTTATCCCATACAACCTTGTCTCACCCTATTGAGCATGTTGCTCAATTGCAGTAGCAATTTGACGAAAAATCTTTAAGGTTCGGATATAGAAAATTGTTTTTAAATAGTGTTAATCGATTTGTTTACAGAAGAAGTAGTAGAAAAAAGGCATCTGACACATACACAAAGTAGACGTTCCTCTAGTTGTGTAGTCTTATCCGTGTGGTCTTGAAAAGGGTGATTTTGGCCGGTATCTTTTTGGCAACACTGTTTTTGACAGATCATGTGTGAATCGTGTCTTGTGTCATTCTCAAACTAGTTTAGTTTTGTCTATAATTTAATCATGAATTGGCCCTGACAAAGTTGGAGGAAGATCAACTTGAAAAATTGTGGCCATGAAATTTTCGTTAATACAAATTACGCTTAACCCAGGAAGCAATAAATCAAATAGCCCACAACAAATGCGTCATAAATGTACTTTAGAACCCTCAAATTTGCTCTGAGTGAAACTGTCATCCAATGAACACGCACATACACAAAACTAGATTTATGAAAGAATTTAACTGACAATAATGTTTTAAAGAAAATGTTTGAAAAGAATATTAAGAGTGTTTGCATGGTTTTATTCTAGTACACATTGTTTTATTTTTAGTCCAGTTGTTAGTCTGGGTAAAAAGTTTTATAGAAGCTTTAAAAACTATGATATTACTTGTCAAAAGAGACATTTATTATAGTCGCCATAAAACAGGTGATTGAAAAATCGATTATAAAACTCCTATAAATTACAAGCAAAACCATTAGGCATTCGAATTGTTACTTGGGATGTTCCTTAACAGAGCCATTAGAACGGCTGATTTTGTGTAATGCTCTCCACCGTTGTTTTTTCACCAATGCAAATGACTGGCAGCTGTGACGTAATCGCTCTTGTCGGAAGCGAAACTAGCTTTGCAAACGACACACAATACATCTACTCGCAGTGGCGATAGAACCCAAACTGATCCAATTTTTGTTAAGAGGTTTCTTTTACGTGATTTCGTTAGTAGCTTTTTCACTAATGGGCGGTCCTAGCGGCTATAAAAATAGCAGCATATAGAATTTTAATTTCGATTATTTCATTTCGGATTTGCATCTCATTGAAAGAAACTACCAGGGAAGCTGTACTGGATTCATTCCTGCCTTTCAGAAAGACCAAATTGTCTAACTCACTACGATATTAAACACTGTTCGGAACATTTTTCTCGAACGTTTTGTGGTACAGCAGCAGATATTTTGTTCTCTTCCTCAGAACGCGTTCTGATTGGCTGGTGTTGACAAGGGTCAAATGAGACAGGTTTCTCAATAGTGTACTATTGAAATACTTCAATGCTGTTACTATACACGTTTAAGTTGAAAAATTTCGATTCTATTGGTAGTTGAATTATATAAATCCTTTCGCAGATCACTGAGCTATGAGCTTTGAAAATGCGAGAAAGGCAAACGCGTCTTACGAATTATCCTCTTTGATACTCGTTTATACCAAACATTTCAGAAAAGTTTAATTTTGAATTATTTGAGATTATATCACACAACTGAATATTTTATCATAAAATTGTAATCATATTTCCGATGGCATGTAGCAAAAATTATGATGATTCGTTGGATACAACAAGAGATATTCACGATCAAAAACTTATCACTCTCTAAGAGGGTAAATTTTGAAAAGGCACCCCATAGTAAAGTAAGTCGTATTCACGACAACAGTGGGATTTGTCGGTTATGTCACATATAACATTGTATCTCTTGAGACGGAAAAGCTAGCCATTACCCTTCCAAAATGTATTGACATTGTTCGCTTTCAAATAACCCTAACTTAATCAAAATTTATTGTGTCATCTACGAGAAAATTCAGCCGATGAAAAATGTGCGCTTAGTCGCTTACGTCGCTTATACCGTTATATGTCCGGAACCAGAAGTGATAACCATTTCATCTTTGAACTTGGTTCATAATTCAGTAGCTTTCAAATGAGCCTAGACTTGTTAAAATCGGCTAAGCCATTTCCGAAGAAAATTGAACGGTAAAAAACACCGCGTTTGTCGCTTACGTCACTTATATCGTTATATCTCCTGAAAGTAAGTTTTTACAGCAATTTTAATATCTTTCTATGAAGACAGGTATAAACGAATTCTTTGTTAACTTCAAATTGCTGAAGGCTCAGTAATTCGTGAATATCACTTTGTTGCTTTCGCCGAGTATTCAGTAAAGGTTATGCCGAGCATACAGTAAACGTTTTGCTGATGGTTCCGATAACTCCTGATGTTCGTCCAATTTGAGATTACCAAGACTCAGCCAGTCCCAGGTTGGCGGTTCTGGGCAAAAGGCCTTACAAGCCAGTTGTCGTATGTTCGAGTCCCGACCTGGAAGAATTTATAGTGTCAATAGAATAGTCTAGCCATATAATGACTGTAATTCGTAACTCTGGAATTGGAAGTCGGATCAAGATGGAATTCAATGGTAAGCCTTGACCATGAGACCTTCTTTTTTGAATCTAAGATTGTGGAAAACGGTTCAGCCATCACTCAGAAAATAGAGTGACGATCTGACGACCCTCGGCTCTACGGGCCGCTGTTGAGCAGTCGACTTTTGAAGCGATTGCATAATCTTTCTACATGAGAAAGGCAATATAGCGACAAAATGCCGACAAGATAGCGAAACTGTCATTCGCATTGATTCAAACCCTTCGAGACCACAAACCTGAAAAATATATATTTTTTAAATTGGCCGTTAAATGACAATGGTTTTTATAACCAGAATAATTATACAGTTACACTTCGTACTAATCGACGTCTTTGTCTTTAAAATCTCGTGCTTTACTCGAAACATTATCAATATCAACCATAAAAATAAGTTTCCAAAAAAAAATTTTTAATCGTCTACTCTAAAAATTCAGTCGTTTTTGACAGATACGTTGATGCTTTTTTTGAACAAACAAATAATTCTTGTTGCTAGAGAATATTACCTTTTTAATCTACATTTGCTTTAATCTACGAGACGATTTATTTCTCTATTCGCTCTAATTCTTGATATAAAACCTGTTTTAATCCACCTAGTGGTGTAATGATGCCTTTCTCATGTATAATATTGTGGTATTCTATTCAAAATTTTTCTCTTCGATTTTTGTTTCGCCGGTTTAAGTGGCGGTGTACAATATTGAACACACTTTACCCTATAACTCCGGAACCGGAAGTCGGATCCAGATGAACCTCAGGAATTTCGTATGGGACCATGAGACCTTTCATTTGAATCTAAGTTTGTTAAAATCGGTCAAGCCATCGCTGAGAAAAATGAGTGAGATCTGTTTTGGTATATATGACCACTATTTTCGGTGCTTTCGGAACCGGGTACCGGGAACCAGGATAGCAGAAATCGGTTTGCTTAGTTGCCTACTGATAATGACTATCGATTTGTGTAGTTTTGAGACCAGTTTAGGAAATTTTTCACGTTTTTTGTTTCGCCGGTTTAAGTGACGGTATACGATATTGAACACACTTTACCTTATAACTCCGGTACCGGAAGTCGGATCCGGATGAAATTTAGGAATTTCGTATGGGACCATGAGACCTTTAATTCGAATCTAAGTTTGTCAAAATCGATTCAGCCATCTCCGACAAAACCTAGTGAGATTATTTGACACATACAAACACACACACACACACACACACACACACACATATTTTCACTAGTCGGTTTTTCAAGTGATTGCATGACCTTTTTATATGAGAAAGGCAAAAATTCTGCAAACTTCAGTACAACAGGCAGCGAAGTGGTTAGAAAAACTGTCCAGCTCCTGGGCAGAGATGCCAGGTAAAATTTTCACGTCTGCATACTAGAAATCCTCCAAGGCAAGTGTTAAATTTTATAAGTATGACGAGAAAAACTAAACAATTAGGCCGACGCACCTCCAAAGTCTGTAAATTCGACGATTGTATATAAAAGTTTCAGAAAGCTGTTAAAAGTCTGCAAAATTGTACAGACTGCTTACAAAAGAAATCGCAAATTCACATGCAAATCTGCAACCTGGCACCTGTGATTCTGACGATTAGTGAATATCTGATTTTTTGTATTAATCAATTATTAGATATTCGATTGATAAAAGAGGAGTCGACTAATCGATTACTATTAAGCATTAATCGATTAATGCAATTAATCGATCAAATTATTCTAAACAGAATCAGAGCTGCCAAATGAAAATCTGTGTTGAATATCAAATCTTTACCATTAATGTATCATACAGTAAGATAAATTTGAGAAAATGTGGTTGAAATGTCTAGAAAATTCAATAATATCTAACGAATGGAAAAATGTATGAACATTGTAACCGTGGGCAGAATGGATAAAAAATCATTAGTTAAATTAAAATTCGTATTTCCTTGAATTATGACAGATGAAACTGCAACTCTCGTCATAGCAACGTTTAGACTTAGGCTGCAGACAGAGTGAGCGCGAGAAGCTTAGCCGAGCTTGGTGCTGTCCAAAGCAGGAAACATACTTACAGCAAAACAGAGGGACCCTGTCAGAGTGAAATTCGAGCCGATTTCTCACTTGTACTCTAAAAGAGTTCTTTTGATTAACTACTTGTATCATTCTCGCTTTTGATTTGCCAATGATAGTCACCAGCTCGGCTTCGCTTCTCGCGCCCATTATGTCTGCAGCCTAAGGCTAAACGTTATCTACTACAGGGATGCCAGGTCATTTTTCAAAAATCTATGATCAAATCAAAAACCTGTCTGTAAAAATCTGTGCCCGTTTCCCGTACCATGAGCAAAAAAACAAGGTCTCACTATCAACACGCAACACCTCAACCGCTCTGTATTCGATTTAAAAAATCTGTGATTTATTCCAGAATCTGTGAAAATCTGTGATCATTTTCAGAAATCTGTGAACATTTGTATCATTTTTAAAATCTGTTCCGAAAAATGAAAATCTGTGAAACACAGATTAATCTGTGAGCCTGGCATCCCTGATCTACTAAGGCTGTAAACTATTCTGCGGTTAACTTTAACTTTTGGCTGATTTTTTTCAGTGTCGAAAATAACCATCGATCTGTCAAAAATAACCATGCTCTCGAACAGAGTTATTTTTGACAATATCAAAATAACTACTCAAGTGTCAGATTTCAAACAAAAGTTAAAATTAATCGAGAAATGGTTCACAGGCTAATTGATATAAATCTCGAATAATTGATTGCTATTAATCGATTAGCTCGATTAGTGGCACTGACGTTAATCGATTACAAATACTCGATTACTTTAGCATTTTAATTAATTTAAAGTTTTAATATTATTTTAAATTTTTTAAATTTTAAATTTTAATTTTAATTTTTAATTTAATTTTTTTTTAAGGACAACTTCATTTCCATATCGCATAAAACAAACGAGAATTCTATCGGATTTAAACAATAATAAACTTGCCATTTTAATCAATAGCAAAACAAATATCCAGCGTTAAGTGAATGTTGCACCCAAAATTATGGCTCATGTGAAAGCGGCGCCCAAATCGTGAGGGCACCGCGTGTCGATCGTTGTGACATCTGCAAGAATTCGCCTCGCTGATTGAGCAAATTTCACACACAGTTTATATGTGAGCCTCAGAGATTCCAGGTAAAAATTTTAAATATCTTCTGACATGGTTGGAAAAGTCTATATCCGAAATAAAATCTGCAGTCAGCAAGTATGTCTTGTTGGCAGCCATTTCTCTATAAAGCATGATACGCTAAACTGATTTGGCGAGCAAAAAAAAAGAAGGTCGCGACAATTTCAAAAGTCTATAAATTTTGCCGAAAGTCTGCGAAAAACTTGATTTTCAAAAGTCTGCACAACAAAATATGTCTGCAGCACTATGTACGAAATCTGCAAATTTACAGACAAATCTGCAGATTTGGCTTCTCTGATAAGCCTGTATATCTGTTATCTGTGTTTGAACCTAATACATTTTAAATATCACATTGGTTTGTCGGTATTCAATCGTTAATCTAAATACTTTTTCATCGAGCGATTTGTTATTATAAATTACATTAAAAATAAACATTTATTCTGTACATGATCTTATAACTATTTCAGGTTTGTTTATTACAGGTCATTACATTTATTCGATGTAAGATAGCTGTCTATTGGTTGAACTCATGGAAGAGGAAGGAGTCTAACATAAAATGAACATTGGATTGGAACTCCAATGGATTTAATGAAACGATAAAGAAGTTTCATGTATGGAGACGGGTATAGCGTGATGGGATAGTCGATGCCTTTCACGCAGCCCGCCTGGGTTCGATTCCCAACCCCGCACATAGGGCCAGAAAGATTTTCTGGTCCGAAGAGGCGAATGACCTAAGATGTTAAAGCCTCTATAATTCAAACAAAAAAAAAAAAGTTTCATGTAAGGAAGGTCACGACAAGCTTATAAAAGCTTAACTGAGAAAGGAATCATCACACCAGTAGATGGTTTAAAACAGATTTTTACTGTTATGTTTGTGCTTCTATTTGGCGTAATCATGGGAGTACTGCAATCATAGCATTTGCACAAATATCACCTTTCAAATTAATTGCTTTTTATTTTTTATTTGCGTGAATTCCGTAATTGGGTATGCGTAGAGGTATTTCGTATGAACGGAAGTAATTGAATGCATCGCCATGATAGATGCAAGTATTTTTTTACATTTATTTGCGTTACATTTTTTTTCGCTAATAGTTTGCGTTTTGTTCTATATTTAGTATGAAAACGGCTGTGAGGGGGGGTCATGCCGGTTACGATGGAATCCCGTCAGCTTCATTTGATGTTAATGTATCAATTGCATTCGCTAGTTTACTCTAATTACAAGCAATGCTAAAATGAATGAAGCATTAAAGCATCCGACGATGGGTCGTCGGCAGTCGTAGGATGATCCGTGTTTATACCAATGGAAACATTGGTCCTTCAGAGTAAACCTCAATTCATTTCAAATTTCATGTTTCAATTTCATTTCATTTCGCTTGCCAATTAAAAGGGGAACGTTATGAAAAAGCAATCAACCCACTGGCCACCACGAATACGATCAGATGTTAGCTGGCTCCACTAATGAAACAGGTTTCCTTCCATTGTGGGTGAAAAATCAACCCGTGCGAGTAATTGATACCCTTCAGGTATACGATGGCTGCTTGGTAGCAACGGTCGTGTGTTGCTGAAATTTAGCTGGTACCGAACGGACGGACGGACGGACGGACGTATCAATTACGTTGCTGGGAGCCACTACTACTTAGCCTGCAGGTATGTAAACCCATCAGGGGTTTCATGGATCAAAGAATGGTAACGTTATGAACTTTGAACTCGAGGCAAGCGAATGGTTGACTATCGGGTATTGATTAACCGACATACGACTTACTTGTTGCACAAACGTCAGTCAGGAAAGGACGTTTCCTACTCTGGTAGGTTTCGCTTCGGTAGCTGTAAATAACCAATCAATTCATGAATGCATTGCTCCTGTTCATTCCATTGCGTCCGTATTGATGGAAAATTTCCGAAAGAAAGGAAATATTTATCGAATGCCAGAGATGAGGTTTTTTGTGAATGTTTCAGGAATGTTCTGGTTTCATACTACACAGAATGTTCATAATATGAATCAGTTTGTAATGAAATTCACATCAATGTTGAGAAAGTTTCTTGTTTGTATTTTTCTATGATTGTATTTGAAGCAGCACAGTAAAAATATCTGAAAATAAACTTTTTCGGTATTTTGTATTGTGACTTAAATAGTGAAAACGGGAATTTGTATTTCGAAATACGTTTTACAACAGCCAGGAGAACACAAACGGATCTCAGGTACCACCAGAAGGACGCGAAGTACAAGCAAAAATTGCAGGAAAGACCAAATCTTTCGTTACGTACTCTGACTAGAAAAATTAAAACATCTCCAGTTGTATCGCGAATGTTGGTCCTGCATGATAATGGGCGATGAAACTTATATACTGAAAGAGTTTAAGCCGCTCCCTGGAATATTTTTTCCCAAAAAAATATTTGATTCGGCAGCCAGTATGCAGCTATGGTCGAACAGGCTAGAGCTTCATCACAACCGGAACGGTAAACAAAAAAATCTACCGTGAAGAATGCCTAAAGAGGCGATTTTACCATTCCTAGGCAGCCATATCGCTCCCTCGCTATTCTGGTCTGAGTTGGCATCTTATATCTACGCTCAAGATGTTTTGAAATGATGTATATCCAATGAAATCCATATCATAACGTAAGAGGCGAATTCACATAGCAGTCCAGAGTTGCGACCTATCAAGCGGTATTGAGCTCTCGCGAAGGAAGCCCGGGTAGGTGTAAATAGCAAACAAAGGTCAAAATAGTAACAAATTTTCCCATCATATCTTGGCTTAATGTTTCTGTGTTGTCATAGCGATACTTGATATTTTCGTGATATTTCATCAAGGGATCAAGACATTGTACAATATCTTTTCAACATCAGAATTAGTTATAATATCTTATTTCGTTATTGATGAACTATTTCAATTTCATTAAGTAAATTGATCCAGTAGTTCTATCTTCAAATAAAATACCATTGAATAAACTGCATCAGAATCAGATAAGAGAAATGCTTAAGATATTACTCTATTCTCAATGCTAGAATATAAAATAATTAACAAATGGTTTGATATTACAATGACAGAATTTTTTATTTTGTTGCTATTTTCTCATGCAGGCTGTGTTATGATTTTTGATATTTTAACTCTTATTTCAAACTAAATAATGTTAATTTCTACCATTGAGATGTTTGATTTTAATAACAGAATTTGGTATTGGTTTGCAAATCACTTCTACCTGGGAGAGCTCTCTCAACATAAAGAACACGCCGCAACTATAGAAAAAATTCGGAAATCTTGGACATAAGCAGCTAAATCGGTTACAGAGAAATCTGCACAGACCCTACCGAATTACAATTTTTATTTATGCAATCTAACTAATTAACCGTAATTAGTTTTAAGATGACTAATGAATTGAGCAAATTTGTTTTATTCTAATTTTAATCTGTACAGATTTTTACACGAACAAGTCATAATTACTGAATTTTGGAACAAAATTTGTTTCAATACAAATGTAAGAAACCGATTCCTAAAATGGTGGGTGGGTAATGTCACAGACGTAACTGGAGGACGTAATTACGAATAATACTGACATGCTTCTTTCATACTTCCGAAAATAGATAATCGTTCGTATTTGTTGATTGCTTGAAATTTGCCATAAAGCTTGCTTCATTTAGAATTGGAACAAGCTTTTGCTCATATTGTGGCGCTCCTGGTGGACGGATTTGGAAATTCTTGGCGCCCACCTATCGGGAATTTTGTCAGCTTCACGTATGATTTTTGACATTCCGCAAATCGACTGCACTTTGTAAACAATCAACATGAAAGCTGAAAGAAGGGAAAAAATTGTGCACAGTTATTTAGAAAATTCATTGTGGTCTGCATCTAGGCTAGCTAAACAGCTGAAATTGCCCAGAAATACCGTATGACGCGTTATCAAACGGTATAAAGAAACATTGACGACGATTCGGAAGACTCAAGCCAATCGACGGAGTGGAACTGTCGATCGGAAACTGCGTGGTAAGATTTAGAAGACGATTAAGAGGGCCATGATTTGGCCAGAAGATTCGGTGCGGCACATAGTACCGTGAGGAGAACTCGACTCCGGGAAGGAATCAAGTCGTATCGAGCTAGAAAACAGCCAAATCGGACCATAAAACAGAATAGTGTGGTCAAAATTCGTGCTCGGAAACTATATGACCAGGTGCTGACCAAGTTCGACGGGTGTCTTCTGATAGACGATGAAACCTATGTCAGGGCTGACTTCGGGCAAATCCCAGGTCAAAACTTTTACTTGGCAACAGCTCGGGGGGATGTTCCAGCCAAATTAAAATTTGTTTTTGCCGATAAATTTGCAAGAAAATTTATGATTTAGCAGGGCATTTGCAGCTGTGGCCAAAAAACGAAAGTTTTCGTTACAAATAAGACGATGACATCGGAACTATACTAAAAAGAGTGTCTCCAAAAACGAATTTGTTTGGCCAGCTGTCGTTACAGCAATGTATGCAATGGTATGCAGAGAAAGGGGTTCAGAGGTACTGGGCAATCTTGAAGAGGAGACTCAAGGCAAGAGGAAAGGTTTTCAACGACATCAATCAGATGACGACCTGGTGGAATTAGATAGCTAAAGCGATGGACGAAGAAGGTGTACGCCGCCTAATGAGCCGTGTTACTGGAAAAAATCGAGAATCCTTCGAAACCGTGACGAATAATTTTACCCGTATTTTTTCTTGAAAATATGAAGAAAACGGTACATTTGTATAAAAAAGATCTTGAATTAAATAATAAATAACCGAAATACAGGCAATTGTCTTTGTTCCAATTCTATCTGAAGTAAGCTTTAGTCTCTGCTTGAAGAGATATCTCTTGAAAGAATTCCGCATTATTAACAACTGGCACATCTGGTATTCGGCGGCATTAAGATAGAATGCAACAAACATTGTGTAACATCAGAGCAATTTTGAAGAAAGCATGTCAGGTTTGTTCGTATTCATGCCAATCTGGTTATGTCTCTGACATCACCCACTCGCACTTTTTGGCATTAAAAATGTCTTACTCTTCGCTATACGGGGCCGGGTGTCAATCAAAAGTTTCAAAAATAGCCGCGTAACCTTTTTGCGTCATTATTTTGAACGTTAATAACTCAGTCATTTGTTGATGGATTGATATAATTTAACAACCAATCGATTCGGAAACTTTTAACTTAAACATGTATGACAACGTCGTTTCAATATTTCAATAGCATACTATTGAAAAAATGGTTAGAATTGACCAATGTTTTCATCCACCAATCCCAGCTGACCAAATTGACGTCATTTTCTTGTTCGGCATAGGAGGCTTTGTGTCATGTATAAAAACACCGCATCGTTCTGCGTAGTATGAAGAGGAATCTATAAATATATGCTGCAAATCATTTCTTGATTTCAGTTGATGCTTGACTGTGAATGAAACAAGTAGCTCGTCCAGTGAGGTGATGACTAGATTGTATATGCGTTTGCTCGTTGGATTGTCGCTTTTGCTAAATCTTCACTGTACGAGGCTTGGGTGTCAATTTAAAAAAAAATGCAAAAATAACTGCGTAACCTTTTTCTGTCATAATTTTGAACGCTTAGAACTCAGTCATTTGTTGATGAATTTATATAATTTAACTACCAATCGATTCGAAAACATTGAACTTAAACTTATGCGGTAACGTCATTTAAGTATTTCAATTGCATTGGATTGAATTGACTTATGTTTTCACGAGCCAATGACAGTCTCAGTGAATGATGTCGAACTCTCGTTCGATTTGCGCAGTTTGAACTATAGCACAAAAGGGAATCGATAAATATATGCCCGAATACATTTCTGCTTTAGTTTACCAATGGCTTATCTTGATTCTCCGGTAACTAACAGGCCAACTTAGAACTATCGGCGATAGATTTTTCGAACCTAATTTGAAGCGCTTGTATCTCTGTGATTTGTTGATGGATTTTTCTCATTTAACTTGATTTGAAAAAGTTTAAAAATGTTTTAATTTGTCAACGGGTAGTTTGCATACTGAACTCTCCATTTACATACGAACAACACGGTGGCGCGCAAATAAATTCATTATAAAGTTGTGTTATTATGATAATCATAGATAATTCTTTCTCATTAAAGGTGGGCTAACACATGGATCAATAAGTCCCGAGACTAACAATGGAAACAACGTTTTTTTTGCAATTTTTTTTTATTCATCAACATAATCACCTTTTAGGGTGATACAATGGTTCCAACGTTTTTCCAATTTTTCAATACCATGTTTATAAAAAAAATTATCTTTCGCTTCAAAATAAGCTTCAGTTTCAGCGATGACCTCCTCATTCGAGCCAAATCTTTTTCCCTGGAGCATTTTTTTGAGATCAGCAAAGAGCCAGTAGTCACTGGGGGCTAAATCTGGCGAGTATGGGGTGTGGGGAAACAGATCAAAGCCCAATTCGTTCAATTTCGCCATTGTTTTCATCGACTTGTGGTAGGGTGCATTTTGTTCCATCGAAAGCAATCGCAGCACCCACTTGGAAAAAACCTTTTTCATGCTCAATTTTTCATGAAGGATAGTAAATACACTTCCATATGATATCTGTGTCATCTCAGCAATATCACGGAGCTTCACTTTACGATCTTTCATTATAATTTTTGTCACTTCACTCACATTTTCCGGTGTAACGGCTTCCACAGGTCTACCCGAGCGTTCCGCGTCATTTGTGTCGGTACGACCACGTTTAAACTCGGCGAACCACCGACAAATCGTTGCTTTTGATGGACAAGAGTCCGGATAACATTTTTCAATCCATTGTTTCGCTTACACGGTGTTTTTACCCATTAAAAAACAATGTTTTATCAAAACACGAAACTCGGTTTTTTCCATTTTTTAAACAAACTACAAAACGACTTTACTCCAACCTCGATAACTCAGCTGTTTCTGGTCGGATCGACTTAAAATTTTGACCCGTTTCAAGCAAAGGTTAGTACTCTAGAAAGACGTGGTTACTGGTTTACTACGAGCGCCATCTCTGCTTTAGTCTCGGGACATATTGATCTGTGTGTTAAATACAAAGAAGTTAGTTAGTTAGTTGTTTATTTTAGCCCGGTTTTAACCTATCGGTCATTCACCGGGGGAAATACAAAGAACTATCTCTCAGAATAATCCCTCAGACCCTATTATTAAACCAAACAATAATCGTGTAACCAAATTGAAGTATAAATCATAATATTTTGATCGATTCTTGCTTCCAAGAATCTTATAGAAGGGATCCAGACTAAGTGTAGCAAAAATAATGCAATGAAAATCGTTATGCAGTGTCGATTTGAACAAGCTGTTGTCCCATCATGAATAAAACGCTTCAAAAGATTTGGAACTTAGCTCAAAACAATTGCACCGACTCACATATATAGAATTATCAGATGCAATAAAAGGTAATATTAGAGATAAACTCAAGGTAAGCTGATCTGCGACCTTACATGTATCATTTAAATCCTTACTAAACTCGGGTTACCGCCAGTTTCAGTTAAATTATCATTTACATCAAAACAACAAGTGTCTTATCACTACATGCGTTGTAACAGTGATAATGTTCGTTCATGTGTTAATGAAATCAAGTTCAGAACAAATTGGCTCAAATGGCACGTTCCCCCTTGATATTTGGAGATTTGTGCCTTCACAATTACACTATTGCTGAGTTTATTGGTTGACGGTTATTCAAATTTTTCACATTCACATTTTTCGATCAAAATACTTAAAATTTTCTCTAATCTCTGTTTATAAAATGATTAAGTTTGTACGTTCTCTGTCTTGAAAGTTATGATGATATAAAATCGTTTCATTGGTGCAGATTTATATCTTGAGGTTGTTCGTATCCAAATTTGATCTTTTAAGTAACTTTGAAATCATCATAATTGACTTTAATTTGAAGGATATTTCCAAAAAAATTTCAAATGTAAAAATTTGTTGAAGGCTTCAAAATAGAGTAGAATTAATTTTTCTGAAAGAATCTAATTGTCATTTTGATCATTCGTCAAAAATGTAAACACTAAAAATAGAGCCAGTTTGTAATTTGTGACTTTGTGACTTTTAACGCATCCTTCATCATCTTTATTTTTGTATTTATTATGGGTACCTTAGAATTATTTCATTTTTCATGTAATCGTGATCGGCCGTGTCTTGCATACAACCCTCTAATTTTTTACTCTTGCGCAGAAGCTGAATATTCTCTGATTCATAATATAACTTCGTATACAAATTGTTGCTTGTAATTTTAATACTAATTCCTTGTTTTGTTTTCTTTCACAGGTTTGTATTCACTTCTTGAGTTCTTCAGCGCCTAATGACAGACCGAGCGTGATAGTTTGCAGGTAAATTTAAACTGACCTGTGTTAATGGGATTAGAATTCCAAACCACAATGAACAAGCGGTTCATTTAGCTGCTGTTTACAAACCGTCAATCGGTTGAAGATAGAAGTTAAACCTAATTTACTGACACTGAAGAAAATACTAACCTAGTAAAAGTTGAGCTAAAATTAAGGACTCGATTTTATCATTCTTTTTATCGAAATGGCACTTGGATAATATGCCAATGATGGATAATGTGCCAATAATGATAATAAAAAAAATCATGGATGTGTTTTTCCTACCAGGGACAATGTAGTAAAAACGAAAATGCTTCTGTGCATTGTTAGTTGTATTGAATTGATTCGTTTCTTTTTTTTTGTAACCGATCCAACTGGTCTTCGGTTGCACAACACGCTGACTTGGCATCTGGGCTTCTCTCAATCTGTTCCCAATTTGTGTGCATCTGACCTCTGGGAATAGTTGTGCTTCGTAACCCAGATTGCAAATGTAAATTGTTTTTTCGTCGTACCTTTCTACGAAATATCGGTTGGCTGAACATAACATCGAAATGCATCTTCGTACGAGCTCAACCATACACGGTACTCGTGTCGAGCCAAATAATTTGAAGTCAAAGTTTTCCAACATTTGCAATTCCTTAGAATAGTTGTTGATGAGCGGAAGAAAGTTGTTTATTGGGGACACCGGTTTATTTGCTTCTCCCGGGTCCTTACCGTTGCAAACAATGGCACCTTTTCGACGAATTTCCCATCCTTGCGCACTCCAATAGCCGGCAGCAGTTGAAAATAAAACGTGGAAAACTTTCCACAAATCACCATCCGAAACAGAAGCTTGGAAATATTTGCAAATTAAATTTATTTATGATTTCATGAAAACTTATTGTTTCATCCTGGCTTTTATCGACTTTTTTTTAGTCAGTTCAAGAAGATTTTTTTGTCATTTCTATTCGAATTAGTATTGAAATTGAAACGTAGTTAGGAAAAGTTTAAAAGTATTCAGAAATTTCTATCCCTCTAAAACGACCACACACCATGAAGTCACCGATTATCGATTCAGCTGCTGCCGAAAATTGCTCCCGAGGTATAAAACGTCATGATTGAACCCGATACCATCATCTGCATCAGGAGATACGCTACCTGTAAATTACCCAGCACCATTAGCTTGATTGTCAACGGCATTATAGTGTCGTTACATGGGCGGGCGGTGACAGCACGCGTCCCAGCTTTCCTTGAATCCCTAGCCCTAGCGAAAGCAAAAAAAAAAAAACAGGAAAGTCTCGTAGTCGCTACTTTTACAGCAACAGAAGCAGCTGTGTCACGGAGGTGTTTAATTTTTTGCTTCCGCCAATTCTATCACCTATAATAACAATTTTATTATCTGTTATAACCGGTTGGAGCTGGAGAGCACTTTTCGAAAAATCAATCTTGAACTGATGGAATCGTTCGATGGTTGCGGTTCAATGTTTGGCGTCAATTTAATCAAAAAAGAATTTTCGCATTAAAAATGCCTTACTCTTCTCTATGCACCCAGACCTCCGTTTACGAACACTTTTTATACGTTACCTCCTTTTACGTAACTCTTTTTACGAACCAAATCCCAAATAACGTGATCTTTTTTTACGAATAAAATCCCAAATAACGTAAACTTTGTTTACGAAACTACTTCGTAAAAAGAGGTTTTGGCATACATCGAAAGCGATTTCCGACTCCATGGAAACTACTACAATATGGATATTTTTGGAACGGGTTTAAAGAAAAAAATCCGGAAAATGATGTTTGAGGTATTTTGGAAATTCAAGATGGCGACTTCCGGTTGATTGATATTCCTTGCAAACCATTGCAATATCGGTATTTTCGGAACGGAATTGATGAGTAGATGTCTAAAAACTATATTTGAGGTGGTTCTTAAATCCAAGATGGCGACTTCCGGTTGATTAACATTCCTCGAAAACCCTTACAATATGGGTATTTTCTGAACAGGGTTAATTAGTAGATGTCGGAAAACGATATTTGAGGTGGTTCTTAAATCCAAGATGGCGACTTCCGGTTGATTGATATTCCTTGAAAACCCTTGCAATATCGGTATTTTCGGAACGGAATTGATGAGTAGATGTCGGAAAGTGACGTTTGAGGTGGTTTTGAAATTCAAGATGGCGACTTCCGGTTGATTGATATTCCTCGAAAATCATTGCAATATCGGTATTTTCGGAACGGAATTAATGAGTAAATATCGGATAATGATATTTGAGGTGGTTCTAAAATACAAGATGACGACTTCTGGTTCATCGATATTCCTTGAAAGCCTTAACATTATGGGTATTTTTGGAAAGTATTTAATAAACAGATGCCGCAAAACTATGTTTGGTGTCGTCCCGAATTCCAACATAACATCCTCCGGTTTATCGATATGCCTTATAAACCCTTAAAACCATGAAATTTCCGAAAGATATCGGATACCAACACGCAGAAAAATTTATTTTAAATTTTATTAGATTACACTTTGAACTCAAAGATATTTTATTTTGAATCATCGCTTATTTTAATTTTCCTTTGATTCAAATACATTTGATATTTACATCAAATCAAATTATTATTAGAAATAATTAAAATAAACATCAAATTCAAATATATTGTGCTTTGAATTCAAATATATTTCATTTTCACCTGAATTTTATTTCACTTGGAATCAAATACAACTTTTATTTGATTCAAAGCTAATTAGTTTTGTTTCTAAAATCGTGCGACTGTGTGTAGATTCAATGATGGTTTTTTTTAAATTCAATAAATTATTATTTGAAAAGAATTTTTATTTATTGTACATTATTTTTTTTAATAATTATCTTATGCATTTTATTCGCTCAGCTAGGTATGGTTGCGGTATTGACTCCTCTGCTTCCTTTCTTTCAAAATTTTCCAAAAGCTCTACTATGAAACCGTTCTCTGAAATGAATACAAATGTATGTTCCATGTACATAAATAAATCATAACCTAATACCTATCCTATGAAAGCACTCACTATGGTATCGCACAATTATAACGATTGCAATAGTGCAAGATAGTTTTAATTCGTCAACTGCTTCGAAAATTATTACTTTCTCGAACGACGTGTTCCATTTGAGTGATGTAACAATATAAAATCTTAGAAAAAGTTGTGTTAAATATCACAAAAAAAAAACTAGTCCCAATGTTTGATTCAATGAAAATGTTTTAGAATCAATAATCACTGGCATCAAGGACCAAAAATTTTAATCAACACCAATGAGTTTGAAGCTAAAACTCTGTATGTTTGATTCAGTTCAATTCCAGAGTCAACATAATTTTTTATTTGATCCTATTCAACAACATATTTGATTCAAATACATTTAATGTACTGTAGCAAGTATTTGAATCAAATAAATTTTAGATTTGTTTCAATAAATTTTTGAAATTTGAATCCATATCACAATATATTTGAATCTACAATACATTACCAAACGAAATTTGAGTCAAAAAGAGATTTATTTGATTCAAATTTTAATTCAAAAATAATTTTATTTGATTCAAATAATTGTATTAAATTAATTTAAAGACTTGATATATTAGAATCTAATGTATTCTATTTCTCTGCGTGAATAAACGATGTTTGAGCTCGTTTCAAAATTCAATGAGGTGACTTCCGGTATAGTGTTTTAAAGGAATACCAAGTTCAAGGAAAATACAAAAAACCTAAAAACAAGGCCAATAAACCGGAAGTCACTGTTTGCATTTCAAAACCACCTCAAATATCATTTTCCGACGTCTACTTTTCAATCTCTTTCCGAAAGTACCCGTATTGTAAGGGGTTTCAAGGAATATCAACAAACCGAAGTCACCATCTTGGATTTAAGAACCACTTCAAACATGTTTTTTTGACATCTACTCATCAATCCCGTTCCGAAAATACCCATATTGCATGGGTTTTCAAGGAATATCAAGAAACCGGAAGTCACCATCTTGGATTTCAGAACTACCTCAAACATCGTTTTCTAACATCTACTCATTAATCCCGTTCCAAAAATATCCATATTGTAAGGGTTTTCAAAGATTATCAACAAACCGGAAGTCGCCATCTTGAATTTCAAAACTACGTCAAACATCGTTTTCTGACATCTACTCATCAATTCCGTTCCGAAATACCCATATTGTATGGGTTTTCAAGGAATATAAACAAACCGGAAGTCACCATCTTGGATTTCAGAACTACCTCAAACATCGTTTTCTAACATCTACTCATTAATCCCGTTCCAAAAATATCCATATTGTAAGGGTTTTCAAAGATTATCAACAAACCGGAAGTCGCCATCTTGAATTTCAAAACTACCTCAAACATCGTTTTCTGACATCTACTCATCAATTCCGTTCAGAAAATACCCATATTGTATGGGTTTTCAAGGAATATCAAGAAACCGGAAGTCGCCATATTCGATTCCAGAACTACCTCAAACATGGTTTTCTGACATCTACTCATCAATCTCGTTCCGAAAATACCCATATTGTATGGGTTTTCAAAGAATATCAAGAAACCGGAAGTCGCCATCTTGAATTTCAAAACTACCTCAAACATCGTTTTCCGACATCTACTCATCAATTCCGTTCCGAAGATACCCATATTGTTAAGGGTTTTAAGCAATCTCAATAAACCGGAAGCCGCTATCTTGGATTTTGAAACGAGCCCAAACACATGAAGGTTTTTTTTATATTTTTACTACCAACCGATTCAGAAACATTCAACTTGAAAGTGTAACGTCTTTGTAGTATTTCAATAGTGTCATAATGACGTCACCCTCTCGATCCCTGTAACACTGCCGACGGTTTTGATCGTTGCTGTTCTGTGACGTTCATGCATGAAAAAAATACCCACAATATGAACTTTTACACACAATCTATAAATATAGGTTCTGTCATATTTTTTGCTCAGTCAACTCCTGCCTTCATACAAACCAAGCGGATGGGTGAAATGCTCGCTTTGTCACTCGCTGTCAAATGAATAGTCATCCGTTGGTTTTCAGTGTTCAGCAATGGTTCCACTTGTCCTTGGATTCAAACCGGTAGTTTTGTTTTTAAGTCTACTTATGTCACCCTCTTAGAGCTTAAGCATTTACATACAATTAACAGCTTGAATCTCTAATCCGTAAAGACAGGCTTCCAAAAGTGAGTGATCGGTGGCGAATAGTTGCTTGATTACTTTTTTATTTATACTTACCAAAAATATGGAAATAATTTGACAGTATTTAATTGTTTAACATTGATATCTAGAAAAATAATGCGAAACCTGGAGATTTCGGGAAAAAATCAGTTCGCTCAAAATTCCGGCTCAGTTTCAAAATCTTGGTCTAACATTCCTGTTAAAATTCAGTGCCAGAATTTAGATTCAGAATCATGGCACGGAAACCATTTTCAGTATTCATGTTCAGAATCGTTGTCCAGAACTGTATCCCCGCCCAGAATTAAGTTCCAGGACGAGAACTGAGTTCGAAAACTCAGCTACAGAATCCAAGGCCAGATTCAAGATCCTGAATTCCTGTTCAAAATTCAGTTCCAGGACTCAGATTCAAAATTCACTTCCAGAATTCGGGTATGGAATTCAGTCCCAGAAATAAGGATCAGAATCCAGGTGTAGAATTCAGTTCAAGATTTCAGATCCGGTTCCATTATCCAGAGTTAAGTACCAGAATCCAGTTTCAAAATTTCAGGTTTAGAATGCAGCTCCGGAAATCAGAGTCCAGATCCAGAATTTATGATCAAATTTTGTTCCAAGGTTCAGGTATAAAATTAGGTTCCAGAATCTATGTTCAGTTTCAAAATTTTGCTTCAGAATTCGGGTCAAGAATTTATTTTCAGAATCCAAATAAAGGTTCAGAATTCAGCCGCATAATCATGGTCCAAAATCTAGGTCTAGAACATCTCTTCAAAATTAAGTGTCAGTATTCAGGCTCCCAATTATGTTTCAGAATTCTGGTCCAAAAATTCCTTTTATAAATTTAGTGTCAGAATCCATGTTCAGAATTCAGTTCTTGAATTCAATTTCAGGATTTAGTTTAAAAATCCAAAATGGTGAAAATGATTCTTAAAACTGAAATCTGAACCTGAACCCTGAAACTTCAAAAATTCAGTTTCAGCATCTAGCTCCAGATTCCAGATGCAGAATCCAGGTTCAGAATTCGCGCTCATAATTCAGTTCCAGAATCCAAATCGAGAATTGGGATTCAGAATTCAGGTTCAAAATTTCTATTCAGAATTTAGTTTCTTATTCAAAATTATGTTTTTGAATTCAGTTCCAGGATTTTCTTCCGGAATCCGGATTAAAACTTAGCTCCAGAATTCAAGTCCAGATTTTAGAATTCAGGTTCAAAATTTCTATTCAGAATTTAGTTTCATAATCAAAATTCTGTTCCTGCATTCAGTTCCAGGATTTTCCTTTTCGGAATCCAAGTCCAGAATCCGGTTCCAGAATCCTGGTCCGAAATAAAATGCATTTTCTATTAAAAATTGGACCACAATTCTTCAGACCTGAATTCTGGAATTAAGTACTGGATTTTGAGTTTGCCACTGAGTTCTAAAATTGAGTTTTTTTTGTTAAATTCTGGAACTTGATGCGAAACCTGAATTCTGGGACCAAACTCAAGACCTGAATCCAGAATTCAATATGTTACAAATGTTGAGTACCAGAACTCAGCTACATAATCCAGCTCAAGAATTCTACTGCAGAATTCCAGAACTTAGGCTCAAAATTTAGAGCTAGAGTTACTCGACAAAACCCAGTTGTAGGATTCAGGTTCAAAACTCAATTCCAAAGTTCCTGGTCCAGAATCCACTTTGAGAAATTTAGTGCTGAAACTCGGTTCCTGAATTCAAGCCTGGAATTCAAATCTTCAGAGTTTGAATTCATATTTCTGTTATTAAAATCGGGTTCAGAAGCCTGAAAAAAGGAAGGAAAAAGAACGAAGGACGAAGAACGAAGAACGAAGAACGAAGAACGAAGAACGAAGAACGAAGAACGAAAAACGAAGAACGAAGAACGAAGAACGAAGAACGAAGAACGAAGAACGAAGAACGAAGAACGAAGAACGAAGAACGAAGAACGAAGAACGAAGAACGAAGAACGAAGAACGAAGAACGAAGAACGAAGAACGAAGAACGAAGAACGAAGAACGAAGAACGAAGAACGAAGAACGAAGAACGAAGAACGAAGAACGAAGAACGAAGAACGAAGAACGAAGAACGAAGAACGAAGAACGAAGAACGAAGAACGAAGAATGAGGAATGAGGAACGAAGAACGAAGAATGAAGAACGAAGAACGAAGAACGAAGAATGAAGAACGAAGAACGAAGCACGAAGAACGAAGAACGAAGAACGAAGAACGAAGAACGAAGAACGAAGAACGAAGAACGAAGAACGAAGAACGAAGAACGAAGAACGAAGAACGAAGAACGAAGAACGAAGAACGAAGAACGAAGAACGAAGAACGAAGAACGAAGAACGAAGAACGAAGAACGAAGAACGAAAATCGAAAAATGAAAAATTATTATCGAAGAACAAGAAAGGATCATTAAACTTCAACTGAGCGGAACAATTTCGAAATAATATCGTAATACGACGGAAGTAGATTTAATCAATTCTGAAGTTTGGCACTTGGCACAGTAATATATATGGAAACGACTTGACGCTGTGCTGGAGAAGCGCGCGATAATGTTTGTGAATCGATAAACAAGAAACACCTCGGAAAAGATGATAAAATAGCATCATTATCTGTAACAGCATTACATTCTGTACCGCACTTCGCGTTAGCTGCACCGACATCCTTTGCGAACGTCGCTTAGCCGATATTATCTGTTTTAGCGAAGAGCCTCAGCCCTCCTCATACCCCTCTATTCGTTCCTATCGCACACGATAAATGGCGATGATGATGATGATGGTGATGGTATGATTAGAGTTAATTTACGAGATCAAAAGGTTCATCACTTGCAACAACCTATCAGTGATGCTGATTGAATCCTAATGCCCCGACGGGATCAAAAGTGTTCGTGTTCGAGAGCAACCGGTCATAGCGGTATGACCCAGTGAGGCGCAAAATGAAACACATCAGGTTTTTTTCAGGAGAGAGAAAAAAATTGAATACGTTCCAAAGTTCAAGAAGCTCATTTCTCTGCTTGGATGGAAATTGAAGTCAATTATTCTAATTGAAAAATTTTACCCGTATTTGCTTCACTTGTAGCAAATGCAGTATGAATGTAAGCGCATTCCACTGGAAGAAGATCAAGTGGGTGATAAAAGATTGTAAGAGGAAGCGCATCTTTCGAAATTCACATCAATGCGAAAAGCATCTCAGCACGTATCAGTGCGCGCCGAGATGGATGATTACGTCTAATCGGTTGACCTATATGCAGTTTGCGGAAGGGATGCACTTCAAGGCGAAATTGTTCAATCATAGAGCAGCGCTGCATCATTTGATCATCTGATGACGATGCTGCCTGTTTCAGTTGCACGTACTGAAGACTTCCGGCGGCATCGAATTTTTACTATGCCTGCGACTGAGTGATTAAGTAAATCGACTTCGACTGGGGGGAGGCCGTGAGGTTTTGCCTGAAAGTGTACAACCCACACGGATCAGACCATTTCCTCCTGTTCAAGTATCTTATTACGGAGGTTTTCCTTCGCCGTTTTTTTATTTCTAGTTTGTTGGGAAGATAATTCGCGTCGACTTTACTTAGTAGTGTCAAATTAAACTTACCACGTCACCACAAGTCAAGACCTTCAACCAGAGGTGGAAATAAGCCCATTTTGCGCACGAGAATGTGAATCAAAATTTCTAATTGTGAATCAGAAACCAAACACCGTGAATTAAAAAATTGGGTAACAAAACTAAAATTGAGACTATTTTTTTAAATTGTGGGAATTGTAAATTACACACAGCGATGGAATTTCACCAGAGCGATACACGCTGGCGTCAGAATCTTGTCTATACCGGGTATGCAAAAAGCGAAACATCGCACAAAGAGGAAAGCGTTCTTCTTCTCAGTGTCGCATAGACAGCATTTGAGTGTGTGCATGTGGTTAAAGCAGCTGGCGCAAGTGAAACACATTCTTTTCGCATGATTCGCTCTCACGCGCTCTCGCCTAAATACATCCAAGTGACCACTGGTGCGTGCTAGTGAGCGAACACTTCTGTGATTTAGTTTTTAAATTTATAGAAAGTAACGATGGCCTTGCTATGACAATCTTTTACGTAGCAAGGGAAAACTAAACTTTAACGATAAATTGCACTTTTGCTGAATATGCGTGCCCCACGCTTCTCTTATTCGAACCGTTCATCAGAGTCCTCACCGGCGTGCGCACTATCTTCACCCACCTCAGAGAATTTCAGAGCTCTGCTCTAGCAATTTAGGGAAGAGATGCGCATCTCTGATTACACAGAGTAGCAGCAGACCTTTTTAGCGCTCTTTTTATTGCGCTGAGATAAATTTGCTCTCATTCTCAGAAGACAACCATGCGAAGGCGAAGAGCTTTAGCTGCTCTCACAAAAACTCGTTCGCACATTAAAGTACCGCGGCAGAAATGGCTGTACAACGTTAGCTCTCAGCGCATTTAACCAAGAACGAGGTACGAGTGCTCCAGTTTAATAACATTTATACAATTTTGTAAGAATATACAACCCCAAAATTTCTTGGCAGTATTTTCTGAGACTTGTTTGATTACTTTCCTTGGCGTACGACACAATTGTTGATAATTAGATTTTCAAAAGCGGGAAAAAGTATCTGTAACTATTCAATCAAGCTTTTTTAAATACGTCTTGATAATCCTTGCGTGATACATAAAAACTATTCAAATACGATCTAGAATTAAATATAGTAATCTCGTTAGTAATTTCAAATATAATAAACTACTTCTGGATAATATCTGATAATATTGATAATTAGTGTAATTTTTTACACTTGAATGAAATTTGATTAATATTTTAATAGACATAACAGATCGGCTGAAAAGTTCGTATCGTTTCTATGAGAGGGCGCCACTAGAATTAAATTCATACCATTTTCAGTTAGTACCAACCTTCAAAAAATACGTGTATAAATTTGACAGCTGTCTGATTATTAGTTTGTGAGATATTGCATTTTGAGTGAAGCTACTTTTGTTATTGTGAAAAAAATGGGAAAAAAGGAATTTTGTGTGTTGATGAAACAATACTTTTTGATGGAAAAATGTGCCGCCGATACCAAAAATTGGCTTGATGAGTGTTATCCAGACTCTGCACCGGGCGAAGCAACAATTCGTAAGTGGTTTGCAAAATTTCGTACTGGTCATATGAGCACCGAAGACGATGAACGCAGTGGACGTCCAAAAGAGGCTGTTACTGATGAAAACGTAAAAAAAATCCACAAAATGATTTTCAATGACCGTAAAGTGAAGTTGATCGAGATAGCTGACACCCTAAAGATAGCAAAGGAACGTGTTGGACATATTATTCACGAATATTTGGATATGAGAAAGCTTTGTGCAAAATGGGTGCCGCGTGAGCTCACAATCGATCAAAAACAACAACGAATTGATGATTCTGAGCAGTGTTTGGAGCTGTTATATCGAAATAAAACCGATTTTTTCGTCGATATATAACAATGGACGAAACATGGCTCCATCACTTCACTCCGGAGTCCAATCGACAGTCAGCTGAGTGGACTGCACGCGATGAACCGAACCCAAAGCGTGGAAAGACTCAACAATCGGCCGGTAAGGTTATGGTGTCTGTATTTTGGGATTCGCATGGTATAATTTTCATCGACTACCTTGAAAAGGGAAAAACAATCAACAGTGACTATTATATAGCGTTATTAGAGCGTTTGAAGGACGAAATTTCAAAAAAACGGCCTCATTTGAAGAAGAAAAAAGTTTTGTTTCATCAAAACAATGCACCGTGTCACAAGTCGATGAAAACCATGCTGAAATTGAACGAATTGGGCTTCGAATTGCTCCCTCATCCACCGTATTCTCCAGATTTGGCCCCCAGAGACTTTTTTCCTGTTCTCAGACCTCAAGAGAATGCTCGCTGGTAAAAAATTTAGAAGCAATGAAGAGGTAATCGCTGAGACTGAGGCCTATTTTGAGGCAAAGGACAAATCGTACTACAAAAATGGTATCGAAAAGTTGGATCGCTATAATCGCGGTATCGCCTCTGATGGCAATTATGTTGAATAATAAAAACGAATTTTGGCAAAAAAATGTGTGTTTCTATTAAACGATATGAACTTTTCAGCCGAACTGTTATATTATCGAACTTAATTCGATTAAAAGGGAAAAGTTCGTCATCAATATCCAGTATTTAAAAATCTTAAAGATATCAAACAACTTGTAGGTTAAATAGTGGGTTGCAGGCGCAACTAATACAGCAAACGATTTTGAATCTGTTAGATAAAATAACATAACTTTCAAAATGTGGAATTGATCCCGCTGCCGAAGGAAACACGTAGGAAGTTTCCATTAAAAAATCAACACATTTGCTCTGAAAGGTACTAAAATTTTATTCGGTTATCCCATTCAAAGTTTTTTTTTCCCGGTTGTTGCACTAAAAATGACTTTAAACGTTTTCTGCTCTGGAAAGTTCTAGTCCGGTTTTGGCACACAAAATATTAATTCGGTTTTCGTATTCCAAACTGCTTAAAGGGGCCAACTCGGTGAACGAACAAAGTTAGGTTAAATCCGGGTATAAATAAACGATATAAAAAAATTGAAGAGTCTCTACGATAAGTTGCACTTTTTAATTAAATAAATAAACGATATAAAAAAAACTTGAAGCGTTTCGACGATAAGTTGCACTTATTAGCTGTTCATATAACGTTCAATCACTTTTTGAAATCTGCTATGTTTGAAACAGTATCACACACAGAGATTTTTTGATAAAAAGCTTTAAAAAAAGTTTCATTCATGTCTATTTATGTTAACTTGAATTTAATGTATGAATGTGTATTAGGCCGCAAAAAACTTTTTTGTTGCTGTCGCTCATTTGAATCACGATGTAAAAATTTGAAATTATTGTAGTCTATACCTCCAAAATGTAACTAATATCGATCGATTTTCACGAACTATTTTGAGGCAAAGGACAAAGATTTAATGGTGCATTTGAATTGGTGTAGCAAAATCCTGCACTCCTGTTACTTCTGTGTATGATATTCAAGCTAAATAGGGTAATATTAATCAGCGGGATATCACGCATAAATATTGGACATGTTTTTCTTATTATTATAATTATTATTCATCGCAGCATGTATTAGCTGTTTTTATTGATGATATTACTCTACCACGACAAAAAAAAAAACAAAGCCTTGGTATTACATTCCTGTAGTGGAATTTGACCTTCTGTTTCAACGGACTTCGCAGCCGATTCAGAGTGTACAGAACCATTGCATGGCTAGTGCTACGATTCTACTGACACTACGAATCCTTCCAGGTCGGGGCTCGAACATACGACAACTGATTTGTAAGACCAGCGCCCTATGCATTGAACCGCCAACCCGGGACACCACCACGACGGTATTGCTGAATAAATTTCAAATACATCACGACGCATGAAATTTCGATGCGACCGACGAAATAAACTCACCCAACGAGCCCAAAATTATTGATATCGGATAATTCATATCCGATAAAATTGAGTGATAATCACCTTTGACTTTTACGTCACTCATACCATTATATCACCGGAGTGGCAGCCATTTGAACTTCAAACCTGTTTAATGGACACAGAATAGCATTAAAACGAGCCTAACTTTGTTGAAATGTTGATTCCGAATCAGACAGTGATGCTGATAACGATGAAGGCATATTGAAATTCTAAGTAAAACCAAAATCTTATCAAAAATAATTTGTTCCAAAATTCATTATAATATCTACAATAAATATGTGATATGAAAAGATAATACTGACTATTTTCATTTACTGTAAATCAAAAAATTTGCTTATTTCCACCCCTGCCTTCAACAATACTCAGCATTAACTGTTCATGATAATTATCTCGAATGGGGTGTAATCCAAGTAAGCTTCGTAAACTTTTTTGGGTTTTTCATTCCGTTTTAGTATGATTGCACTTTCACTGAACGATGCAGTTCTGTTGCCATCTTGTCAATGTTCGCCAACTCCTTCTAGAAGTTGGTAATGGGTCAAGGGCATACGCTTTTTTTCCAATTACGGAAGTGATGATACCTAGTCCTGGTTTTCATTTTCCAATTTACAAAGTGCAAGCGGAAGTGTTTTCATGAGTGAATTTTACAAGTGCCCCGAAAGTTTGTCTAGTAAATGGGAAAAATATAGTAGCAGGGTAGCATAGCACTTTGCACCGAACACCTGTTTTCCAGCTATGATGCTGTACTAAGCTGAACTGGAAGCGGAAGCGAGAACAGAAAAGGTATGTGAGGTTGTGTGTGTGTGAGTGTTTGTGTATCACGAGAATAGACTGGGCGTTCAGAGCGAGATTGAAACAAATGAAATACACCGGCTAGAACATTTTCATGCAAACAACTTTCCTGCTACTCACCGAGCACACAAACATACAAACACAATTACCAAACCCGGGCCTGCCATTTCCATGTCTCGTGCTTTCTGTACTGTGCTTCAACTTTTGTGCTCAGATTGCACTTCATGGCAGCCACATTCGCAGTGCCAGCAGGTACCTGGTTGTTCTTGGGTAGAGAGAAAAAAAAAGCCATTGGAAAGTAGGCAGAAACCTCTTCTGCTTATGACAGATGATAGTTGCTTCCTGCTACCCCATAGAGCATTGTGTTGTGCTTACGGAAGTGAAAGTGGCTTCTACGGGTTTTTTCTTCTCCACCGAAAGAAATGTCGTTCCATGCAAAGCCTCGCTCGTTGTAGTTTTGTAGTAACGTGAAGGATCTTTAGGTTTTTTCATCGACTTCAACAAGGACTGCTCTAACAGTGCCAGGATGTGTGCTGCTCTCAGTACCGCCCCTAAAGCATCAAGTTTAGTGACACGTACTAATAATACCGAATGATGTCATCTTCTTACGCTGCATGACCATTGGGATGAGCTGGGTATAGCGAAAAAAAATGAAAATGAAAATGAAAATGAACAGGGTATGTTTCCATTATAGTTCACAAGGACAGGAACGATGCCGGTGATGGCAGGCTGAATTTCCTGTCCCACATCACAACCGTGCTCCCTCTGTTGGACAGCACTCTTGGGGACTGGAATGCAATCTCGGTAACGCAACTACGTGGAAGTTCTTTTTTCCTTAGTTTCGCGTCAATAAGTAAATGTACATCGTTCAATTAGTTTACTGACAAGACAGCGATTGCATCTATTTTTCTTTGAAAAATAATGGATCCTGGCCATTATGAGGTGTGCTAAGATTTGCACAGCCGAGTGTTCGGTAATCGTCTCGGCAAAATATATATTTACTGAAAATTGCAGGCACGCACGAAATTAGATTTGGACTGTGTTTTGGAAATATTATAGTAAAAGTGACGTAATCGACAAAATAATTCTCATTTCCGATAGGGACTTTAGATCACGTTCAAATGTTTTACTGCTGATACATTTGGTCTGAAAAATGTTGCTGAATATGTGACATAAACGCTGAAGAATACTTTAGTGAGCTGCCTGAATCAATCAGAAAGAATTCGTATCAACAATGAGCCCAAATTAGGGTTTCAAATCGAATTTTTGAGTAAAAATACTGAAAAAATTGACTTTAAAAAAATTAAAGTCGATTTCAATGAACACCTCATTCTTTATTTTGATAAAATTTTGTCCCATGATAGGTGATTGAATCCCATAACAACCGATCATACTGTCCCCGAAAGTATGGACGCAACAAAAAACCGCTGCCATTTCGCAATGGTTCAGAATCTGTCAATTTTTATGGCTGCGTCCTGTTGTTTACATTCTTCTCTAACCACTTGTGCAGTTGTTTATTCGTTTTCATTAGTTTGTCTCGAAATGCGTGGACTTTCAGCAGAACAACGTCGAAAAATTGTGTAAAAATGGTGCACAGAACGCGGACTGTCACTGAGAAAGATAGCAAACATGGGAGGAGTAAGTGAAAAAGCCGTGCGAAATGCAATCAGGAAGTTCGGTGAGGATAAACCGAAAACGGGTCGAAAAAAGGTCCTGCTAACCCTCAGTTGGATAAACATATACTGAAGGCGTTCGAGCAAAAGAAGGAGGTTTCAGTTCGGAATGTGGCTAAAAAACTGAGGAATACTTCGAAGTCAAATGTTCTTCGTGTTAAAGAACGTTTGAATCTTCGAACCTATAAGAAGCAGAAACAACCAAAACGTAGTCCGAAACAAGAAGCATCGATCAGGCCGAGGGTTCGAAAGCTGTACAATACGATTCTTGCTGGACATTTGAACTGCATAATCATGGACGACGAAACCTACGTGAAACTCGATTACAAATCTTTGCCGGGACCACAATATTATACAATGCGAGAAGGGCAAGTGTTAAACCAGTCCGAGACATCGATTGAAGTCGAAAAATTTGGTAAGAAAGCTATGGTCTGGCAAGCAATTTGTAGCTGCGGTAAGATTTCGAAACCCTTCATCACCACTGCTTCAATGAACAGCGAAGTATACATCAAAGAAAGTTTTTAAAAACGACTTCTACCCATGATTCGAAACCTGTTGTCTTCTGGCCAGATCTTGCTTCTTGCCACTACTCGAAATCAACGGTAGAATGGTATACTACCAAAAATGTCACTTTCGTCCCAAAAGACCAAATTGCCCACAACTTCGATCAATTGAGGAATACTTTCTGGGACTTCAAAAGGAAAAAAAATCTGACAAAAACTATTTCATTTTCAAAATGTATTCTTTATTTAGTGTCTTTTTAACAAAAACTAAATTAAACTGAGAGTCATTATCATCCATAAATTCAATGAAACTAAATTAGTGCGAAAGTTTTACCGAATACCGTATTGTTAGTTGCCCGATGCTAGCAAAAAGTAATAGTATTGGATAAGAAAACGTTTTTGTTGGATTTTTTCCCCTTCAAAATACCCATCTACATATGAAAGGTGGACAAGGAACGTAAATTTCTAAGTTGGGATAAAAACTCATTTAAATACTGAATGGTTTTTTTTAATTTTTTCAGAGTATAATTCTAATAAAGGAATTTTACGCAAAATCGTGATCGGATTTGGCACTACCTTCTCAGAGTTGAATGAAACATTCCCGTCATACGTGCTTTATCACAAAAAGCCACTTTGCTTACTTTGTTTTTCCGAAATTGATCTAGACTGTCTTTTGAAAAGGGCTAGAGTTTTTTATACCATTTTTTTTTGCAAACAGTCGAAATAGTCGAAAAACAAAAAAAAAAAATGTGCTAATGATGTTCACAAAACTAGTCAAAATTTTATCGAAATCAAAAATGGGATTTCAATGCAGAATTTGTGAAGTCGATTTTTTCAGTGTAGAATTCGATAGAAAAAAATTCAGTATTTCCACTCGAAAATTTGACTGATTTTATGAAAAATCTTTGGTGTAAACTACTGTCAAGCTAAGGAGCAAGACTCTTTGCAAGCGTATGAGTAATACCAACTATGTGTTCGTAAAAACAAATTCCGGCGCTTCTTTTTCTAATTTTACTGAGTAAATCTTCCATATGGTTGAAAAATAAACCTATTGGTTCATACTGTTTAAAATTGCAATTCAGGAAAAGTAAAAATCTTAGCCTAAAACTCTTCCGGTTTCCTTAAAACTGCTCGAGAAAAATTATTTCAGTTTCAGCTTACTTCCACTGACACATTTGATTAGCAACAAACACATTCCTATATGGATTTCCTCTTGCAGAAATTATTGCAATATAAAGATTTACGTACCTTCTGTAAGTAAACCCACAAAAAAGAAACCTTTAATTTAACACGCGATAGGCAATGGATGTGGAATGTTGTCGTAAAACTATTTATTTTTCCGGAAAACTGCTTTTGTAACAGAAAATATTTAGTTTTGTTTATTTTGTGTAGCGCAATCTAATACAAATGCATTGAAGCGGTGTTGCTTACTTTTTTATTAGGGAATTAAAATCTACATTCATAAAATGTAAGCAATTTTCCATCAAACGTTGGTGAAAAATTGATCAAATTCGATATTTTATCCAAGATAACATTCATTTGAGAATAAATTATTATGAAAAAAGATTGTTTAAAACTCAATCGTGCAATCCACTTTGATAAACTCGGTGCACTGCATATATGAACACATATATCTATGGCATACGTACCAAATAAAATGTACGTAATACACAAACTACCAACAAAAGTTAACTTGGTTTACTCTTGATCCTTAATATAGATTCAAATGTGGCAAACCTATACAAAATTAAACAAAGCATGCTGTGTGCTGGACGGGTGCGTTTTCTTCTTCTTCCGTAGCAGCACGTGCCGATACGTACCGATTTTGCATCGTTTTATATGACAGTTTGAAAATTTTGATACTCATCGCCCTATAATTTCGGAACCGGTATCTTTTAGGACACAAAACTCATTTGTACCATTCAATTCAGTGTATCCTTATCAGTTAAATAATTCACTGAATACGATTTGTTTCTGGGAATACATTCTACAGGGTGCTCCATCTTTTATGTCGGGAAGTAAACGTTGAATAACATTGAGAAAAAACAACTGATTTCTATGAGTTATGTATTTTTATTCAGTTTGGTTCCTTACCAGTGCCGTAGTTGTTCAAATTGCATTGGTTAGTCGCTGACTTTGTTGATGGGGCGCCTTGATTTCCGTGGTACAGGGGCGCATTGCAATTGACTGAAGTTAGATTTGTACAACGGGGTTTGTTGTTTCTTCATCTTCGTATTTTTATATACAACAGTTATATAGTTCTAGTATCAGACTTATTTGTTGCGAGCGGGGTGCCGTATTTTCCTCAACAACAGCTTTTTAACACTTTTGTAAGTTTCCTGAAGCTCTATAGTTGCCATACAAATCAACCATGAAGACTCATTTGCAACAGACATAAATGTTATCATAATCTGAATGTTAATGTTTCTAAGTACCCAGGTGTTGAGATTTCCACTTTCTGTATTCATTATTCTTTCAAATAATAGTTCCTATTGTGTGATTTTGAGATAGAGTTCAAAATCTACTTCTTCAAAACTGAGTCTTTTTATATATTCAGGCTTTTGGTTGCATTGAAAGCATCTTGCTGCGCAAGTTGCGAAATTTCTATTGATGATTTCCATATAGAAGAGAAAAAGTATCTGTCACGATCAGTTTCAGTTTGTGTCATGTGTGCCACACACCGTGCGTTTGAGATATTCATGTTATTTCAATGTAACTTAATTTAGTTAACCGCGCGTGTTTGCCGTGAATCATCAAAATCCACACGGAGAACCCTTCGATCATAAAGTTGCGATATCGCAGTTTTTGATTTTTGCGACAGTTAATTTAACTAATTTCTTTTTGATTCAACCAATATGGTTTTTGATTTGCATATATTCAAGTAGTTGAAAAATATGTTGTTTAGAATGCTGTCAAATGCCGGAGACAGTTGAAAGCAAAACAATAATCGCAATACAAAATCAACAACTTTTTTAGTTGAAATCTGTTCGCGTCGCTTCAAAATGTCAATGAAAACAACACCGATGATTGAAGCGTTTGGTGAAATTGTGTCCATTCGATTTGAGAAATTTATGATTCCATAACAAGTGTTTATCTAACAGCGGTGTTGTGATAAAGTTAACCTTGTTTAAGATGAAAAAGATTTGGTGACAAATTAGAAAATGGTAATGAATGATCATCTCGTAATCTTTCAGGTATGCGCAAAAATTTTATGTTTCAAATTCGATCATTGATTCACTTCCAGCAGACTGTTTTACTTCCAGCTGTTTCATACCGATGATGATGTTCATGCATCAGCAATAAAACGCTTTTTGACATGAATTTGATTTATAAAAGTAACAGGAGCGAAGGGTTTCAAACACACAGAACGCGCTGCGATTGAATGGCGCGTTTGAATTACTGTCGCAAAATTCCAATTCCCAGCGGTTGATGCATCCAAGCTCATATAAATTGACTAAAATTATCAGTGCATAACTTAAGTTCAACCGTTTGAAGGCATCATCTTTCAATACGGAATTTTAGGTAAATTTAATAATTTACTCGCCCCTCCGGGCACTTTTGCTGATTAAAAACGTTTTTCTACATCATTTCCGATCGAATCAGAAGTCGATCTTTACTGATCTCGACTTGACATGATCATGATCATACAAAAATCAAAATCACTTAGAGATCAGATCAGTTCTGATTTCGTAATGATAATTTATTGCTTGGTTACGATCACTTGAAATCAGCAGTGATCGGTGGTTTTCCCAATTATTATATATACTGTTTATATTTTAACAACGATGTTTATTTCATGAATCTCAACATACCGAACTTATTTCAAATAGATCATGACGTGTATCCGTAAGTATATTTTGATTATTTTCGCAAATCAATAACATTGTTCGAGTTGATTCAACTATTTGCAATGTCTGAAACAAATAAAACCGATTTATTTTTCAACTAACAGAATTTTGTATCAATAACAACACCAGTTATTTCAACTAAAATATTTGTTGAAATTGAAAGGTATGTGTCCTCACTAATTGACAGAATTTTTTTTTTTCAAACTGTTAAATTAGTTGTTTCAACCATCGTTTCTGCTAATCGAAAAACAAAAATGACAGTTTAGTTAAAACAACAATCGATTAGTTGTACCAAATTTTACCCAATCGAATTCAGAAAATCAACTAATATTCTGGTTGAAATGGGATCGCGGGTGGTTCCGTGCAGTTGAAATTGCATATATCACCATATGCATGATACTTGAAAATATCAGATCATGCTTAACGTGCAACCTAAACTGATTTAGAACATGAAATAATCGATAATGTTAAAGGCCCCGTGTGTAGAGGAGGATGTACTGAAACCAATTGCCAATTTCACTAAACCTGTGCTACATTTTTAGCACCGATACCACTTCGCAGTTTGAAAGAAACCTGTAAAATTCAATTGAATCAGATGTAACAAAAAGTATCCATCAGAAATAACAGAAATGTTCGAGTGATTTGAAAAAAATGATGCAAGAAATTAATCGAAATAAAAAAGATAACCTCGATTAATAAAACTAGGATTTGAACCAAGAACCTTTTGATTACAGAGCGTCCGTTTATTAATTAAACCACAGAAACACATATCTGCTGGTCAGGTAAATCGTATATATAACTTCAAACGGTCGTACTAGTTACTCGTGTGGAAGCGGTAAGTGAAATTTATGCGCTAAACATGTTTATTTCAATTAATCATGATGGAAAATACAACTGATAGAAAGAAAAATGAGAATTATTTATTTTAAAGTTTACTCCGCATAAAAAAAAACAGACAATAAATTTAACATTAATATGTGAATAGATTTTTTGAAATTTATGTTACATTTATTTGAAAATTGTGTCTAATGCAGATTTCCGTTTTCACTGTTTGTGTAATTCCATTTTATTAACACAGAAAAAAATTGTAAATGTTACGCTGTATGCGTTTAGATGTATCAATTATTCACTAAGCAGGTATGTGCTTCTGTGGCTCGGTCGATTATCTGGCGCGCTTTGAGATCTGATGCTTGTTTGTTCAAGTCGCGGAGTTTGTTATCGATATTTTGTTTTTTATTTCATTCGTTTTCAAGCCATGTAATTTTCAAATCACACAATTAATGTAATTTTCAAATCACACATTCATATAAATTTGTTTGAAACATGATATTTCTTTTATGTGCATCTTGTAAGATGTAAAATCACAAAAAAATTTTGAACTGAGAAATTTTCAGATATTTTACTGTATAAATTGTCAAATGACGCAAAAATTCCTTTTGTAATGACTTAATGTGGGATTGAAATGAATTTTATTAGTTCTTACTGTAATTTGAGCTTGGTTAGCAAGTGGGACTATATAAATTTGCATGAACCATTTACTCATCAGCGGCTTGGGTGACTCAGTTACCATTGTTTGCTCTATGAGTTTTTATTTTTTGTTCATATCGTTGAATTCATGCCATATAATTTTCAACACTCACAACATTATATGTTTTTGCACGTTTTGCAAATTCTGTGAAAACTTATTTCAATCCTAGTTTGTTTAAAATAGTAGATTGAAGACGGCATCCATTCCTAGCAATTGTACCGGATTCAAAATTTTCAACGATAGAAAATCCTACAACCGTGTCTTTGTTCGGATACCGACACAGCATCGATTAGAACGTGTTACAGCAGCAGAAAACCCGTGCCGTGACGTCTGACGTTAATTTCGCGCGGATTGTATAAGTGTTGTGACTTGTGCTTTTTCCTCGTGGAGGTTTTTCACACTGTCACACAGCCGATGGCCGGTGCAACAGATAAACAGTTGAGATTGTGCTTTTTCCTCAAGGAGGTTTTTGGCACATATTAAAGAGGCAATCGATCAAGACCAGGTCTTGGCGGCCATTCGTTATTGCCAGACAAGCTAAGTATTGTTTCCTTTTTCTCCTCTGATACCATTGCTTATCGTTGCATTCCACCTCATATAATAACATAACCTGCGCGGAGATAACTCCGTGCTTTAATAAGCATCGTTATAATGAATCCCCCTAATCCTGATAATGTAATGGATACAGATCCAAAACCACCTCTTGATAACAACAAGAAGATCTCAAGGGTAAAGAAGTATCCCGATGATCCTTTGCTTTCGACCGGTTCCTATGTGGTCTATTTCCGGACCAAGAACAACAACAAATTTAACCTTATAAAAATATCTCACGAATTGACTTCACGATACTCTACTATTACACGTATTGATAAAGTACGCCCAGGGAAGCTTAGGGTCTTGTTAACCAGCTCAAAGCAGGCTAACGAGATCGTTCAAAGTGATCTTTTTGCGCGGGAGTATTGTGTCTACGTGCCAGCATGCGAAGTGGAGATTGACGGCGTGGTCACAGATGCGAGTCTGACATGTGAAGATATTCTTGAGCACGGGGTTGGCGAATTCAAAGACCCCCTACTCCAGAAGGTAAAAATACTGGATTGTAAACGTTTACATTCAGTGTTTGTCGCTGGGGACGGAACAAAATCTTATCCCCAATCAGACTCTTATCGAGTGACCTTCTCCGGTTCGGCTTTACCCAATTTCGTTCTCTTGGACCGGGTACGTCTGCCTGTTCGTCTGTTTGTACCGCGGGTCATGAACTGTACCAATTGTAAACAATTGGGACATACAGCCTCTCGTTGTGGCAATAAACCTCGTTGTGCTAACTGTGGAGAGGCACATGCGAATGGCTCTTGCGGAAAGAACATTGAAAAATGTTTTTACTGTAAAGAGGACCCGCATGACCTCTCGATATGCCCCGCGTACAAATTGCAAGGGGATAAATTGAAACAATCTCTCCAAGCACGCTCCAAGCGTTCTTTCGCCGAGATGCTCAAGAATGCTAAGCCACCTAAACTAACAGAAAACATCTACACTTGCCTGTCAACTGACGAGTATGAATCTGACGATCCCCTCGAAGGTCCATCTTCGGCTGTCCCTCAGAGCTTTAGAAAGAGGAGAAATATTTCCTCTCACAAGCTCCCTAGTAAGGGTACAAAGATATCTTCTGAGGGCCCTCCAAAAGTAACATCAATGGGAAGTGCTGGTAAAATGAAAAAACCAAAGCAAACAGCTCCTGATCTGGATAAACTTAGATCTAAAAAGGAATTTCCAGCACTTCCTGGGACATTAAAACCCCCAAACGTCCCCAAATACCAACCAGAGAATCTACCAAATGCTGGTTTTATAAAATTCTCTGATATTGTGGACTGGATTTGCAAAACATTCAATTTTTCCGACGCCTTGAAAAATCTTTTGATGACTTTTATACCAATAGTTAAAACATTTTTGAAGCAGTTGACTGCAAAATGGCCCCTCCTCTCAGCGATTGTATCCTTCGATAGCTAATTTACAGAACGAGGTCATGGATTTGATCACTGTTCTACAGTGGAATTGCAGAAGTATCATTCCCAAAATAGATTCTTTCAAAATTCTAATAAACAATTTGAAATGTGACGCATTTGCTTTGTGCGAAACATGGTTAACTTCTGAAATACCCCTCAACTTCCACGATTTTAACATTATCCGCTGGAATCGAGAAACCCCTTACGGAGGGGTACTTTTAGGGATCAAAAAGTGCTATTCCTTCTATCAAATAAACCTCCCCTCGATACCAGGTATTGAGGTTGTCGCATGTCAAGTCACAATGAAAGGCAAGGACCTTTGCATTGCTTCCGTCTACATTACTCCAAGGGCCTCGATTGGGCACCGACGGCTTTGCGATCTAATGGCACTCCTTCCAGCACCAACGTTGGTTTTAGGAGACTTCAACTCGCATGGTACGGGATGGGGCTGTCTTCATGATGATAACAGATCAACTATAATCTACGACCTATGCGATAACTTCAATATGGCAATTTTAAATACGGGAGAAATGACACGGGTTCCGGCACCACCAGCGAGACCAAGTGCATTGGATCTTTCTATTTGTTCGACATCGTTACGATTGGATTGCACGTGGAAGGTAATCCCTGATCCTCACGGTAGCGATCATTTGCCGATCGTAATTTCAATCAGCAGCAGTTCGAGACCATTGGAGACAGTCAATGTTTCGTATGACCTCACACGAAATATTGATTGGAAAAGTTACGCAAACTCGATATCTGAGAAACTAGAAACAACGCGAGAGCTTCCTCTGGAGGAAGAGTATACATTTCTGGCTGGCTTGATTCTCGATACTGCGATTCAAGCTCAGACGAAGCGAGTACCCGGCGTGAAAAATACCATCCGTCCTCCCAATCCGTGGTGGGACAAAGAGTGCTCAGAACTAAAAGCTGAAAAAACTTCAGCCTTCATAATATTTCGAAAAAATGGAACACCAGATAACTATCGAAAATACGCGTCATTAGACTTTAAAATGAAAAGCCTTATTAAAGCTAAGAAACACGGTTATTGGCGTCGATTTGTAAATGATTTATCGAGAGAAACATCAATGACTACTCTTTGGAATACGGCCCGACGAATGCGTAACCAAAACAACACAAACGAAAGCGAGGAATATTCTAACCGCTGGATATTCGATTTTGCTAAAAAGGTATGTCCCGACTCTGTTCCAGAACAGAAGATCACCCGCGTCGCGTCATCAAACAGGAACGAAACACCGTTTTTGATGGTGGAGTTTTCACTTGCACTCTTGTCATCTAACAATAAAGCCCCAGGGTTAGACAGAATCAAATTCAACTTGTTAAAAAATCTGCCTGACACTGCCAAAAGGCGCTTGTTGAAATTATTCAATAAGCTTCTTGAGGATAATATTGTCCCACATGACTGGAGACAAGTGAGAGTTATCGCCATTCAAAAACCAGGGAAACCAGCCTCCGATCATAATTCGTATCGGCCGATTGCTATGCTTTCCTGTATCCGAAAATTGTTCGAAAAAATGATTCTGTTTCGTCTAGACAATTGGGTCGAGACTAATGGCTTACTTTCAGATACACAATTTGGTTTCCGCAAAGGTAAAGGGACGAACGATTGTCTTTCGTTGCTCTCAACCGAAATTCAAATGGCATTTGCTCGTAAAGAACAAATGGCGTCAGTTTTTCTAGACATCAAGGGGGCTTTTGACTCAGTTTCCATAAACATCCTATCTGAGAAGTTGCATCAGCATGGTCTTTCACCAATTTTGAATAACTTTTTGTATAATCTATTGTCTGAGAAACACATGTATTTCACGCATGGTGATTTGTCAACAATACGATTCAGTTACATGGGTCTTCCCCAAGGCTCATGTTTAAGCCCCCTTTTATACAATTTTTACGTAAACAACATTGATGAATGTATCAATACAACTTGCACCCTAAGACAACTTGCCGACGATAGCGTTGTGTCTATTATAGGACCCAAAGCTACCGATCTCCAAGGACCATTACAAGATACTCTAGACAACTTGTCATCATGGGCTCTTCAAATGGGTATCGAGTTCTCTACGGAGAAAACTGAGCTGGTTGTATTTTCGAGGAAGCGAGAACCAGCACAATTACAGCTTCAACTAAGGGGTGAAACCATAGCTCAGGTCTTCACATTTAAATATCTCGGGGTCTGGTTCGACTCCAAAGGCACCTGGGGATGTCACATTAGGTATCTGAAACAAAAATGCCAACAGAGAATCAATTTTCTTCGTACAATAACCGGAACTTGGTGGGGTGCCCACCCAGGAGACCTGATCAGGTTGTATCAAACAACGATATTGTCCGTGATGGAATACGGATGCATCTGCTTCCGATCCGTGGCGAACACTCATTTCATCAAGCTGGAAAGAATTCAGTATCGTTGTTTGCGTATTGCCCTAGGTTGCATGCAATCGACTCATACGATGAGTCTCGAAGTGCTCGCGGGCATCTTACCGTTGAAAAACCGATTCTGGGAACTCTCATATCGTTTGCTAATCCGATGCGAAATCTTGAATCCGATGGTGATTGAAAACTTCGAAAGGCTTGTCGAGCTCAATTCTCAAACCCGTTTTATGTCCTTGTATTTTGATTACATGGCCCAGGATTTTAACCCTTCTTCGTTTATTCCCAACCGTGCTCATTTCCTGGATACTTCTGATTCTACTGTGTTTTTCGACACATCCATGAGAAAAGAGATTCGTGGAATTCCGGATCATGTACGCCCTCAAATGGCCCCTAATATTTTTTACAATAAATTCAGAGCAGTCAACTGTGAAAAGATGTTTTACACTGACGGTTCAAACATCAACAGTTCCACAGGCTTTGGTATCTTCAATCAAAACATCACCGCTTCGTACAAACTCAATGATCCGGCTTCAGTCTACGTCGCAGAATTAGCTGCTATTCAGTACACCCTCGAGATCATTGAAACGTTGCCCAAAGACCATTACTTCATTGTCACGGACAGTCTAAGTTCAATAGAAGCTCTCCGGGCAATGCAGCCAGGAAAGTATCCCCCATATTTCCTGGGGAAAATACGGGAACACTTGAGAGCTTTATCTGGACGGTCTTATTTAATATCGTTAGTCTGGGTCCCTTCACATTGTTCCATTCCAGGCAATGAAAAGGCAGACTCATTGGCTAAGATGGGCGCATTAGAAGGTGATATTTATGAAAGGCCAATTTGCTTCAATGAATTTTTCAGTATCTCTCGTCAGAAAACTCTTGAAAGTTGGCAAGCTTCATGGAGCAATGGCGAACTGGGACGATGGCTACATTCCATTATCCCTAGGGTATCGACGAAACCTTGGTTCAAGGGGATGAACGTGAGTCGCGATTTCATTCGTGTGATGTCTCGGCTAATGTCAAACCACTACACGTTCAACGCACATCTCCGGCGTATTGGGCTCACGGAGAACGGTCTCTGCACCTGTGGCGAGGATTATCAGGACATCGAGCATGTCGTGTGGTCGTGCGTAGAGTATCGTGAAGCCAGGTCTGAGCTTAAGAAATCCCTTAGGGCCCGAGGTAGACCACCTGAGGTTCCGATCCGAGATGTATTGGCGAGTCGGGATAGTCTTTATATGCTCCTCATTTATAAGTACCTTAAACACATTAACGTACAAGTGTAATCTGTTATATTACTCATTAATTTGCTCCTTTTCCTTGACGCTACTTCAACTGAGGCTAAGAATAAATTTCACCTACAGGTTCGTTACTAACATCCGCCCGGTTTTCCCCATCCCCCGACTGTCCACCATCTTCATCGAAACTAACAAGATCTTTCTGCTGTCACTAATTTTTTGCTTCCCCTTCCCATGTCTCTTCACCATCTCGATGTCAACTAATTAGAACTCTGTCGTTCTTAGTCTTTTCGTTTCCATACCCCCTTTTTCACTCCGTTTTCCACAACATTTACTTCTCTGTGTTTTTTTGTATTCTCCTCGGCAACACCACCATCATCACCAACGAAGAGCCGCTCCATTCGATGACCAACATGCGGGCCACCCGCCGGGCCTTCGTAGCCTGGGGGTGTTTCCCGCGGACCCACAGAAGGATGCGGCAACTTTTGAAACGTTTTCACGTCATATTTCAACACCACCGCCACGAAGAACCACTACCATCGATGAGGGCAACCCGCCGGATCGAAGACTCAAGAGTGTTTCCTGAGGACCCACATAGACAAGCCCTTGGCATCGTAAACCTTAATGGATTATGCCTTAATAAATATAACTTTGAAAAAAAAAAAAAAATTGTACCGGATTGTTCTTCACTGTATTAAGCATATGTCTCAATTCCACGGTTCATGGCCCAAAATCTTGTAATAAGGAATAACAACTGGCTTGTAAAATGTTCACTGAAAATATCTAGTTAGTGAAGTCATATCAGTATACAAGTGCATAAGATTTTGCGATTTCTCATAAATTTGCATTTGAAGGAATTGTAGATACCATTTTTCCGCGCTAGACGATATTATAATCCAGTCTACACTAGTTCATTATCAATATTTTGGCGATTATTTTCCATTTTAGTCAAATTGCCTAAGTGTATGCAATTTCGTACTACGCGTCTTGTACACAAACGAGTGTACATTGACAGAAAATACCGGCAAACAGCTTTTCGAATTAATACAGCTTGTCATATCATTGAAAAAAATCATAACGTATTCAAGCGGCTATCATAGTCTATAGCGTTAAAAGGGTTAGATATTCTGAATTCGGGAGAACCGGTTATGGAAGCCATCATAGAATTTTTTTCGTTGTTACGAATAAAATCACTAAAATGTAAATTCCCGATGATGTTTTACCACCCATTCTATTTTTAGCCTTTGTTCGCGGTGTTTTCAGTAATGTCAGAGCAGATCAATAACTGATTATGCTTTTCAATTTTGTTTTTGTTATTTGGCAGTAAAATTAAACTGAGAAGTTTTGTTATCAACTAGAGAAAATCCATATCTCTTTTCGATTTCAGTATACTTTTCGATATTATAGGAATATTTATCTGCTTCTGATTATGATTTTTTAATTTTTAAGGCGTCCAATACTAAGCTAATTGAGTACCCGATAAATACGAATATCACATCAAATTCAGAAGAAAATGTTTATTTTAGCGCAAAGTGGATAGCTTTTTAAGAAAATAAATTCCATTTATTGCCACAATATTTAAAATTTCATAACTATTTCCCACTAATGTCACGAAATAGTAACAGAAATAGATACTAGTAGTGAGAGGAAAGTGCGGTGCTATCTCTGTTGTACTAGTACAGGTGAATCATTTTACATCTTACAGATAACTCATTTTGTTATGTTACATTTAAATAAATGGTATGTTTATATTTACATATATTCTTAAACTTTTAGCTACGTTTAGTTTCCATCGGTTAGATGCTTAACATAAAATTTTAATGTGATTCGTTGTAAGCTCATAATTTTTTAAGCATGTTCAACTATTTTTGGCTTGGAATGATAACCTTATCTAATTTCTTCGAAGCGCACTTTGTTTATATGATCCGGATTTTTTCAAAGTATCTCTATGGTCTTATGTAGATCCTAGCATTATTCATACGGAATACCAAATTCAGACCTTTTAGTTTTGTTTTGGGCAGATGTGTAATATCATTGCTGAAATCTATTTAAACTATTTTCAAATTTTCTGATGGTTGGGTTGAAGTAGTAAGTGATTGTTCTTTCAACAGTTTTTCTTTTTATCAAAAATTGTTTGAATTGATTGCTCCGAATATCCATTGACCTTTCCAATATAGAGAATTGTTTTTTTTCTCGTTTCTTACCGCATTTTTTCCATGGGCTAGGTTATGCATTCAATGAATCATATGATGAAAAGCTACCATTTTATGCTGATGATAATGATTAGAAGTATATCGTATAATATTTTCCGTATTAGTTAGCTTTCTATATATCAAAAAGGATATGTTTTCCGTCTTCCTTGTGATGAGAATGTCTAAGAAGTCTGCTATTATTTGCTTCACAAGTACATTTAATCCTACATTTATAGAAATATTGAACCTCAAAATGATAAAATTTCATCAAGTCTCATCTCAGAAGCATATAAGAAATTGGAAAATACCAAAGAAATCCCCATCAGTTCCATTCATGTGGTAATTAATTCTACTATACCGACCTTCTACTAAACAATGACGAGTTTGAAGAAAAGATGCGAGTATTTATAAAAATTCAGCTCGTTCAAAATTATTGAATTTCATCATTTCTTGCTCAAACCATCATTATTGTCCAATTTTTTAATAAAGTCTACGTAAAAGCTGTTAATGAAGATTACAAATAGTTATAAATGCTAGTCTATTTTATGTTTGAATATAACAAATGTTACAAAAATTGTTGTTAAGGCAGCACTGCTCAAAGCTGACTTGTTAATTGCTTCCTCCCGAGATTCTATTTATATAACTCAAAACAAAGAAATAATTTGCGCTCCATGTATGCTTTCGAAAGCTTTGTAGTATTAGGTAAAAAAGTTCGCTTTGCACCCAGATGTCAATCCTGAGACACTCCTTACTATTTAATTCTACTGAGGGCGCAAATCATTATGTATATTCAAGCTAAATAAATAGCATATTTAGCTTGAATATAAATAATGATTTGCGCCCTCAGTTGAATTACATAAAGTATTTAAAAAGATTTCCACCATGCGCCCTGGAGTTAGTTTTCAATTCTCCTACCGTGATTTTGCGCCCTTGAATCATTCCTGAGGCACCCTTCCAAATTAGACGTACATTTTTTTTGCTTGAAAAGAAGTTAAATCATTTGATGTATTTTAAAATACTTGCACCCTGCGCCCTGGAATCATTCCTAAAGCGCCGTTCCAAATTATCCTTACAAGATGTTATTTATTTAGCTTGAAAACAAATAAAAACTTGCCCATCATTAGATTTATTTAATGTATTTAAAAATACTTTCATTCTTGAATCATTCCAAGTGCGCCCTTCCAAATTATCCTTGCAAGATGTTATTTATTTGGCTTGAGAAAAAATAAAAACTTGCTTCCTCAGAAGGATGATGGATTATTAAATGTATTCAAGATTACTTTCATCCTGCGCCCTGGGAGCAATTATATGGGCGCCTTTTTTAATTATCCTACTGTGAGTCTGCGCCCTGGAATCATTTCCAAGGCACCCGTCCAAGTTATCCTTACAAGATGCTATTTACTTAGATAGAAAATAAATAATGATTTGCGCCCTCAGAAGGATAATTTATAATAATCAAGATGACTTTCATTCTGCGCCCTGGAAGCAATTATATGGGCGCCTTTTTTAATTTTCCTACCGTGAGTCTGCGCCCTGGAATCATTTCCAAGGCGCCCTTCCAAATTATCCATACAAGATGTTATTTATTGAGATTGAAAATAAATAATGATTCGCGCCCTCAGAAGGATATTTTACTATAATCAAGATTACTTTCATCCTGCGCCCTGGAAGCAATTATTTGGGCGCCTTTTTCGATTCTTCTACCGTGAGTCTGCGCCCTGGAATCATTTCCAAGGCGCCCTTCCAAATTATCCATACAAGATGTTATTTATTGAGATTGAAAATAAATAATGATTTGCGCCTTCTGATTACTTTCATCTTGCGCCCTGGGAGTAATTATATGGGCGCTTTTTTAATTCTCCTACCGTGAGTCTGCGCCCTGGAATAATTTCCAAGGCACCCGTCCAAGTTATCCTTACAAGATGTTATTTATTTGGATTGAAAATAAATAATGATTTGCGCCCTCAGAAGGATATTTTTTTATAATCAAGATTACTTTCATCCTGCGCCCTGGAAGCAATTATGTGGGCGCCTTTTTAAATTCTCCTACCGTGAGTCTGCGCCCTGGAATCATTTCCAAGGTGCCCTTCCAAATTATCCATACAAGATGTTATTTGTATAGATTGGAAATAAATAATGATTTGCGCCCTCAGAAGGATATTTTACTATAATCCAGACTACTTTCATCCTGCGCCCTGGGAGCAATTATATGGGCACCTTTTACAATTGTATTATTATTTATTTTGCACCCTTCAGGTTACTTGAATCAGTCATTATCAAAATTTCCAAAAACAAATTTTTTCGGTTGCAGTTTAAAGAGCTGGTTAGTCACTGACTAACTGTGACTAACCGCAACTACAGCACTGTTCCTTACATTTTTTGGACTAGTTTTTGAGAACAAAAATGCAATTACGTTTTTACCTTTCACACATAGAAAGGATATACAATCACTGTGAAGTTCGACGAACTAAACAAATGTCTGTGTGTGTATGTATGCGTGTATGTGTGTATGTATGTATGTATATATTTGTGTATGTGACGAATAATGTCACTAGATTTTCTCAGAGATGGCTGAACCGATTTTCACAAACTAAGAATCAAATGAAAGGTCTTACGGTCTGGTTCCGGAATTACAGGGCATGCCGGAATTACAGGGAATGCATAAGAAAATGAAAAAATAGGTCACTCACTTTTCTCAGAGATGGCGTAGTAGATTTTCACAAACTTAGATTCAAACGAAAGGTCTTATGGTCCCATAGATCGCCATTGAATTTTATTGTTATCCGACTTCCGGATCCGGAACTACAAGGCAAAATGTGAAAATCTATGAGAAAATGAGCACTCAATTTGATTAGAAATTTCTCAACCGATTTTTACAAACTAAGATGAAAATATAAGGTCTTGAAATTCTTTGGAAAGTTCCCGAAAATTAGAATTAGAAAATTGCAATCAGAATAAATTTTCAATTTCATGAGTATTTTTTCACAAGCAATGGCGAAACGAGGTGCACATTTTTATAAAATTTACTATTAAATTCATCTAGTTGGCAGATGTTTTTAGTTAGTGGTTATATAAACCTACTTTGGGACTACTAGTGCCCGGTTTCCGCTTCCCAAAGCACCGGTAATAGTGAAGAAAAGCTCCAAAAACGGAACTCACTTCGATTTCTCGGTTAATTGGGTCTCCCCTACTCGACTTTCAATCAACGAATTGTGATGATATCGGATCCAATGTCTTCGCTTTGGCTCTGAGAAGCAATAACACCAAAAAAATAGAATTTTGTTCTCATAGAAGATTGAAATGAAAGTTTTTTTTTAAATCACGAGGTATATGGGAAAGGAATGATTACACCACTAGGTGGATCTGAGCAATCAATTCTATTTTGTAATAATCACAGTGGCAGCAGTCCCTTGCTTAAGTTCCTAGAATATGGTGCCCACTTGGTCACTGGTTTTTTGTGCTGATTTAAACCGATTTTATAAAATTGTTGTTATAATGTGTGATCAAGAGCATCTTATGGATTTAAGCGTAGTTTTCGTCATCTTCGTGTGTCTGCTTTTTTATATAATGTATATATAAATATGCACATACACATACATACATCGTAACATTGGAAACCTTTTTTAGTCTAATAGATTCTCATTACTTCTATCTCTACTATTGGTCGATCGTTAGTCCTGAACTGAAACGGTGGCCTTTATTACCGTTCTAGCATTCTTTTCCACTTACACTTCACTCACATATCACCTCATCCATCAGATCCCACACGAAAGGGACACAACCGCACAAAATAAACTATATATGAAGCTGTGGAAGAGTAAGCTAAAGCTTCATCACTATCGGAACAATAAACAAGAAAATATACCAAGGAAAATGATTGAAGAAGCGTAACCATTCCTCCGCAGCTATGACGCTTTCTCGCTATTCTAGCTTGATTTGGCATCTTGTCACTGCACCAAAAATATTTTCGAATGATGTTCAGGTTGTACCGGAAAAGGCGAATCGACCTAACTGCTCGTAGTTGCAACCTACCGAACGGTATTGAGTTCTCGAGAAGAGTACTCTCGCAATATAAACTGCAAGCTACAAAAATCTTGGACAAAAGCAACTAAATCGATTCCAGAGAAGTCTGGACCCCAATGGCTGGAGTAAACTCTAAAGTTCATAGTTTTTCCATGCGGTATATTTGAGCCCGCGGCCAAGTTTGAATTTGTTAGAAAAGGAACATATATGAGACTCGACACGATTAGGCGACGATTATTAGAAGTTAGGCTGCGATTACTTATAAAAAACATTACTTAACAGGGCTAAGAAGCAAGAGGATCACGATTGATCAAAAATGATTTTCTTTGATGAAGCAGATTTTGGAATGTGGGTTCGAATGAAACGTGTCTGGTTGGGAAACAGTACCGATTTTATTTCGACTAATTCCTAATTCCCTGTAAAAATAAATGCTATGATGAAATGTTTAGAGCAGTACATCGTTTCTATATAATTTGACGATCGAATGAGTCTTAGAATTAGCGGGACCACTCCGAAAATAAAAACGTTTCCCTACTTCCAAAATTTATTTTAACTTGTGCCTACACAATTCCAATGCATATACTAGCTTTGTTCAATTTCCTGTGAATATTAACTAGCGTGGTTTCTACGGTTTTGTTCGCAAAATCAGATTCGTTTTGAAATCAGCGGAGTAGAACGACGCACAGTGGTTCGAATCAATAAAAACGTGGACATAAATCAGTAGCTGCTAAACCGTTCTTTTAATGCATATAGTTGCTTTGAAGAAATTATTTACAAATATATACCGCGTAATTTGATCATATCATTAATTGTTCATGGCCTACTTTGACAAAAAATGTAACCATAACTTTTTTTCTGAAGAGATAGAATTTTTTTTTCTTCTACAAAGTTTTAGAACTATTAAAAATAATTTACTTTGTCAAATATACCAAAAGTCTAGGTCGCACCGTTTCGGATATACAAAGCGTTTTTATGGCAACCCCCTTAAAATCAGTTTTTTATTCATAAATTGTTTCGAGTTATTTTGTTATGCATACTTTGTTTGGAATAATTGTAGAATTTATAAAATCGCATATTTTTGTTGAAGATAGTGCATAGGTTTGTTCTTTCCTGGTAAAGTTATGCAACATTTTACCTTTTTTTTTTACCTAGGATAAAACCTTGCACCGAAGCGAAATATGCAACTTTATGCAGCTGATTTTTACAAAATTTGTAGGAAAAGATGTGCCCAATATCATAAAAAAAATCTAAGTGGAACTCGGTAGAACTTTTTTTTTAGGTCTTTTCAAAGTTAGTTTTTATAACTGAATTATGGCAACCCCCTTAAAACTAGTTTTCTAGTCATAACTTGTTTCGTGTTATTTTTTTATGCATACTTCGTTTAGAATAATTGTAGAAAATATAGAATTTCATAATTTTGTAGAAGCTGCATAAGTTTATTCTTTTCTGGAACATTTATGCATTAATTTAACTTTTTTTTACCTAGGAAACCTTGTGTCGAAGCGAAATATGCAACTTAATGCAGCTAACTTTTATAATACTTATAGAAGAACATGTACCTTATCCAATTTATTTTCCAATGAGAATATCTTGAGTACTCTTCGTGTGACTCATTTTCACTATGGCCATGCCATAAAAGTTGCATATTTCGCTTCGGCACAAGGTTTTCTAGGTAAGAAGTAAAATTATGCATAAATTTTCCAGAAAAGAATAAACTTATGCATTAGCTTCAACAAAATTATGAAATTTTATATTTTCTACAATTATTCCAAACGAAGTATACATAAAAAAATAACACGAAACAAGTTATGACTAGAAAACTAGTTTTAAGGGGGTTGCCATAATTCCGTAATTAAAACTAACTTTGAAAAGACCTAAAAAAAAAGTTCTACCGAGTTCCACTTAGATTTTTTTTATGATATTGGGCACATCTTTTCCTACAAATTTTGTAAAAATCAGCTGCATAAAGTTGCATATTTCGCTTCGGTGCAAGGTTTTATCCTAGGTAAAAAAAAAAGGTAAAATGTTGCATAACTTTACCAGGAAAGAACAAACCTATGCACTATCTTCAACAAAAATATGCGATTTTATAAATTCTACAATTATTCCAAACAAAGTATGCATAACAAAATAACTCGAAACAATTTATGAATAAAAAACTGATTTTAAGGGGGTTGCCATAAAAACGCTTTGTATATCCGAAACGGTGCGACCTAGACTTTTGGTATATTTGACAAAGTAAATTATTTTTAATAGTTCTAAAACTTTGTAGAAGAAAAAAAAATTCTATCTCTTCAGAAAAAAAGTTATGGTTACATTTTTTGTCAAAGTAGGCCATGAACAATTAATGATATGATCAAATTACGCGGTATATATTTGTAAATAATTTCTTCAAAGCAACTATATGCATTAAAAGAACGGTTTGGCAGCTACAGATTTATGTCCACGTTTCTATTGATTCGAACCACTGTGCGACGGTGCAAATGATACATAGAATACTTCCATTTAGTATTCAACGGTTGAAATCCTTCTTTGAAGGGAAAATCATAGCAATAAGGGAATTCCACTCCAATGGTGGCAAAGCATTCCAAAGGCTAAGCATCCATTAAGTTCCATTCATTTGGCGGATATAAAGCCAAAAGCTTCAGTCCATCCCTATCATCAGTGGCCCCGGTATGGAAAATGTATAGCCAAGTGAAATGCCGTGCTCCCCAGTGCTCCTCCTGTCTCCATGGACAATTTGCTACGAGAATCATCGAAACAACCGGTCTGCTTCCAAGTCAGTCTTCGTTTAGTGTGTACAGCTATTGGGAATCAATAGAGGACATTGCATTCAAATTTATCCTGAATGAAAGCTATAGGCTTACTACAATTAGTCCGGCTCATTGTTTCTGCCGACTTTTGCAAGTGCACTTTCTGTGGACCCTGGATGCACCACATTCAAACAGCTAAACGCATCGGTCGTCGATTTTCGTCGTCCGGAATGACTGCCTTGACTACAGAAGCTGCTCCGATAATTTTGATACCATGACATCGAGCGAGCTTTTTTCACGCCATTGAATATCTTCCTTGGCTTCTGGTCGTACCTTAGCGTTTATCAACTAATAAGGATTAGAAATATTTCCGAAAGGACCAACTCAATAACTAGGGAACACAAGTTACACGCTCGAGAGGTTAGAGAGGTGCAGATAGAAGGTTCGATTTGTTGCTTTTTTGCTTGCAACATTGTCAATCCATTTTGCATCAAAACTTATGACGCGTGTTTGTCTTTCACATATTCGGACGGTGGCTTTAAATTAATTCAATTGAGATTTATTCGGGATCCATCTTCTTGTTCCAGAATTACAGGATGATATGGAAAAATATCCTACTTAATCCACCTTGTGGTGTGATAATGCCTTTCTCTTCTTTCATAACAGTCTCATCAAAATATATTTCATACTTTTATTAAATAATTTCGGATACTAATTTTGACACCAATTGATTCAGATTGATTAGAATAGTTCACAAAAGCATGCTTCAGTGTTTATGTCACACAGTCAGCATCATTTTTCCAAACTAGTGCTTAAATTTGCGTTGCCTATTTGTATGAGAAAAGTGATGCTAATCTAAAAAACCTGTTTTAATCCACCTAGTGGTGTAATGATGCCTTTCTCATGTATAATATTGTGGTATTCTATTCAAAAATTTTGTCTTCGATTTTTGAAAGAAACCAAGAGATTGTTTGTGCATTAACTAGTATAACAGACAGAATAAAACAGTGCTTTGATTGCGTAGGTCATTCTTAAGAAAACGAAGTGGGTTCACTATTATATGCACTTCCGGCACCGGAACCCGAAAACCGGTATAATCAAACTCGGTTCGTACGGCCATCAACTAACATGACATACAAACTCTACTAGTTTTAATTCAAATTTTGAAGATTTTATACAATTTTGTCATCGCACTCTAAATGACGTTTTAAATGTTTGTTCTATCCGAAAATATGCAGTAATTTTTTGTAGGACCTTTCAATTGACCCTAAGATTGGGAATAACAATTTAGAGTCCAGTTTATAACATTTTGTACGGTTTTAGTACCGCCAGTTTAGGTGACGGTGTACAATATTGAACACACTTTACCCTATAACTCCGGAACCGGAAGTCGGATCCGGATAAAATTCAGGAATTTCGTATGGGACCAGAAGACCTTTCATCTGAATCTAAGTTTGTGGAAATCGGTCAAACCATCGCTGAGAAAAGTGAGTGAGATCCATTTTGGTATATATGACCACTATTTCCGGTACTTCCGGAACCGGATACCGGAAACCAGGATAGCCGGAATCGGTTTGTTTAGTTGCCTACTGATAATGACTATCGATTTGTGTAGTTTTGAGACCAGTTTAGAAATTTTTTTACGTGTTTTGTTTCGCCGGTTTAAGTGACGGTGTACAATATTGAACACACTTCACCCTATAATTCCGGAGCCGGAAGTCGGATCCGGATGAAATTCAGGAGTTCCGTATGGGACCACGAGACCTTTCATTTGAATCCTAGTTCGTCAAAATCGGTTCAGCCATCTCCGAGAAAACCTAGTGAGATTATTTGACACACACACATACACACACACATACATACACACACACAGACATTGCTCAGCTCGATGAACTGAGTCGAATGGTATATGACACTTGGCCCTCCGGGCCAATTTTCACTGGTCGGTTTTTCAAGTGATTGCATAACCTTTCTATATGAGAAAGGCAAAAACCGATAACATTTGCCTAATTTCCATTTCAAACACTGCTTCCTCTCCTAGTTATCAGCAACCGTGTTGTCTTATTTACCGTCGCTATGGAATGCAAAAAATAAACAAACAGTGCAAGTATTGCAATCTTTTCAAAATGCCTCGTCCATCTAAGAAGAAGAAAGCAGCGCTCATTCGCGAAAATCAATAGAAAAATAGATGGAATACGTTGATAGAGTGCACTTTTTGCTGTGCGAAGATCGTTCGAGAAAAATGTTCCAAACTGTGCTAAACATCGTAGAGAATTCCACAATTTGGTCCTTCTAAAAGCAGAAATTAATCCTGTACAGCATCTTGATAGTTTCTTTCAATGAAATATGCAAATTCGAAATGAGATAATCGACGTCAAAAATTGATTAAAATTCTAGTAGTGAAAAGGGGGAAAGTTTCACAATTCACACAATCGATCAACTATCAATTCGAAAGTATAAAGAAATCGTGACAGTTTTATTCGTATTCACGACATCCAGTTATGTCTCTGATATTACACACCCGTACTTTTTTTCTTGGCTTCTGTCCACGGTCACCTTAATAACTCAGTCATTTGTTGAAGGATTGATTATATTAAAAACCAATCGAGTCGGATATCTTAAACTTAAACATGTATGGCAACGTCGTTTCAGTATTTCAATAGCATAGTATTGAAAAAATGTTTAGAATCGACCTATGTTTTCATCTACCAATCTCACTGATCTAAAATGATGTCATACTCTTGTTTGGCATATGACGCTTTGTGTCATGTATAAAAACACCGCATCGTTCTGCGTAGTATGGAAAGGAATCTATGAATATATGCTGCAAATCATTTCTTTGCCTAGGTAATACTTGCCTGTGAATGAAACAAGTAGCTCGTCCAATGAGGTGATGACTGGATTGTAAATGCGTTTGTTCGCTGCACTGTCGCTTTTGCATCGTGTGTTGATGCAATTTCCTGCTGTTTGCAGCACACCGTGTTCGCTTGAGTATCTTATGCATCCTCCAGCTGTTGAAGCACCGAATCAGCGTGATTACCGGTTCTTTTGTAATATCTCATGTATATAGCAAATTTTCGGTCGATTTGTCTCAATGTTTGAACGAAAGCAGATAGTAAAACCATACGAATATGGATAACTAAATGATGATTCATGTGTTGTAATCAAACGTATGGATTTAAAATACTCGGATGAACATTTTCAGTTCACATACAGATTTGATTTATGTGGTAAAACATAAGCTACATGAATATTAATCAAACCACGGAACGTGCGATCGCAGTAGAGTTAGTTGGATTCTTCAATAGATATTCATGTTCCGGTGATTAACGGGTTTAAATCATTAGGCGATAGATTTTTCGGGCCAAAATCGGAGTGCTTGTATCTCGGTAGTTTGTAGATGAATTTGCCACATTTAACTTGATTCGAAAAATTACTTCGAAATTGTACTCTTAAAAATAAATTCACTTTAATCCGTTTTCAGTTCAGTGCATCCACCATTATCTTTATTTTTATTTTTATTATGGGAACCTTTAAGGGCTGAAGCCAGTAGATAGTTACCAGGAAACTGAAACAGAAAAAATGGCGCGTATATAGAAATCGACTTACCTTCACTTCATTTTTATCGCGACAAGACCTATGTTTTTATGCACTAATCGCATCTAAATTAAATTTTCTAGACATTGTCAGGATAGATTTTTGATGCATATTTTTGAAGGCGAGATATTCAATGAACAAGTTGAAATTTGCCGTTTTCAGCTATGCAATTCTTCCTTTAGAAAAAAGACTTTCCCTAACGCTAAAGTCAATGAATCATTCTGAAATTTTCACAGCATAATCTAAATCAATTTTCTAAGAGATTGTCAGTTGGGTTTTTTGATAGTCATCACCGTTTCGGAGAAAATCAGATTTGAAGCGTGAAAATAGCCCTCTAAATCACCCTTAAACACACTAGCCTCAGCCCTTAAACTGTTTCATTTTTAATGTAATTGAGCTCGGCCGTGTCTTGCATACAATCTTGTAATTTTTCTTACAAGTGATACTGAAAAGAGATGCAGTTTTTATAAAATTGATTAGTAAATTCTTCTTGTTTGCAGATCTTGTAAGTTGGTGGCTATATAAACTTTGTTATAGCACCGGATGCAGAGGTGAAATATAACTCTAGAATATGATTCACTTCCCAGTGATGGCCGACAAATTGCAACATTTGCGCCATCTTTGTTATATCCAAACAGAGTGTAACTTTCGTGGGACCGGAGAAAGAATAAAATCCGTTTTTGTTCCAAAAGCATTCTTCGTTTATGGTGCTGGTCTTGGTGCATGGCTTGCTGCACCCACAGATCGCCTGCCACACCATTCTGGGTCCGGCACTCGAAGTGTAACCAATTAAAAAGGCCATAAATTCAGTTTGGAGAATTACTTTTACTTAATTCAAAGTACAAAATGTGTAAAAATAATACAAAATTCAGAATCAATTCACTTTTGCTCGATATGACCACCTTTTGCCTTGACTTGATGACTTGAGAGAGCGAAGGAGTTGCTTCGTTTGGTCGAATGTGACTTGCAGGTATTTTGGCCCACTCGCGGACAATAACTTTTTTCAGCGCCTCGAGACTGGTGTATCTTTTAGTTCGGATTTTGCTCTCCAAAATAGCCCAAAGAGAATAATCCATTGGATTCGCATCTGGTGAATTCGAGAGCCATTGTGTGGACGTGATGAAGTTCGGAACGTTGTTTTTCAGCCATTCTTGGTTCACTCGAGCTTTGTGGGACGGTGCCGAGTCCTGCTGAAACGTCCATGGTCTGCCACCGAAATGTTTGTCTGCCCACGGCTTCAAAGCAACCTCCAGAATACTTTCCCGATAATATGTCGCATTTACCTTGACGCTAGGCTCGATGAAAACGATTGGAGAGCGCCCATCTGCGGTTACAGCGGCCCAAACCATTATCTGTTGCGGGTGCTGCCTCCTGGTGGCCAATCGATGACTCAAATTCTCGTATGAACGGTCGGTCAAGTAAACCCTATCGTTTTGAGAGTTTACGAATTGCTCAATTGGAAAAATTTTCTCGTCAGAAAATACAATGTTCGGAAATTGACCGCTTTCGGCCAAACGAAGCAACTCGTTCGCTCTCTCAAATCATCAAGTCAAGGCAAAAGGTGGTCATATCGAGCAAAAGTGAATTGATTCTGAATTTTGTATTATTTTTACACATTTTGTACTTTGAATTAGGTAAAAGTAATTTTCCAAACTGAATTTATGGCCTTTTTAATTGGTTACACTTCGAGTGCCGGACCCTGTACTTTAATGTATGTCGCGTTGTCAATTACAATGGCCCGGATTGGCGGTTCAATGCATCGGGCGTTGATGTTACAAGTCAGTTGTCGTACGTTCGAGCCCCGATCTGGAAGGATTCTTAATGTCCGTAGTATCGTAGCACCAGATTCTGTTACGCTATGAATCAGCTGTGATTTCTGATGAGACAGAAGGTCAAATTTCATACAAGGAATGCAATACCAAGGCTTTTGTCGTGAATTAAGATGCATTTCGGATGCACGGGTTTGATAATCGTACTCTGTTTATTGGTTCAGTTAGGCCCCTAGTCACGCTGAAGATATGAAATTTTCTTTTACGATTTACCGCACTGAATTTATATTTGACGCCATGCTCTCCGCAAAACATTTAAGGTAAAACCACAAGCTTTCGATTTATATTGGGAACTTTCGAGAAATTGCAGTAATGGCTCCGTAATAATCAAAAGAAAAAGTAAACAAAGACAGGCTTTCATTTGCAGTTAGGGCCTTTTGTCGTGGAACTATCGACTTGACATATGTAGACATTACACTCCAAATTAGTTTTTCTCAAAATTCAGTCGATTTCACCCTCCCAATAAAAAGTTTTACACAAAATAAGATAGGCTTGAAATTTTTAACGCTCATCAGCCTTCAATTCCGGAACCGGAAATCGGATAAAAAAAAATTAAACGATAACCAATGAGATTAGTTGATTTTTACATTGTGAACTGAATGAAGAGACTGTTATCAGTCTGTTAGCGAAAACTGAATATATAATCTTCAGCACTATCCAGCCTTGTGAAAATAGTTGCTTGCTATGAATTATTTTGTGAGAGGAACGACTTTCAGACCACGAGAAAGAAAATTATATTCACGGATTCTGTGCTTCATGAAGACTCTAATACCAGCACACTGTACCATCTGTGTATTTGTGGAATACACCCAAACCTCCGTTAACGTAAACTTTTTTTTACGTTACCTCTTTCTACGTAACTCTTTTTACGAACAAAATCCCAAATAACGTAATCTTTTTTTACGAACAAAATCCCAAATAACGCAATTTTTTTTTACGAACCTATTTCGTAAAAAGAGGTTTTTGCATACAATGAAAATCATTTCCCGCTCATTTATATTGCAGGGAAATTACTACAATATGAATATATACGGAACGAGTTTGATGAGTAGATGTCGGAAAACGATGTTCGAGGTGGTTCTACATCTGCTTATCAAACCCGTTCCAGAAATACCCATATTGTAAAGGTTTTCAAGGAATAACAATAAACCGGTATCTTGGAATTCAAAATCACCTCAAACATCGTTTTCTGGCATGTACTCAACAAACCAGTTTCAAAAATGCCCATAATAAAAGGGTTCCAAAAAAGCCCATAATAAAATCAATAAATCGGAAGTTCAGAATCACCTCGAACATCTTTTTTCAGCATGTACTCATCAAACCCGATCCGAAAATACCCATATTCTGATGGTTTGTTACGAATATCGATGAACCGGAACTCGCCAGCTTGGAAATTTATGTGGCCTAGAACATCCCTTTCCTGCAAATACTAATAATTTTTGTTCCATAGTTATCCATTATATTATACATATACAATAATATACATACATAGGGAAAACTTTTTTTACCTTGAAAATTCCAAATAACGTAAACTTTTTTTACGTCATAATTCGATTTACGAAGTCCCGATTATTACGTAAATGGAGGTTTGGGTGTATAATTGCTCCCACAAACGTTTTGTTTGTGTGGTTCTTTTTGGCTCGCAAGGCATGCTCTTTGTGAGCGGTGGAATTGTTAGCTCGCAATGCTATGGAAGCTATACGCGTAGGAGAGAAGGCTGAATAAACCAACCTTACAAATAGTAATGTATTAGGGGAAGTGGTTCGGTTGCCGGCACCCCACCGTAACTTTTGACAGAAAGCAGATAGCGTCATTCCAACAACCCGGGTAGAAGTGATTTGCAAACCAATACCAAATTCTGTCATTAAAATCAAACATCTCAAAGGTAGAAATTTACATTATTTAGTTTGAAATAAAAGTTAAAATATCAAAAATCATATCAAAGCTTGCATGAGAAAATAGCAACAAAATAAAAAATTCTGTCATTGTAATATCAAACCAAGAACAAAATATTTATAGAAGATGAATTTGTTAATTATTAAGCAATCTTGCAATATCTTAAGTATTTCTCTTATCTGATTCTGATGCAATATTATTCAATGGTATTTTATTTGAAGATAAAACTACGGGGTCAATTTACTTAATGAAATTGAAATAGCTCATCAATAACGAAATAAGATATTATAACTAATTTTGATGTTGAACAGATATTATACAATGTCTTGATCCCTTGATGAAATATCACGAAAATATCAAGTATCGCTCTGACAACACAGAAACATCAAGCCAAGATATGATGGTAAAATTTGTTATTATTTTGACCTTTGTTTGTTATTTACACCTACCCGGGAAATGTCATGTATGTGTAATAGCAGCACGTTCTTTTTGTGCCGAATACCGAAGCAAACAGATGCTTGAAATTTTTGCAGCGCTTAAAACAAATTTCAATTACGTAAAAATCAACACAAAAGTTTTTTCTGACTTTTTTATAGTATCATAAATGGAACAGCATCAATCAAAATGGTGAGTGGATGGAATATTTATGAAGTGAAATCGATCTATTTCGTGATTCAATACTGGATGCTATCAACAGTTTTTTGTAGTCGTTTTCAAAATGTCTATCGATTTCGGTTACCGGCATCCCATTTTTTTCGACAAATCGCGAAACATTGTCAGTGATATGCAGAGATGCTAAGTTTGCAAGTTTGTCTGTAAATTATCAAATTTCCTTGTTAAAATGTAAACCTTTTTTCGTCTAAAGACTTTTTACAGCCTTTTGAAACTTCAATTATTTGCAGATATTTATAAGAAATTACAGATTTTTCAAAATTGGCGCGATCTTTTTGTATTTGCTAGGTAAAGTTATTGTACTAACTGGCATCTCTGGTGATATGCAACACGTGGACAAATTGACAGCTTCAAAACATCCGCTATATAAATAAAAACTGTTCTGTTAGCGATGGCGACTTCAAACAAATCGTTCAAGTTAAGGAGAATGAAGTATTAAAGACTGTCCCAGAAAGTATGGACGCACTTTGATTTCGCTGTAAATAATTCACAAGTGTTAGATATTCAATTTTTTTTCGATATACTGATAATATTAGACTACAACAATAGAATATTATTCTCAACATTTGCTACTTAGCCATTGTAGACTAGTTGGCGCACCAACTTGCGAACATTCCTCATTAAATTCCATTCTGACTTCTTGACGACAAGTTTTGACACTTTTTCCAATCTTTTTCAAACTGTTGAATGGCTTCGGCTGCCGAGACATGTTGTCTAAGATGTGCCTTCGTTAATGCCCAAAATTCCTCAATTGGTCGGAGTTGTGGGCAATTTGATGGATTCATTTGGGACGAAAGTGACATTTTTGGTAGTATACCATTCTACCGTTGATTTCGAGTTGTGGCACGAAGCAAGATCTGGCCAGAAGACAACAGGATCCTTGTGGCTTCGAATCATGGGTAGAAGTCGTTTCTGTAAACATTCCTTGATGTATATTTCGCTGTTCATTGAAGCAGTGGTGATAAAGTGTTTCGAAATCTTACCGCAGCTACAAATTGCTTGCCAGACCATAGCTTTCTTACCAAATTTTTCGACTTCAATCGATGTCTCGGACTGGTTTAACACTTGCCGTTCTCGCACCGTATAATATTGTGGTCCCGACAAGGATTTGTAATCAAGTTTAACGTATGTTTCATCGTCCATGATCATGCAGTTCAAATTTCCGGCAAGAATCGTATTGTACAGCTTTCAAACTTTCGGCTTGATCGATGCTTCTTGTTTCGGACTACGTTTTGGTTGTTTTGCGTCTTTTCAAAAAAGTCTTTCAGAAGTTTTGTAACCGGTTTTAGTACCCTCTGGGATTGTTGGCCAAATGATTAGTTTATTCAAATTGATGCGTTTTAGTAAATCTTGCACATTTCAGATTGCTCCAGAACTGTTCCCATATACATTTTTAGTTTTGTAGTTAGAATACCCCGAATGGCAAAACCGACTTACCCCAAGGCGATCTGGAATAACACCGGTGTTTTTGGACCATATCAACACCGATTAAGGCAGAATGAAATCAAAGAATACCCGGGTTTTCTGACACCAAATGCATCAGAATTGGTCAATTTATTCAGTAGTTACAAATTTTTGAAAAAATAATCGATGAAAATCCCAACCCGAGCGTTTGAGTGTTAATATCGGAACCGAATAAAGTCTAAAATTTCCTATAGGATCAGGGGACCTTTAATTGTAATCTGAGCTTTTAGCAATATAAAACTCAGAAAAAAATGATTTGCACAGTTGTTTACTAACATTTCTTCATGTTGACAGGCAAAAATAATCATATTATCATGCAAGCCAAAAGCCGATTTCACGATTGATGTTGAAAAATTGGATTCTCGAGCTCGGCAGCCGGAACAAACAAAATTGGAAACATGATATAACAACTATTTAGTTCTTGTAGAAAATTCTTTCACGTTCATGAAAAGCTAAGGAAACCGCACTTGAAAACTGTGCTTCTGAGGAGCGTGTTTTTTTTCCTACTTCACTCAATCTCAGAGCTCGGAAATCCTAATAGAAAAAGTTTCCTCTCCTTTTCGGCACATTCGGAATTTATCTGCCAAAAAGCATGCACTTCAAAATATGAAGGCCCCGTGGTGGGAGAAGAAAAATTCAGCACTTCTGACACTGACTGACGGGATTTTCGCCACAGTACCCCGGCTCGAAAGATGTGGAGGCGGACCGATTCGTTTTGACGGCCCGAGTGGCGATGGGATGGTCAAGTAAGTGCGAATTCCGTTGCAGAACCTCAATCAACGGAACAGAATTCTTAGAACTTGGCTTTTTGTTTTGTTCATCGGGTATCTTTTAATACTAGAAAGAAACAAAGCAGCGAAAACTTCTGATGTGGATGTTTCTACACTCTGAGATCCCAAAGGATAAAACTATTTATTTTTGGATCGTAATTGAACTTATTGTTTCTGGTTTTGTACCGAACAGGATTTGACTATGGAAAAATTTCTTCGTTAGGTAACAAATCGTACGCGCTCTTTTCGCGAAAAAAAATCATCGGAATCTTACGGTGGATAGGTTTTAACCAACTCTCTTGGTCTTGAGTCGATTTCGCTAGGCAGCGAACAGCTGCATTTTTTCTTCTTCTTTCAGTTGCCCCTGCTTCTGCTTCGTTCGGGAATTTGATGAAGTTCTCAAATTGCGTAACTGACAAGCCAACAGTTCCGTGGCACTGCAGTAGGATTGGTATTCTGTATTCTGTTTCACTCCGTTGTAGATTACATTCGACCGGGGAGAAAGCTCCTTTTCTTTTCGATTCCCTCCGGCACCCGTCCGTGGGAATCGATTCGCGATATAACTGACATTTTAGTTTTGTAATGAAAACGAACTGTCCAGATGGACTTCGTTCTCGTTATGAAGTGTCTTGCATTCTGCGGGCCCTGAAAGTTGGACGTCCTTCGTCACGAAAGTTGAAGAAGCTGATGAGACAAGGAAAGTGGCACCAATTTAAAAACATGTCGCATAGTTCGATTGAATTGGCAGTACTTGAACCGGGAACAAGATGTTTTAAATTGCGAGTTTTCTTGTTGGAATAGTTGATTTTAATGATGAAACTAATTGGATTCCGCGTTTACAGTCGCTTACCGAATCGAGAAACCGTCGTTGGCATTCGTTCAATTCCGCCGCTTCCAAAAGTAAGTACTACTTACCTACTAGAAAATTGATTTGCCCAAGGCGATCCCTGTGTACTCTTGTTTTTAGCAGATTATCGATGAAAAAATTTAGATGTCAAATACAATGTCTGGAAATTATACTACACTTTAAGAAGCTGCAAATTGCACAACTAATGATTAAAGATAAATCTCAGTTTGCTTCTAAGATGTAGTTTGCTCACATCTTCGGGATAGCTCAATGGTAGAGCAGTTTTTTGGGCTCGGTGTAAAAACTGTTCTCTGTTCTATGGTATAGATCCATTTGAACAACGGATTTACAATAAATTGATTACATAGAACGGTCACAGTCGTTATTTCCTTGTTTAGATTGAATTTTTAATTGAATTCTGATTATAATTTGACCAAGCTCAACTGAATACAAAAATTTCTCTCGAATAATAACGTTAACACTGTTCAATTACTTTTGTAGTATGTAGACCAACCTAACAGATCGGCTGAAAAGTTCGTATCGTTTCTATGGGAGGGCGCCACTAGAATCAAATCCATACCATTTTCAGTTAGTACCAACCTTCAAAAGATACGTGTATAAATTTGACAGCTGTCTGATTATTAGTTTGTGAGATATTGCATTTTGAGTGAAGCTACTTTTGTTATTGTGAAAAAAAAATGGAAAAAAAGGAATTTCGTGTGTTGATGAAACACTACTTTTTGATGAAAAAAAGTGCCGCCGATACCAAAAAATGGCTTGATGAGTGTTATCCAGACTCTGCACCGGGCGAAGCAACAATTCGTAAGTGGTTTGCAAAATTTCGTACTGGTCATATGAGCACCGAAGACGATGAACGCAGTGGACGTCCAAAAGAGGCTGTTACCGATGAAAACGTGAAAAAAATCCACAAAATGATTTTCAATGACCGTAAAATGAAGTTGATCGAGATAGCTGACACCCTAAAGATATCAAAGGAACGTGTTGGACATATTATTCACGAATATTTGGATATGAGAAAGCTTTGTGCAAAATGGGTGCCACGTGAGCTCACAATCTATCAAAAACAACAACGAATTGATGATTCTGAGCAGTGTTTGGAGCTGTTATATCGAAATAAAACCGATTTTTTTAGTCGATTTATAACAATGGACGAAACATGGCTCCATCACTTCACTCCGGAGTCCAATCGACAGTCAGCTGAGTGGACTGCACGCGATGAACCGAACCCAAAGCGTGGAAAGACTCAACAATCGGCCGGTAAGGTTATGGCGTCTGTATTTTGGGATTTGCATGGTATAATTTTCATCGACTACCTTGAAAAGGGAAAAACCATCAACAGTGACTATTATATAGCGTTATTAGAGCGTTTGAAGGACGAAATTTCAAAAAAACGGCCTCATTTGAAGAAGAAAAAAGTTTTGTTTCATCAAGACAATGCACCGTGTCACAAGTCGATGAAAACCATGCTGAAATTGAACGAATTGGGCTTCGAATTGCTCCCTCATCCACCGTATTCTCCAGATTTGCCCCCCAGTGACTTTTTTCTGTTCTCAGACCTCAAGAGAATGCTCGCTGGTAAAAAAATTAGAAGCAATGAAGAGGTAATCGCAGAAACTGAGGCCTATTTTGAGGCAAAGGACAAATCGTACTACAGAAATGGTATCGAAAAGTTGGAAGATCGCTATAATCGCTGTATCGCCTCTGATGGCAATTATGTTAAATAATAAAAACGAATTTTGGCAAAAAAATGTGTGTTTCTATTAAACGATTCTTTTCAGCCGAACTGTTAATGTCAAAAACCTGTTTTAATCCACCTTGTGGTGTAATGATGTCTTTCTCATATTATTAATTATCTCCTGTATAAGACTTGTTCGCGACAAAATTTGAACACCCCTAAATACGTTCATTCTGGAAATACTTCATCAACGCATGAAATATTTCGCTGACTGAATAACGGGACGGATTGTGTTGAATCTATTTTTGGCTATATTACAAGCTTTCAGATCAAAGATGGCGTCGAAAGAAGAGTCAGCAAGAAAACTTATACCGTTTACTACACGCGGGCGACTCTGACTCCGAGTAAAACGAACACGCCCTAAACAACAACTCATTAAAAAAAGAAAAAATAAACAAACTCACATGGATGGCGTGGTGCGACCCGAGAAAATTTTGGAGTCCGATCGAGGGCGAACCCAGGTTGCTAAAACGAACATCTCAAAAGTCTATAACGTTTCTAATACTCACGGTACAAGTTCGACAGATAGCTGGGAACGGAACAAGAACGGATCTCAGGAACCACCAGAAAGACGCGAAAGTGAAGCAAATATTGCAGTTTGGTATACCGTCACATTCTGGCTAAAGCCCGGACCCGCAAGTTGTACCGCGAATATTTGACCAAGTTCTCCTACGCGATAAAGAATGATGAAATTTATGTGCTGGAAGGCTTTAAGCCGCTCCCCGGAATGTCTTTTGATACTGCCATGCAACAGATCGGCGTACAATAGTATTTCAGGACAAAGAAGAAAATATTTGTTTGGGCAGGCAATATGCAATTGTGGTTGAACAAGCCAAAGCTTCATCACTACCGGAACGGTAAACAAGGAAATATACCCAGAAGAATACCTGAACATGTGACTGTCACCATTCCAACGCAGCCGTGACGCTCCCTCACTATTCTGGCCTTATTTGGCATCTTGTCACTAGACCAAAAATGTTTTGTAGTGGTATAAAGCGAATGGAGTCCAGCTTGTACATAAAGAAGCGAATCCACCTAAATCTTGGACAGAAGCAGCTAAATCGGTTTCAGAGAAGTCTGCACAGACTCTAATGGCTTTCAAGATGACATTAGTTCACAGTTAAATGAATAAAAAATGCATCTTGCATTTAACTAAGAAAAAAATTGTTTTATTTCAAGCCTAATCAATCCAGATTGTGTCGCGAGCAAGCCATCTGTAGACCCGTGGAAAATCTTTGGATCCGTAGATCTACGAAGTTTCAGTTTTTTTAAACGAAAACGACATCACAGGGTAAATTTTGAAAAGGCGCCCCATAGTAAAGTAAGACGTATTCATGTCCAAAATTCTTGAAATTGACATTTTCACTTTAGTCACCCTTGCTCCGAAACCGGAAATCGGATCTGAATAAAAATCAGGATGTTTTCATGGAATCTTAGGACCTATTATTTGAATCAAAGTTTATGAAAATCGATTTAACCATCGCACAGTGGTTCGAATCAATAAAAACTTGGACATAAATCAGTAGCTGCCAAACCGTTCTTTTAATGCATATAGTTGCTTTGAAAAAATTATTTACAAACTAGCTGACCCGTCGAACTTCGGCTCGCCTGATAAAATAATTATTTTTTTAAATTTGTGTTTTCGAACAGCAGAGTTGCCAAACGTTAATGTTTCTTTCCATTATTTTACGGATTACTTGGCTTACAATAAACGAATTACGACAAATTCATATCCAACACAATAACTTCATCCCGAAGAAGAAATATCATCAAGAATTATTGTGGATATGTTCAATGCTTTTGTTACGCAAAAACTAAACAAATGCACCGTTTGCCATCTCATCCTTCGAGTCAGTGTATTGAACAGAGATTGTAGATCTCTCTCAAACTAAAGATTTGACATGTGGGATGATGAATTGGGTTGAATCATATCTGACTGGTCGCAGTATGACCTTGAGAATTGGCGACTGCGTTACTCCATCATTCATTGTGAGCTCTGGTGTTCCTCAGGGAAGCCATCTAGGACCATTCATATTTCTGCTATATCTAAATGATCTGAATTTCGCATTGCAATGCATGAAGCTATCATTCGCCGACGATTTCAAACTGTTTCATCTCATCAAATATCTGAAAGACTCAAACTTCTTGCAGTCACAGTTGGATGTATTTTCTAACTGGTGCAACGTCAACAGAATGGTTATTAACGCCTTCAAATGCTTCGTTATCTCCTTCTCTCGTAAACGAACCACGATCATGTATGATTACACTATTTCGCAAGCTGTACTAAAACGGGAGACATCAATTAGGAATCTAGTAGTGCTATTGGATTCAAAACTTAGTTTCAAAGATCACATAGAATATACCCTCTCTAAAGCATTAAAGATGCTAGGATTCATCTTTCGCATCTCAAAAAATTTCAATAACATATACTGCCTGAAATCGTTATATTGCGCTCTAGTTCGCGAGTATGCTGTTGTTGTTTGGGCACCATATTATCAAACAGATAAGCTACGCATTGAAACTGTTCAGTACAAGTTCATTCGTTTTGCTTTGCGTCGCCTGCTCTGGAGGGATCCATTTAATCTTCCAAGCTACGAAAATCGTTGTAGACATACACTTCGATTTGCTATCTGTCCGCCGTGATACACAAAAAGCTTTTTTCGTCGCGGACCTCATCCAATCTCGAATTGATAGTGCAGATCTCCTACAACAGCTAAGTTTTGACATTCTTCGGCGTAATTTGCGGTTTAATCCCTTTCTCAGAATTCCTCGTGCTAGAACTGACTATGGGTTCATTGAACCGTTTTCGAGTATATGTCGCGTATTCAATACTTGCTCTGATGGATTTAATTTCAATTTATCTCGTAACGCCATTAAAACCCGTTTTCTCCAAATATTTTCCCGGTAGTTTTATTAGGATAATTAGTCAATATGAATCGTTGTTAGTTAGCTTTGTAGTTTAAATAAGGGTAATTTAAGATTTCGTTATGTATCATTTAGTCAAATGTTATTTGTTGATACAAAAGATTAGAAGGTTTTATGCCTGCTGGAGAAGGAGAACCAAAATCTCAGCTCTAGCAGGCTTTTCCCTTGCTCCTAAATAAACAAATAAATAAATTAACAGATGGATGAAAAAGAGATGACCAAGATAATTACTTTAAATTGACCCCCCAAATTTCCAAAAGCAGCCCTCGGGGATTGTTGTTTATCATTGAATATTAAGACTTATTTGTACTGAAGACGTTTAAAATTTAATAGCAAATCCTTAGGGATTATCGAAAGTAATAAACTAATTTTGGACGGTTATCCATAACCTACTTCACCGCTAGTGATATTATTTAGTCGTGTTTGATGAATGTTCGTAGCAGGATGATGACAGGATCAATTTTCGATTAACGAATTAGCGATAAAATGAAAAATACTTGGACATTCGAAAGTTCAAATTACCCTTTTATTCAATTTTGTGTCCATTAACTTTGACATGAATGCTATATTCGTTCAAGAATTGTATCAAAAGGCCTCTCATTCGTCGAGCCACCACATCGGTTTGCTTAGTATTCAGTCCTGAGAATCAATATTCTGTTCTAGCGGAGTGAACATGAGGAGTGATTATACCAGTATTCTTCTTATCGTTAAAGCCAATGTATAAAACAGCAGATCTCACAACTAATGGTTCTTACATGCCACGATTTCTCCTTCAGATATGATATTCACGATTCGCATATGGTAATTCGTCAAGTAATCCAAAGTTCGGAAAATGAAATGATTTGGCTTAAGCAGCTTACAAATGTCATGAATACCATCCGTTTTGAAGTAAACCATTCTTGAAAACTCACTCGAATCGGCTGAACAAACGTCAGCATGCTAAATGCAAGGAAAATATTTTCATCTGAACTCATTATTTCAACAGCAGAATCCTATCATTGATACGTAAAAAAATCGTTACATAATTTGATTTGTTCAACTCACGCCCACGATGGCCAACATAATTCATCTAACTACATCTACTGGTAAATGACATTAGAACTTGTGTTTCTGTTTACGGTATAGCTAAAACAGTCATTTGGCAAGTAATGATTTTGATACCCTATTAAGCACGTGTTTCCAAATGACGAATCAATCATGCATGTAAAATCTCTACCCAAATCTACTCGTTGCGCGCCAAACGATTTTCCAAAGATCTAGTATTCTTTTCTTCAACGGCGAAATACTGAGCATCTCCTTGCGCGCCAAACATCAATTGTAGATCTAGCAATCATTGGCGACTTTTTCAGTGGAAAATTCCATTGTCCATACAAAATAACTTTATTGGTTTTTCCCACTTTTCCGGTAAGTTTTCCTAATTTTTTTGATGTACGAACCTGGTGGGGGTAAAAACTGATCAAACGAAAAAAAAGCATCTCAATCCGTCCATCCGTTCTTACGTGATGCGATTACAAAGAATGATCTCTGCATTTTTATATATATAGATATATACCGCGTAATTTGATTCTATCCATGATTGTTCATGGCCTACTTCGACAAAAAATATAACCATACACTCAGGCAAATTGAGTAGTGAAAATCATAAGGCAAATCTTATGATGCATCAAAAATCACCAAAATCGAAATTTCATAAGATAAATATGAAAAATATACCTCTGCAATATACATCTTATCTATCACTATTATAGTTTTCATACGAACAACTTATGAACTTCACAATATATGAGAGAAGTTATGTTTATCATAGAATTTTCGCACAATGTTCCTAAAAATTTCGTATAAATTTCATAAGGCGTTTTATTGGAATTCCTGTTTTCGGGATTTCATAAGGCGATCTTATGATTCGCTTACGATATTCTTGTGGCTAAAAATCATACGAAATCATTATGAAATTCCATATATTTTTTGCCTGAGTGTAACTATTTTTTCTGAAGAGATAGAAAATGTTTTTCTTCGACAAGCTTTTAGAACTATTAAAAATAATTTACTTTGTCAAATATACCAAAAGTGTAGGTCGCACCGTTTCGGATATACAAAGCGTTTTTGTGGCAACCCCCTTAAAATCAATTTTTTATTCATAACTTGTTTCAAGTTATTTTTTTATGCATACTTTGTTTGGAATAATTGAAGAAAATAAAAAATTCCTTATTTTTGTTGAAGGTAGTGCATAGGTTTGTTGTTTCCTGGCAAAGTTATACAACATTTTACCTTTTTTTTACCTATGATAAAACCTAACACCGAAGCGAAATATGCAACTTTATGCAGCTGATTTTTACAAAATTTATAGGAAAAGAGATGCCCAATACTATAAAAAAATTCTAAGTGGAACTTTTTTTTAGGCCATTCTAAAGTTAGTTTTAGTTTTTGAATTATGACAGCCCCCTTGAAACTAGTTTTCTAATCATAACTTGTTTCATGTTATTTTGTTTACATATTTTGTTTGGAGTAATTGTAGAAAATATAAAATCCCATAATTTTGTAGAAGGTAAGGCATAGGTTTATTCTTTACTGGAAAAGTTATACATCATTTTACTTATTTTTACCTAGAGAACCTTGTACCAAAGCGAAATATGCAACTTAATGCAGCAAACTTTTACAACACTTTTAGGAAATTATATTCCTAATCCAATTTATTTTATAATAGGAATATCCTGAGTACTATTCGTGTGACTCATTTTCACTATGGCCGTGCTGAAACCATGAATGATTAAGAAACGGGGGGTGTCACGTGTCTTCTATTTCTGTGACTCACTTTTGCAGTGAGCGTAGAGATGGGCGATTCGTTCCTGAGCTATTCTAGTGAATCGAATCTTTAAAAAGAGCTGATAGCTCACAGCTCTTTTTAAAAGAACCGCAGCTCACCAGTTCACCGCACTGGTAAACAGGGATGCCAGATTCACAGATTAATCTGTATTCCACAGATTTTCAACCTTTTGCACAGATTTAAAAAATGGCACAGATTTACACAGATTCTGAAATCGATCACAGATTTTTGAAATTGATCACAGTTTAGCACCAAAAATTACAGAGCGTTAGGAAATAGTGAGACCTTTTTTTTTGCTTACCAAAATGATTCCGATTAGTTATTACTGAAACGGGGAAACGTCCACAGACGGGTTTTTGACTTGATCACAGATTTTTTTTAAAAATGACCTCGCATCCCTGCTGGTAAGGTGGAAACAAGCTACAAGCTGAACGGGTTTCGGCTCTTGAAGAGCGAGTTATAAATGAGAAGAAATGTGTGCATGAGCTTTTGTTCGTTTTTCCAAATGTGTATTTATCCTTCTTTAACAGATTGAATGAGCCGTTGTCAATAAGAAATCTTACCTCTCACTCAGTAGGCTAAGGTACATTCAGGGATGCCACTTCTGCAGATATTCTCAAATATGACATAATAATAATTCGCAGACAAGTTAGTTCGCATAGCATTGTTCTTAGTGCATCAATGATTTCGATCATGCATATGAAAAAAAAAACGGCGCAAAAAACGGCACTCAAAACAAACCTTCAGTTCAATTTAAATGAGCTGATGAGCTGATACATTGAATCGATTCCTTTTAGTGAGCTGATCGGTTCGGAGCTGCTTACTGGTATGAGCTGCTTCGCAGATCTCTAAGTGAGCGTCGCACGATCGATATCTCATCACGTTTAAAAATGAAATCTCTTCGTAAAGGTTTGTAGTTTTGCAATACTTTTTCATATTTTGATTGGAAAACATTTTTCCATTTTTCTAATATGTGTTGAACTTTTGATAATTTTTTGGATTTTCAATATTTAAAATCCTCTTTGAAAAGGCCTAAAAAAATTGCATCGAATTCCACTTAGATTTTTTATGATATGTTAATTGTCAAAAAGTAAACAAACCAAAAATCCCAAAAATTGCTTAAGTTGCGCGTGCAAGCATAAGCATGTTTATGCGTGTTTACGCGCACTTTGTAGTAGATACTTAGGTAAAAGAGGTAGATTTTACGTAGATAAATCAAAACAAAAATGTTTTTAAAATAAAGTGAATATATCTCAAAAAATAATTTTTTTACACTATTTATATCTTCAGCAAAAATACTTCAAATATTTTTTTTTCAAAATGAGATAGAAAAAAAAAATTTTGTGAAAAAAAATATTTTTATTCGAAATTGGTGCTACCCCCTTAACAAAAATTAAGGTGCCACTTTCAAAAGAAGCGTAATATAATCTTGTAAAACTTCTTCGAAGACACGTTAGCTCTTAAAAATCAGTGAAAGTCAGTACAGATTTTTGACCGTCTTTTTCCAGTTTTGGACCACTGTGCATCGTCGAGAAAAAAGAGTGCCCAAAAATGTTACATACACACACAGACATTTTGATTGCTCGGCGAAATGAGTCGAACGGTATACGACAGTCGGCTCTCCGTGCCTCGGATCAAAAATCGACCTTCCGGTTCCGGAATAGCGGAGTAAAATGTACAAAACTTTGGAAAAAATATGCACTCATTTCTTTCATAACATATATAATGGATTTTCACAAACTTAAATTCGGAAAATAGGCCCTACTATAGTCCCATAGCTTGATGTTGAACTTTCACTTGCCTCGACTAATCGTTCTGGAGTAATGGAGTGAAATGTGCTAATAAAAAATGAAAGATAAGTGCACTTAATTTTGTAAGAAACCACTGGACGGAATTCCACAACCTTAAGTTCATCTGAATGGTCTTACATAGACTTACACAACTTACTTGGATGGGAATCGAACCCAGGTGAGCTGCGTGGAAGGCATCGACTATCCCATCACACTTACCCGTTCCTTGTATTGTTAATTTGAAACGTTCTACATTTTCTTTTCTGTCATTTATCTGGTCAAGCCGTTTGAGATTCACAGTAGTTTGACTGTTTTAGATAACTGAAAAGAAGGGTAACACTTGAACATAGTGAATTTAATATCTAATTTTGATTTACGTAGTTTATGAGCAGTTTCTAATTTGGGCGAAAGCACAATCAAAACACCCTGTAAATATGCATTTATTTCAATTTCAGAATCCGCAGCCACAGTTATCAGATCGAAATGCGACACGTTAGTAAATCATCTCCAAAAGAGCAAAAAATACGATTGTTTTTTCGTTCGCATTTATTAAAGTAAATTGCGAATTTTCCCATCTGCTGTACTTGAGCAGCTCGCTGCTAAAGGGACGGTTCTTGTGCCGGAGATAAAATTAAGTCCACTGTCATCTGCAAAAGAAACTGTGATGAACAGAATAGGACTCAATATGCTACTTCGGTTAGAGGGGTCCACCCACTTCACCTCATTCTACACTCGAGGGACGAAAGACCGTCGTCATCATCATCATCATCATCAACCGCCACCATCACGGTAGTAGGCCTATAGTGTTTTTTTTGCCGCTTTCCACCAGTTCTCATGGATAGGGATATCAAAAGGTTTACTGTGCCGGAAGTTCTCTGCGTTATACCATCCGTCCTGTGCGAAACAAGCCGCATCCGAGTCGAAATATTCGTACCGCAACCAGAATCTGCTCGTAGGTCGACTGACACGATGTTTGTCTAATACACAGGTTGAACTGAGATTTATGAGAGATTTCATGCGATTACGAGTTGGCAATCGTTGAGGAATTCATTGTTTCGTCTAAAAGATTGTGTATATTGAAAACCAAAAACAAATGTACCGTGTCTAGCAATCAAGGCCAACCCTAACTCTAATCCATTGCTTTTTAGGGGACGGGTATAGAGTGATGGGTAAGTCGATGCCTTTCACGCAGCCCACCTGGGTTCGATCGTCAACCCCGCACATAGGGTTCAGAAAGCTTTTTATGGCCCGAAGAAGTGATTGGCCTTAAGGTTAAAACCTGTATAATTGAAACTAAATAAAATAAGCCGGAAATATAAAAAAAAAGTGGTATGATAACTGAAGTATAACAAAAACGGAAATTCAACGCAGAAAAAAATTATGAATTTTACAAATGATGTAATTATAAAAAAACGATACAATTCAAAACTTAACTTGTCAAATGACGCAATATTTCAATCGTACAGAATTTTACAGGGTAAAAGTACAAGTTGCACTCGGCTACCAATTGCCGCTGTATGGATTTAAATCTATCAATTTTTCATCATTCAGATATGTGCTTCTGTGACTCAGTCGATTAACTGGTGGGCTTTGTGTTCTAATGTTTCTCGGTTCAAGTCGCGCTGTTGCTGTCGATCTTTTGTTTTTTATTTCATTTAATTTCAAGCCATGCAATTTTCAAATGCCACAATTTTACATAATCCTTACGCTAAATTTGTGAGAAATACGACGCTACATTTAATGTGCATCTTATAAGATGTAAAATCACAAGATTTTTCCGAACTGTGAAGTATTATTAAATTTCTTGAGTGATGGCAGAATATTACAACTTTTAACATGTAAAAACAATTTCTGTGTCTGTTTTATTGAATTGTTCAGCTGAATTGAGTGAGAACAGAGATCCAGCTACCGGAAAATTTACGATGTGTAGGAGATGCACATGGTTTTGTACAGTGTTGGTGATTGCCGAAAACTTGCCAGAAGCTGCTATATTGCTATCTATATTGTATACAACATTTTCAATCCGGTAGAAGATGCTACAAGAAATCGTGTTTATGCATGAACCGTGAGAAAATTTTTCTATATTTCTTAGCTCCACTTCATACTCTGAGTATTTCCCGCCCTTTGAAAAATTTACAGTCTGATAATGATTGTTGCTGTGTGGAATTTTCCAAGAGAGAATCCCAAGTTGACAATTATCGCAGAAAATCAAATCGATGTTTCAACTTGATGATTCTCATACTAGGTTGCAATATTTCAAAACCCTTGTGTGGAGCGTTCACAGACATTTTGATAAATACAACTTATACAAAGGTTATATGCACATAGTTAGAATAAGCGGTAATAGTAAAATGATTGTATCGCAATTATCAACTGCCCATGTAGAATTGGATCGCGAAACGAGAATCAGTGACCGTTTGTTGCTTCAGAGAGAATCCCCACAGTAACGTGCTAACCTTTGATTCTCAGAAATGTCATCGATAGAAATTCACTCTCTCACTGGTGTCTATTCTATGTTAAATGAGCCATGCCGGGTTTGTGTTGCTGCGATGATATCCGTCTCTCTTTGATGGCACTGATTCAATCGTGTGAAGAGTTGCCAGTGAGCGTTCTTCGATACGATAAAAGCCATCCTTGGTTTTGTATATATGTTTGAGATAGTCGGTGGAGACTTTTAGCTTTGGAATTATTTTCCAATCAAATCGGAAGCTAAACACAATTCGTTGGGGGTGTTTCCCGCGGACCCACACGGACCGAAGAATGCGGCCAACATATATAATTACCAACGCCATCTGGAAGACTCTCATGCTAAATTCAATTCATCGGCCACTACCGTTCGCCGGCTGAAAGCTGGATTCTTGAGAATCCGCGACCCCGGTACTACATTACATAATGATACTATTCTAGTTTTAAGTTAGACTATAACTAAGATTAGAAAATACCATTGGCATCTTAGAGCTTAAGCAGTGTGCTTTAATATTATATTATATTATTAAACACAATTCGTTACTTTCTAAAACACTGATCAAATCTTTCACTCCACTCGTTATTGTGAATCAAGTATGTTCTACTTTAGTACGATTAAACAACTCAAAAACAATAACCTTTATTTCAACATGCCTTCGAAGATCGTACACAGATAAAAATATTTTGTGAATTTACTTCTATTTTCCAGCACATATTTGGAGCAGGCAGTTAAACATAAAGTTACTTTACAATTCTGTAGGTTTCAATATAATTTAATCGCAAAAGTAAGCGTCAATTGAAAGATACAGTTCTTTTCATTGGAAATTTAATGCAATCCAATTTAATTTTGTATCGATGATGGTTTTGAATCAAACTTTCGATTCAACCTATGTCTGTTCCATGCCACTATTGATTCTGGTTCTGGTGGAAAATGTGTTACACGCGGAATGCATTTCCTCCGAAATTCGTAGCTCCGATTTTCTTCCCAGACATCAGTTTGAACCTTCTGAATCAGGTGATGATGTGATGGATTGTGTAATAAATTAATAGAAAGGCGAAATTTTGTCGTGAATATGACATACTTTACTATGGGGTGCCTTTTCAAAATTAGCCATATGGAAGAATGGGCAGAACTTAATCGTGAATATCTCGACTTGTATTAACGGCAGCAATACAATTCTTTCACCATTTCATCAAAAATATGATCAGGAATTTAGGATAATATATTGAACAGAGTGAGATAACCACAAACAACTCAAAAATGATATTTTCTAAAACTATGAAAACAACGCGGAAAACTCTTTACTTTTGCTTGACTTTTTCGCGCAAGGACGACGATTTTGAGGAAGTCAGGAACATATCCTCATCTGAATGCGTGTAAAAGGGGAACCATGGTCGAAAATCGATCATTTCTTCTTGTGTGTAGACGTCGTGAAAATAATTTATCATTTGCTTTTCGGTCATCGAGGGAGCGATATCATCAACCAACAGCGACGAAGAGTGCACCTTCTGTGTGGTTAAATCCTCAAACGCTCAGGTAGCAACTCTCAATCGCATTCTGGAACTATATTCCGGAACTGATTTCAGTTTCGAAATGGTATCATAATAACACTCCCAAAGACTATGCGACATTTTACTGTAGTCTATGCAACCCATTTTGGTTATCGTGGCACGAAATCGTCTTCAAGTTTCAGAGCTTAGTTCTGGATTATGGATTTAGAATTCAGAGCTTTCGTGCTGAACTGGATTCTGGAAAAAGATTCCAGAACTGATTTCAGTTTCGAAATTGTAGCCTACTAAAATCCAACTGAATTCTGAGTCTGTTCTAAGTTCTGAATCTTGTTCTTGAGCTCAGGTCCAGTTCCTAATTCCAGAATTCTTCAAATCGGTTCTTTTGTCCTGAATACGACTTACTTTATTATGGGGCACCTTTTCAAAATTTACCCTGTATAAGAATGGATAGAACTTTACCACGAGTATCTTTTGATGTACTTAACCCAACAACATATTTTTTTACAAGCTATCGGAAATATGAACAAGAATTCGTGAATAAATTTTCAACCGCGTGAAAAAACCCTAAAAATAATTGAAAAAGTTTTCTAAAACTTTTGGAAATAATGAGGAAAACGCTTGCTTGCCTTTTTCGCATCCAGACGACGGTTTTTAGGTAGTCAGGCACATATCAGAATCTACTGAACAATAGAAAAGGTAATCTTTGAATAAAAACTGTTCATTTCTCTTATAGCTACAGACGGAACTGGATGTCGCGGTGAGGTTCTCCCACCAACATCAGTAATAAAAATCCAAGTATAAAGCGTGAACCGCTCAGGTCGTGCTATCATTTGGACTTCGGTCGTCAGGAGGAGCAGTCGGCAATGAAAGTAGACCTTTTGCGTGGTGTAAAGCCTCAAACTCAAGGATTAAATTTTGGTTCTTGACAAGATTCGAATAAAACGAAAACGGCGACATGGCGTAACGATTTCGGTTTTTCACAACTCCGACACCGTTTTAGGTATTGTCGAGGATTTTTATTGCCTCGAAATTGACGAGTTCTTCTTTCTGCGGAAAGCAGGACAGCAGATGAACAAACACACTTTCCCAGTTCCAAATAATGATGTCGCCTTCTTTTCTTTATCAGTCGCGTCGCTCGAAAGAAAATCGTTTACACTGTTTAGGCGTCGGTTTAGGTCACTATACAATATTAATGCTTGTCAGCCAACAACCGAAATTGACAAATATCCGACCCAATTCCTTTCCAAACTGGAATTGGTTTGGAAACCGTTCTACCTGTGTTTGAAGCCTTGTTTGTTTGGCACCCTGTGTGAATTTTTCATGCTAATCCTAGATGATTTTGTCACGTGGACCCAAATTGTAATCTGTCATCATTTTTGGCCTAACACTTGGTTTATTTATAGGATTCAATCTCGGGACGGGTCACTCGCCATTTTCCCCAATGCAGACAGTTTACTTACCCTCGCAGCAAAACGAACGAGACAAAATTTCCATCATTTACGCCACTTAACTGGGCGGAGATAAAGAAGAAATTGTCACCCCGTTTGACGCCAAGTCAAGAGTTGTTCTCATTTTAATCTCGTGTCGCTGCCATTCACCGGTATTTCGGAAAAGTGCCATCCAGGTGACACGGACCGTCTTGAGCCGGGACTTTTTTTCTCTCTCTCTCTACTCACTCTCTATCGATCGCATTCAAAACGGCGACATAAAACCTAGGGACTAGGGTCGAAAGCGTAAGCGCTTTTCTATCTTCAGCGGGCAGCCGGGTGTAAAATTGATATCTTTCATTTTGGTTTCTGGATGGATTGGTCGCTGGCTAGCTGCTTCCTCCTTACGGAGTCGAAAGTGGTCTGTTTAGAATTTGGCAGCGCCGTGGATCGGAGCATAATCTCGACGAGTGGTGATTCGGTGGGATACTTGGTGGAAAATTGGTATGGTAAATGATCACGTTTTTCTTGTATATCGTTCGTTTTGGGGTAGTGTCTATTCGAAAGAACCCTTAGGTCAGAGTAGTGACTTTCAAAGCTGGATTTATAGATCGAAGGGAATTAGATTAAATCAAATAAAGTTCTCAATGCAAAACAGGAAGGTTCTACGTGGTCCATGAGCGTTCACTATAAAGTTGAGTTTTGAAGTGACTGTGTTGCTATGTCGTTGCTAAAAATGATTTTCACCTTTCTCATGAAGACAAGTCCGAAGGAACGTTAAGCACTCCATCAGACTACCACTAGCGATGCCAGATCGAGCGCGCTGAATTTCCGTATTCTGCTACGAATCGGGTTGGCAGTAGAGGCAAAAAATCAGTATAATTTTAATCTTTTGAACAATTTTTGTTACTTAATACGAAATAAATGGAGTTTAATCCAAAGAATAAAATGTTTACCTTTATAGCACTCTTCACCGATCTGTAAGTTTCGGATTATACTCGAGACTTTCTACAATGTTAATGATTGTGTTCTTTTCATTTATTTAATTGAATAAAATCCAAGAGAAAGAATTTTTTATGGATGATTAAAGAAAGTATATATAATGTTAAGTTTGATTCCTAAGAAAGCAATATAACTGCAAAAGGATGAAAAAAGAAAATAAAGAAAAACATCAAAATATATCGCAAAAAGAAATTTATTTAACATTTAACAGGACAAGTGCATTATCAGAAGATTTAGTCAATAAATGTCATTGTTCATGTAGGGTAAAAGAGGCATAACATTAATTTGAGATAGCGATTTATTTTTTACCATTTCCTTTCCGTGCAAAATCCCTGTATCCCTGTGGAGTTAGTTTTCCATTCTATTGCGAGTTTTTGTTTTATTTAAGTTGATGGTCGAAAAAGTCGCTCCACATCAGCTGACGTGTGAGGCAGCACCTTAACACGGTGAATGATGTCCAAGATGAGGGGGAATTCGGTGTACCTTCTGTCCGCACCTCTGTTTTGACTTTTTTTTTCCAGAAAGTGTTCACGTCTGTGTCGCATTTGTGTCGGAACATGTCTTTTAATTTTCAGAATTCGTCATGAACCGCTACCGTGTCCTTATTGAAAAAGCCACTAAATGAATGTTTTTTGTATCATTCAAGTTAACCGGGTCGACAAAACTCAGTTGTCTGATCAATTTCTCTCTCTCTCTCTCTCTCTCTCTCTCTCTCTCTCTCTCTCTCTCTCTCTCTCTCTCTCTCTCTCTCTCTCTCTCTCTCTCTCTCTCTCTCTCTCTCTCTCTCTCTCTCTCTCTCTCTCTCTCTCTCTCTCTCTCTCTCTCTGTGTGTGTGTGTGTGTGTGTGTGTGTGTGTGTGTGTGTGTGTGTGTGTGTGTGTGTGTGTGTGTGTGTGTGTGTGTGTGTGTGTGTGTGTGTGTATGTCTGTGTGTGTGAATGTAACAAAAATATGCACTCACTTTTCTCGGAGATGGCTGAACCGATTTTCACAAACTAAGATTCAAATAAAAGGTATTATGGTCCCATAGCCTGTTATTGAATTTCATTTGAATCCGACTTCCGGTTCCGGAGTTATATGGTAATATGTGAAAATTTGAGAAAATGATTACACTCAATTATCTCTGGAGCGATTTTCGCAAACTAAGATTCAAATGAAAGATCTTTCAATATCTTAAAAATTCCTGTAGAACATTTTATCTGAATACGACTTTCGGTTCCGGAACTAAAGCGTGATAAGTGGAAAATTACCAATTTCATTAGTATTTTTCCACGAACGATGGTTAAAAACAGGTACAAATCCCATAAAACTGTCTGATAAATTCTTCTAGTTTGCAGAGCTTGTTAGTTTGTGGGCATAAAAGCTCAATTCGGCACTACTGGCCCCCTCTTTTCCTGTTCCGAAAGCACCGAAAATGGAGAAGAAAAACTCCTGAAACTAAATTCACTTCGATTCCTCTGCGATGCTTGAACCGATTTTCACAAATCTTGATTTTAATTGATGTTCATACTGTCTTTAAAGCTACTGTGAAATTTCATCCGGATCCGACTTCCGGTTCCGCAGTTACAGGGCGATGTCAAAGTTTTCAAATCGCCATATAGAGTGACAATATGTACAACACCGAAAGAAGAAGAAAACACAAAACGAATAATAGTAATAATTATAATAGTAATAATAATAATAATAATAATAATCATAATAATCATAATAATAGAAATAATAATAATAATAATAATAATAATAATAATAATAATAATAATAATAATAATAATAATAATAATAATAATAATAATAATAAAAATAATAATAATCATAATAATCATAATAATAGAAATAATAATAATAATAATAATAATAATAATAATAATAATAAAAATAATAATAGTAATAATAATAATAATAATAATAATAATAATAATAATAATAATAATAATAATAATAATAATAATAATAATAATAATAATAATAATAATAATAATAATAATAATAATAATAATAATAATAATAATAATAATAATAATAATAATAATAATAATAATAATAATAATAATAATAATAATAATAATAATAATAATAATAATAATAATAATAATAGTAATAATAATAATAATAATAATAATAGTAATAATAATAATATTAATAATAATAATAATAATAACAGTAATAATAATAATCCTACTACATGTTTTATGCTGCTGATTCATGCTAAGCTTGACTTACATATGCAGAAGTAACAGAGACGCAGGTTCGTTTCATTTGTTAAATTTCGTTTAATTGGTTCAATCGAAATAGAGCATGAGATAGTATTGGTTTAACTACGTATAAAACTGTTCCAATTTGTAGGTCATATTTGTTGGTAGCAAACGATCCAACTTCGGCTATTCCGTTCATCTGAATCCGGTTTCTGAAGAATTGGAAATGGTGAATAAAAACTGTTAAAAGGATTTCACTCACTTTGCTTGGAGATGGTCAAATCGATTTTCACAAACTTATAGGTTCGAAAGAAAAGTCTTACAGTTTCATATGGAATTTTTAAATTTGTTGTGGATACTACTTTCGGTTTCGGAACTACAGGGTAAACAGGATTTGTAGAGTTTGTGAGATTAGGTCCGAACAAATTTTCCTATTTCTATTCAATAAACACTTGTTTTTGCGAATTTCACGGTTATATTTATGACGTAATGAGTAATATGAGAAAGGCATCATTACACCACTAGGTGGATTAAAATAATGATGGGTAGTATGTGATTGAAAAATTCGAGATACAGTTTTGTCCACAAAACCTTCATTTTTCAAAAATTGCTGTGGCACTCCCAGTTTTTTCACGGGCTTTGGAATTTTCCATCGCAGACTGCGCCTTGAAAACATTGTACAGTCCATCATATTGTTCAAGGCAACGAGCTACTGCCGACTGTAATGACAGCCATTGAACCTTTTTGTACTGGAGCAGTTGGTGATCCGGTAGATCTAGCGTCATTTGAATTTCCTGAAGTGATTTCAGCCGAAGACGTTGTTCAAAAACTCTTCTACTGCATCGGGAATTTCTTTGACTGCATGTGACACCCCAAGCGCCAGAGAATGACAAACGCACTTGAAAACAAATAGATCGGGGATGTCCTTTTGGAAAAGCTTAACTACAGAGTTGTGCTCGCTGAAATTCACAGCAGCGCCATCCGCTGCAAATCCTACCAAAAGTTGTTTATAAGGAATCTTATGATCGTCAAAGAACTTTGTTGCCTCTCCGTGGAGACCTTTGTGTGTTCCATCGTCAACCTGAAAGTTTTAAAATGAGAATGTATAAAAAGCTAACCACATTCATTTGTTTTTTGTGGTGTCTATTATTAATTAAACCTATGAATATTGTTATTGAATGCAAAAACGTGTTTTTATCCACTTACTTTCGATTTTGAAAAAAATGAAAAAATTCACAAATGTATGAATCCAAAGAATATACATGCTTTTAAACACGCTAAAAACTGGTCACGAACTTCTCCTTCAGGATTTTCAAAACGCACACAGAAAACCAGTTGCTTCTGAACAGAGACATCGGTTGATTCGTCCATGATGACGGAAAAATAATTTTCTTGTAATGTTTTTATCAGTAGATCTAACGTGCACGCTCCAATAACATTCTTCACAATGGCAGTACTTTTAGTACGACCACACGAAATTTGACTTTGCATTGACTTGTCAATGTCGATAGTTCGCAAAAGCACTGCCAAATCGTCGCTGACCGCCATTGGCAAATTATTTTTCACTAGAAAAAGTGTCGCAAGAGCCTTAACTTTTCGTGCCCGTGTTTTCGTTTCAGACGTGTTCTTGCAAATGTCGAATAAGTTCTTCGACGACTGTAGTGATTTGGCAACTTGGACGTGCTTCGAAGTACTTCCATGCTTCTTCAGCGCGTGCAAACCATCTTTTGCACATTTCCGAGCTTCGCGGCAAAAAGTACAATGAAAGTGGTACTCACCTGTTGAAAATTGTATAATAATTATATTTTCTTCTCTTTATATTGATAGTGTAACTAAGTAAACATATTTATTAAACTAACTTAATGTCGATTTTCTTGCCCATTTAAATTCGATGCACCAGTCGGCTTTGAATTTTTGTAGCACCCTACTATTCAATAATTAGACATTACTACAACTTTCGGAAATATGAAATTGGCTGGTAAAAGTCACTTAATGATAGAATTTTTTTATAACAAAAAAAAACAATGACTTAAGAATGAAAAGCGTTGAAAGCATAATAAGAATATAACATAAATTCAAACTTACCTCGTTTTCGTATTCGGTCGCTGCTTGGTTCTAGCTCCTTTGTCACGAGACTGTTTCTTTTTTTCAATCAAATTTCGCCTGGAAAAAAATAGCAATTTCTTGGTAGAAGATGTTGCCCTGTAAGTGGGAGTATTTAGGAAATTAGAAGATTCAACATACCTTTTTTCTTCACCACTTGATTTCTCATCATCTGTATATTCCGATTCGTCACTAACCATGTTTTGTTTTTGTTGACGCTCACTTCCCAAGCAACATTCACATAAACTGTATAATGCTACCAGGCATCTCCGAATGATACAAATGTTGGGTGCGTTCTGATAGTTCAACAGTTTCATAGATCAACTGAATTCAGCATGCGCAGGTTTTCAATTATTTAACCCAGTGAAATTTGTTGGCTAGGGATAGTCCGATTGTCGAATCAATTGAGCATGATCTTCTATCATCATATAATAAAGCAGGTAATTTTTTCTGTTATACTACTCATATTGGAAGAAAAACCCGACTCTTTTAAAAATCTGTATAAAATCAGTATTTTTAGTAAAATCCGTATAAAATTCAGTACATTTTGCCAACGTGCCTGAAAATCAGCAGAATACTGAAAAATCCGTATATCTGGTAACCCTGACTACCATTGTTTCGCGACGGTACATGATTAATCCTACAAATTCATCTGTTTCAGGGAGGGGTAATACTTGGGTGTAAGCTTAGAATTGCAAATACAACTGTGTCTCATGTGAAAAAAAAAACCTTCAAGTTGCACCTGAGTGCCCGAAGAAAGGAAGGAAGTGGTCGTAAATGTGTTCCAATGAACAGAATAATTGCCAGGAAAGTTGAACAACAGCTACACACATGTCAATTGGAGATCGTTGCAAACCCTTGGTTCGATGTTCCGGAGGAAGTTCCAGAGGTGAAAAAGTCGAAATTTGCAAAGAATTGTTGATCTGGTAGGCGATTTGCGAATCTGGTGAAATAATCGCTACCTTCATATTTAAGCAAAGTCTTGGCATTACATTCCTTTTGTGGAATTTGGCCTTTCTGTTTCAATAGACTTCGCAGCCGATTCTTAGTGTACAGAATCATTGCATGGCTAGTACTATGGATCCTACTAACACTAAGAACCCTTCCAGGTCGGGGCTCGAACATACGACAACTGGCTTGTAAGACCAGCGTCCTATGTATTGAACCGCCAACCCGGGACTACCTTCATATTTGCTGGAGCAATAACCGGTGCGATTTACTTGCACCCGTGCTTTATCAGTAGCATTTTTTGCTGTTCATAATCAAGCACAAAGAATGAACTTTATTATGGCGGGCATTAGCATTCTCCCACTACGCTGGGAAAATTGGTTGTATAAAATTCGACGAACCTGTTTTTTGCATGGATTAATAGGTATTAGAAAATGGTTAAAAAAAACTTTTCAATCACCTAATACTTCAATCGACGTTGCATCAAATTATGAAGATATACTAAATCGAGAAACTATTTTTTGCTGGAAAGCTAAAATGTTGATACTGTAACTCCTCAGTTTCATTTGTCCGAGAAAATCTATAGAAACTTTCATCAGTTGAAAACATAATTACGAGATTTGATATTGTATCTCTAATAAATTTGGAATTAAAGTTTGAGCAACATGAGTTTTTATCCGAATTGTTTTTCAAAAAGATGGAAATTTTTTTGTGAGCTACGAGTTATTTTCCTTTGTTATCCGTTGATGGATTACTTTCGTATCCCATTCGATACAGCCGTAAAAAAGACACCAAAAGGATTCTAAAAATAGTGATTCATTCACATTCATTGCTGCAAAGTTGCAACATTTCAAACTCCGGTAGAAAAATATTGTTCTGTGAGTTTTGCAGAACTCTCCTCCACAGCGTTGATGATTTTTTTTATTGATGTGCCATGTTTTGAACTACGAGAATAGATCCGAAGAATAATCCGAAGAGAGGCTAATCGGGTGCATAAAGTGGATGGGAGAGCAAGTGGAGCCTTCAATTGTTGATTTAGGCCAGAGCTGCCAGAATTTTTGCGATTTTTGGTAATTTTTGCAACTTTACAATGCCTGGAATTTCCGTAATTTTTGCAAATTTCTAAATTTTTAGAAGTTGAATTTAGGAATTTTTACAATTATTGCGATTTTTGTAATTTTTTTTAGTTTCGCTATTTTAGTAAATCGAGCTTTTTCACTAGTACGGATGTTTTTACTTTTTGTACTACTTTTGCAATTTTGGCTGTTTTGGAAATGTTTCCAATTTTCAACAGTCTTTTTCAAAATTTTGTAGTGTTTTACCTTTAGTTGAAATATTAGAAAGTTTTGAAATTTTACTTTATTTATGGCAGTATTTGCTCTTTCGGGTGAATTGTTTTTTTTTTGTAAAATCAGAAGTATTGCAATTTTTAGTTGAATTGAGAACTCGGGAATTTTTCTGATTTTCTTATGAATTTTTAAATTTTTCGAAATTTTATTATATTATTGGTTGTTTTCGCCTTTTTTATGTCTTTTTTTTATATTTGGCTATTTTCTTTAATTGTTTTTATTTTAAACTCAGTATGGTTTTAAATTATTTTTATTTATGTTTTTTTGCTATTATTATTGTTTTTGTTGTTTTTTTTGTGTTATATTGGTTATATTTATATTTATTTACGTATATTTATTTACGTTTTTTATTGTTTTATCTTTTTTGTTCTGTTATTTTTATTAGTTTCTTTTTGCAATGACTGAGTGGAAACCTATATTGCAAAAGCCAAATGAATGAAAAACTAACAGAAAAGATGATTTATTGGAAAAAGATACGCTCAGAGACAGGACTTGAACCTGCGTTCTTATGCATTCCGTGCATACGCGCTATCATATCACCACTCTGAACATTGTTATTAGGCACTCTAATACGCAGTCAGACATAGTAGAACGTACATCGAACATGGTCAACATCCTAGCCGTCACCCGTCCCTATATACGTTACGTCAAAAACTAAAATTATTAAATCGAATTTTTATTAGTTTTTGTTATTGTTGTTATATCTTGTTTTATATATATATATATATATATATATATATATATATATATATATATATATATATATATATATATATATATATATATATATATATACATTTATATATATATATATATATATATATATATATATATATACATTTATATATATATATATATATATATATATATATATATATATATATATATATATTTATATATATATATATATATATATATATATATATATATATATATATATATATATATATATATATATATATATATATATATATATATATATATATATATATATATATATATATATATATATATATATATATATATATATATATATATTATTTGTCTTATATTTGCTATTTTTTGTATTTTTGTTATTTGGTAATTTTGTTGTTTTGGGTATTATTGTAATTTTTGTTCTTTTAATTATCTTGTTAATTGTTAATAATGTTATTTTTGTTGATTTTTCTTTTTTTTTTTGTTTTATTGGTATTTTAGTTATTTTTGTTATTTTTTAATTTTTCGTTATTTAGCATTAGTGTATCAGTATTGTTATTGTTGTTTAATCTTGTTATATATTTTATTTTTGTTATTTGTCTTGTTTTGGTTATTTTTGCAGTTTTGCGTTTTTGGGTGTTTATGTTATTTTTGGTATTATTGTGATTTTTGTTCCTTTGTTATTTGTGTTATTTTTGTTATTATTGTTATTATTGTTATTTCTGTTAGTTTTGTTATTTTTGGTATATTTGTTATTCATGTTTTTTTTATTAAAAAAAAGTCATTGTTTGGTGTGGATTATGGGCCGGGTGCATTATTCGTAAAATATCGGCCGATATGTTAGAGAGAGTGTGTCAAAATTGGACCTTGCGTATCGGCCATCTAAAGCCGAGCCGTGGCCAACATTTGGATGAAATCATCTTCAAACATCAAATTATATTGATCGTTCTTTCGATTTCAGTAAAGATTTTATTCATTAAAGTTCTTAATTTTTGTAGTTATTTCACAAAAATTAAATCCTATATCTTTAAAAAAATTTAATTTTTGCTTTTTTCTATGATTTTAATTTTTTCTTTTTTTTCGCATTTTAACAATATTTCCATTATTTTTGCATCTTTTGAAATTATGGAATTTTGATAATATGTTGCTACTCATGCAACTTATTGTAATGTTTGCAATTTTTTGCAATTTGTTGCATTTTTGTGCTATTTTCGCTTTTGGCTATTCGTGCTTTTTTGCTGTTTCGTTTATATTTTCTTTGATTGCTTTTGCGCTACTTGTTTTGCTTATTTTACTTTTATGATGTATTTCGTTATTTCTGTTATTTTTAGCTAATTTTGTTGTTTTGACTATATTTTCTATTTTGGCTACTTCTGTCATCTTTACATTTTTGTCATTTTGCTATCTTTGCTATTTATTCTTCTGCTTTTTTCGAGTTTTGCTCTTTTTTCCAGCTTTAACTGTATTTTCGATTTGGTTTTTGTTATCTTTGTTAGTAATGTTATTTTTGTTGATTTTTCTATTTGTTTTTATTTTATTGGTATTTCTGTTATTTTTGTTAATTATTTTTCATTTCTGTTATTTTTGTTATTTGTCTTGTTTTGGTTATTTTTGTAGTTTTGTTTTTTTGGGTGTTTATGTTGTTTTGGTATTATTGTGATTTTTGTTCCTTTTGTTATTTATAGTAATATTTTTGTTATTATTGTTATTTCTGTTAGCTTTGTTATTTTTGTTAAAAAAGTCATTGTTTGGAATTATATTGATCGTTTATTCGATTTCAGTAAAGATTCCATTTATTAAAGTTCTTCATTTTTATGGATATTTTACAGAAACCAAATCCTTTATTTTTTGTGGTTATTTTACAGAAATCAAATCATATATCTTTAACAAAATCATCCTTTATTTTTGCTTTTTTCTATAAATGCTTTTTTTTCGCATTTTAGCAATATTTCCATTATTTTTGCATCTTTTGAATTCATGCAATTTTGATAATATGTTGCTACTCATGCAACTTTTTGTAATGTTTGCAATTTTTTGCAATTTGTTGCATTTTTGTGCTGTTTTCGCTTTTGGCTATTCGTGCTTTTTTGCTGTTTCGTTCATATTTTTTTTGATTGCTTTTGCTCTGCTTGTTTTGCTTATTTCACTATTTATGATGTATTTCGTTATTTCTGTTTTTATTTTGCTATTTTTGTTGTTTTGGCTACTTCTGTCATCTTTACTATTTTTATTATTTTCGTCATTTTTTTATCTTTGCTATTTATTCTTCTGCTATTTTTGAGTTTTGCTCTTTATTCAGCTTTAACTGTATTTTCGATTTTGTTATAGGTCGATATTTTTGTAATTTTTTTTGTACTTTGGTAGGGAAAAGCGGAGAATTTGAATTATCTTATAGGTTTGCTTCTCAATATATAAAAGATATAGATCTGGGAAAAATAACTTTCGAATCAAAGCTTGAAGACCCATGTATGTTATGTTATATGTTATGCATCATTCGACTCAGCTCGACCATAAGTGTGTGTACACCTATCACCGATTTTTCTTAGCGCTCAATTTTCCTGGAAACGCCTGAACCGATTCCCACACGCTTAGGCTCATTGAAAGGCTACTGACGAGTCAGTGATCAGTCAAGATCGAAGTTTAAAGACTGGCTTTTTCGGTTACGGAGATATTCATAGTATAAGTGACGTAACCATCAAGACGCCCTTATTTTCGCTTCGAGCTTGTCAAGATTATCTCACCAAATAAAGACAGTATCACACCACAATGTGTATTAAGGTATTGAAATCCGGATACAAATTATGGAGTGCAGTTTATGACTCATGTTATGTTCGATTATAAATTGTTTCGGTTCTTTAAAACAAACAATACATTTGGCTTAATTCGGGTTTGCGTCGCTTGATGAACTGATCTTACTAGAAGTGTTACTTTTTCACTAAAATTGTGATTCATATTCAAAAAATTTATGGAGACGCTTTGTACGTTGTGAGTTATAAACTATCATATTAGCCCATGAACTGAAAATTCCACTCTGTATCACTGGTGCCAATTAACTTTTCATTCATTTGAATGATTGAAAGATGCCAAGTACTTCATGCATGAAAAAGACCCCAGCTCTCAGTCAACCACAGAATACCAAACGCAACCCGTCCAACGTTTTACCGGCTTCAGAGATATTTCCAGAGCCCGCACCGGAGCAGCATACGTACAATTTCTATCCAACGAAACGTCGTCGAACGGATAGCGTTTGGAGTTTTGTGCTGGTGTCAGGTTTATTCCAGCAGGATCGACGAATCAGTCGACAAAAGAAAGTCTAACAATCGTCATAATTCAATTTAGCTTGACAACTCGGCTGAGTAAGCTTTACATTATTTCTGCTGTCGGTTGGTCGTTCGTCACGCCGGTCGGGAGCATAAGCTCTATGCGAAACGAGACGAAACGGAAATCTGTCCTTTCCGTTGCGGTATTCCCGGGTTTCAGTAACTGACAGCCAAAATCAGTACTGTCCTGAGGATGTGTCACATTTTCCTTAAGCAATGTGTAGCCGATCAGGTGCGGTCGAGTTAAACGCTTAACTGCGTACCCGAGATGACCTGGCGGCTGACATTCACACAACTTTGACCGGACTCAGTACCGGGTGGCACGGAAATAACGTTATACGATAAGGAATTTCTCGGACGAATAGATCGGTGAGCGCCTTGGTAAAATTATTTCCCAGTTGGGGCGAGTGAGAATTTGGGTGATCTATTGTTAACCTAAGCGTTGGATTTCGCTTCACTAAATCTGACAAGAGAAACCAGTGAAAGCTCGGTGAAGCCTGCTTGAAAGCTGGCTCAAGTTGTGCCGCATAAGCAGAAAAAAGGGATGCTTCGAATATTCACACCATTTGAGACGTATTTTATTGTGCGAAAATCAATTTCAATCGGGTATAAAATGTCACCATTCTCGGAAGTTTGCCAGCATCGTCGAACACACATTTCAAACGTGGAATAGAATTGACTTTGTACCGATGATTTACTCTCATTGACGTAGCTAGTCGTTTTTATCCCAGGGGGACTATTTCCATGTTTTATCAAAACTACCGTAAACGGTGTTAATAATCATAAAAAATCTCACTAAGTTCGCTTGTAGCAGGTCATTTTTGTAGGATAAAAATGAAGAAGGCTGCGACCCTTCGCTGAAACATGTTCACGCTTATGCTTACCATAGATCCTTCCTTATCCACTCATCTTTTCTCCAGATATGAGAACGCATATGAGAGCGGGGCAAACGAGTGGAACGAAAATTTAATATCGATTCCACGGAACTGAACTGAAACAATGTTCTATCCAATCGTGTTTTTTTCTTCTTCTTCTACTACTGCCTCTCCCCTTACCGTGAGCTGATACTTCCATTTTCGATATTACTTCCGTTAGCAGACATCCTGAACCTGAACAGGTTTGTCGTTCCGAAAGTGAGAAAAGACTTTTTGATCACATAAAACTAGACACGCACAATGTCAAGCCGTTTCGTGTTTGGTATTTACTCTACATTCTATCTTCCACCAGAGCGGAAGGGACCTGATTTTTCTCGATTGTGTCTTTACTGCAATCAGTGCCACATTGTTGACAGAGAGTTTAAATTAATATTCTATTTGTTAGTGTGATACTTGTTGTTGCCCCCATGATCGGTTTTCGATAGCCGTTGAGTTGTACAACTGAAACCTAGTAACCTTGGAATGGTATTTCAAATTTTATTTTATAATTATCACTGTCCTTCAACTGACATTAATATCGAAAGTAAAACAATTCTTCCCTTGAACTGTTGGATTCATATTTGATTTGGAATTGGTAACACTTAGAATCGAAACTGGGCTCGGTTTAATACACACAAAAAAGCAAAGTCTTGGCATTACATTCCTTCCGTTGAATTTAGCCTTTCTGTTTCAACAGACTTGGCAGCCGATTCTTAGCGTACAGAATCATTGCATGGCTAGTACTATGGATCCTATTGACACTAAGAATCCTTCCATGTCGGGGCTCGAACATATAACAACTGGCTTGTAAGACCAGCGTCCTATGCATTGAACCGCCAAACCGGAACGATACACACATGTTATATTCAAATTCGTAAAAAAGGTTTTTGCATACAATGAAAATCATTTCCCGCTCATTTATATTCCATGTAAATTACTACAATATGGATATTTTCAGAATGGGTTTGATGAGTAGATGTCGAAAAACGATGTTCGAGGTGGTTCTGAATTCCAAGATGGCGACTTCCGGTTTATTGATATTCCATGAAAACCCTTATAATATGGGTATTTTTGGAACGGGACATGATGAGAACATGTCGGAAAACAATGTTTGAGGTGAGCTGGACGATTTATCTAAACGATAATAAATATTGCATCACATATTTTAACCAGTTAACTAAATATAAAACGATCTGGTTAATCCAGCAGGTATAGATTCTCCTTCTAAAGTACAACTGAGAACAAGAAAACATTCAAATATTTCCGATTTACTATCCAGGGTTATTCAAGAAAATTTCTTACCCGGGAAGATCATTGAACAAATCAGTAATCGAACCCGATATCTTTGTCACTATCAGACAGTAAATCACCTGGCCCATCCCGCCGGACCAGTTCATCGCTACAAACATCAGCTACGATGTAGTAACGAGACTGCGGATGAGCAGAGCCAAGCCCATCATCATCTTCCGATCCCGATTATTTCCGAAATATAATGAATAAATCATTAATCAAATCTTACAAAGTCAAGTTCCAAAGATATGCATATTGTGAAAGCATTCAAGCAATTCTTGAATTATCGACACAAATTGTAAGGGCTTTCAAGGAATAACCGGAAGCCGCCATTTTGAATTTCAGAACGACCTCAAACATCGTCTTCCTACATCTACTCATAAAACCCGTTCCGAAAATACCCATATTTTAGGAGTTCTTAAAAAATATCAATAAACCGGAAGTCGCCATCTTGGAATTCAAAATCAACTCAAAGATCGTTTTCCGACAATTACTTATCAAACCCGTTTCTGAAATACTCATATTGTAAGAGTTTTCAAGGAATATCAATAAACCGGAAGTCGCCATCTTGGAATCCAGAACCACCTCAAACATCGTTTTCTGACATGTACTCATCAAACCCGTTCCAAAAATACACATATTATAAGTGCTTTGAAGGAATATCAATAAAGCGGAAGTCGCCATCTTGGAATTCAGAATCACCTCAAACATCGTTTTCTGACATGTACTCATCAAACCCCTTCCGAAAATACCCATATTATAAGTGTTATCAAAGAATATCAATAAACCGGAAGTCGCCATCTTGGAATTCAGAATCATCTCAAACATCGTTTTCTGACATATACTCATCATCCTTCCGAAAATACCCATGTTCTGATAGTTTGTCACGAATATCGATGAACCGGAAGTCGCCATCTTGGAAATTTATGCGACCTAGAACATCCATTTCCTGTAAATACTAACAATTTTTGATCCATAGTTATCCATTATATTATACATATCCAATAATAATCATACAATGGGAAAACTTTTTTATCGTTGAAAATTCCAAATAACGTAATTTTATTTACGTTGAAAATGCCGAAAAACGTAATTTTTTTTACGTCATAATTCGATTTACGAAGTCCCTAATCGGGTACGTAAATGGAGGTTTGGTTGTAATACATGGGTTGAAACGTCCCGGGCCTAGCAAAGAGAACTTGATTTTTTTGGTTCAAATTTAACTTTATTCATCAACGTAATCTTCATTAATCTTTTACCTCAAAATAGGCCTCAGTTTTACCGATAACCTCTTCACTCGTGCGAAATTTCTTACCGGCGAGCATTTTTTTCAAGTCTGCGAACAGCCAGTAGTCACTGGGAGCCAAATCTGGCGCATACGGTGAAAGTGGGAGCAATTCGAAGCTCAATTCATATAGTTCATCAATAGGTTCTCGTTTTTGGTCAACAGTGAGTGAACGCAGCACCCACTTTGAACAGATCTTTCTCATAGTCAAATGCTCATGCAATATAAAGCCAACACGTTCTTTTGATATCTTTACGATGTCAGCTAACTCAAGCAACTTTACTTTTCGATCATTCAAAACGATGTTGTGGATATTTTGTCGTGAATACGACTTACTTTACTATGGAGCGCCTTTTCAAAATACACTCTCCGAGAAAGTGATAAGTCTTTCTCCATATTATCGGAAATCAGGTCAGAAATTTATGATAAAATTCTCAGTAGTAAGAGATAACCACAAATAATTCAAAATTGAAAAATATTCTTATAATTGATTTTCTCGCATTTTACGAAATTGCACATTGTTTGTTACAGATCAAAATCTGTCCACACTTGGTGAGTGGATATCAATTTATATTTCAGAATTCTTAAATTCGGTTTGTGAATATTCTTTAAACTTGCTATACAATTTGTATTTTCCGAACGGGGTTGACTAATAAATTATTGAAATGAAAGTCATACTAGTCCTGAAAATAAAGAAATTCAAGGCGACTATAAACGATTTGTTGTGAATTTTGCAATTTATGAATGAATTTAAACATTGCCTTTTTCGATTTAATCGGTCTTTTCCCCTACATAATCCCGTAATTTGTAGCTTTCGTAGGTTCCCCTTGTGAATATAACGTTATGGATATTCGCATGTGTGGAACAAGCATGTCAGTTTCACTTGTATTCACGTCATCCAGTCTTTGACTTTACCCTCCCGAATTTTTAAAGTTTTCTGGTGTTTGGACGTCTACTGCGTTCGGCATCATCAGTGTCTCTACGACCACGTTTGAAGTCAGCAAACCAACGTTTCATTGTTGTTTCGGATGGAGTGGAGTCTTCATAACACTTTTCAAGTCATTGCTTCGCTTGAACGGTATTTTTTCCATCAAGAAGCAGTGTAAAATTAAAACACGAAATTAATTTCTTTTTTATTTTTTATTCATAAAATTTTGTTTCGGCTCAATCGCTCTTCGGCTTAACGTGGCCGTAGAACAAAAAAAAAAGGTAATTATTTTTCTTATTGCTGGATCTCGTTGTCATCTTCTCTCTTGGCGGAGAGGCGTTTTCATTGATATCCAGCGAATGAGGGGGGAACGATCGTTATTGCTTATATTTGTCTGGAGGTTGGGTACATCTTCTCGTCCAGTTTTTTCCATTCCATGTGACCATCTGATTGTCATAGGTAACAAGTGATTTGCACGGAATTCTTGTATCCTGACCGAAAATCACATAAGAAGGTATAGACCTCTTCAAGCGCATGCGTAACAAACGTATGCCGTTTAGAATACCTCTTTTTCGATGGAGAGAATCTCTTCAAACTGGGACATAGTTTTGCGAATATAAGGATCGATGACGCTTGAGGGAAGATCCTGCACACGCACTTCTATAGCACTATCTTCCATATATACTGGAATGTTGCACTTAATGTTTTCGTGCACCACATAGTGCACATTGTTATTGTCTTTTGCGAATTGAATTGCATCCAACTTTCTTTCTAAAACTGGATGTAAACAACATTATTTGTCTTATTGCATTGAAGTGAATGTAGACGTTTAATGTCAAGATACATTTGCTCCTTAAGCAAACCTTCAAGTTCTCGTATCGAAGGTCGAATTTTGCACTGCCTGAAGTCAACAACAATTGTATTCTTTCGTGTCGGCGGTAGCTTTTGTTCGTTTGGTTCACTCATTTCGAGGTCGTTCTATTGTTCACTACACAATACTGTACTTGGTTTCTTCCGTCCCGAACGTAAGCGATTTCGTTTTATCGACTGACTTGGACGAGACGTGAAAGCGAACTGAAATTGTTTTTGATCCATTGTTCTGAAAATAATAAAAGTAGCGTCAGTCTTAGCACAACAACTCACAAACTAATGAATAGAATATTATGAAATTTTAAGAACTGTCTTCTGAAGGTTAGTATCAACTAAAAAAGGTGACTGCAATAAAACTAGCTCCATCTATGTGTTAAGCCCGTGACTTTTCAGATCATGTGATTGGTGCCTTAAGAAAAAGCAATGGAACCTCCTTCAATAAGTATAAGAAAATAAGCTTTAAACGAAGATCTTTTGGATATATTTTCTATCATTGATTATTCACATTACAGTGTCATAAATTGTCTAAGTGTATAAAGGCTAACTAATAGTAAATTGGTACGCTCAAATAAACTTATAGTTCGTGATTCAGTGAGTTCAAAAAGTTCAACTTCAAAGTTACCGCACTAGATGGTTACAATTCTCCAGTTCGAACAGCTTTCCCATCAGCACCCGCACAGTGGAAACGTTTCCTCCATGCTACCCATTTTGTTGTAGTAGCAGCTGGCCAAATCCAACCAAAACATGACTTCACCTCTATGTCTGCGGTACACGTTTCGATGTGAACTAGGGATGTCATCGTCAAAGGTCCATCCATTTTCAGGTCACATCTGAAAATTTTATGCCAAATCATGACATTCTTTGCGAATTGATCGGTAAACACGAGCCCGGAATCTACCCGCTGTATTCTCACGTCCAGTCGTGATGAAAAACTTTAAAACGAGAAAGTGATAAAAATCGAGTTTGCCATAGCAAAGCTTTGCACGCTTTTGGATTCCGATTCCGATCCAGTAAACACATCAACTTGTATTCTTCTCTGGCCAGGATGTTCCGCATTATTTGAAAGTTGGCCTTGCCCTTTCTGGCTACATTTCGGATCAAAAGACCGGGGCTGGTTTCAACGCATCTCAATACTTTGCTGCTCTGCTGAAGATTTCTGGTTCCAATAGGACCGCAGAGTTCTTTTCTCACTCAGAGTTTCCTTGTAGGTTTTGGGCACTCGACAAGAGCTACCGGGAACCAGAATGCTGCGCGTATTCATGACAACGCACCGTCTCACAGACAGAAGAATTCGGATGGGAAGTGTTATCGCATGGGGTTTGCTCACCAGATCTAGCCCTTTCAGATTATTGCCTAATGGATTCGACCGGATACACACACTCGGTGAGAAGCTTGTCGCTATCTTCGAAAAAGTTAAAAGTTCGAGTCACAATGAACGGATTTTTGCGAACTATTCATCAATTTCTAAAATGATGTGAAAAAGGCCATTGTTTTGAATCAACAAACTTTACATTTTTTCCTCCAAAAAGAAAATCTAAACTAACACACCACTGAATAAGTCGTGTGACGGACACACAGATGGCGCTATTATCGTCAAATCCATATGACGTTTATGAAGCATCAACTTTCAAAAGACTATGTGTGGAAATTCATGACATTTCGATTAGTCAGAAAAAAGTGACAGCCACTTAAGTGAATCTACTTTTGTGTTTTTCAAAACAATGGATTCTAAACAATTTCGTATGTTAATATGTCATTGCTTCTTGATGAAAACATAAATACTGTACAAACTAAGCAATGACTTCAAATGTGTTATCCGGACTCTGCTCCATCGAAAAAAATGATGGTGGGTAATGTCAGGGACATAACTGGAGGACGTGACTACGAATAAAACTGGCATGCGTTATTCATATTATTTGATTGATTGTATGATTTTTGTCACTTTTACTGCTTCGCTGAATTGAGGAGCTGAGTTCAGTTCCAGAACCCAAGGTTTATTTTTGTTCTATTGTCAAAAGGGGCACGTTAATCTTTCCACAAATAAGCCGAAATCCAAAATGCGTTAGATAAAACAAATAACAAGGAAATACACTCTTTGCCCAAAATCTCATTTTCTCACTTCCGAGTGCTGTTTGGGTAGTTTTGAATAATTTGCAGCCTCAAGTCTGCGTGGACATTTTAAAGCTAGCCAAATTTTATCAAATTTCTTCGTTATGAATTGTACAAGTACAAGTATTTACTTTTCAATCACTGCTGACGTGAAACGTTCATTACTTGCTATTAATTATTATCAGTCTTTATGCCATTGTGTTCGGCTGATGTATTGACACAAATTTCATAGCGTCAGCAGAAGCTGTTCGAATCTGGATTTATAACCTTGGAAGGAAATAAATTGTAAGATCACAAAAAAAAAAGAAATCGGTACGACTGCCAAAATATAGAACATGCATAAAACTCTCTAACCACAAAACTGATCCCTCGAGCATTCCAGTTTTGTCGCCATCTAGCCAGGAATTGAAATTATCTGCATCCGATGTTGAGCCCCCCTTTGCTCAGCTGCAGCCCAGAATAAATTTCACCCCGGCTGCCTGGTTCAGTTCTTTAGGATAAGTTCTTGGAAAATAGTGAAATTTATCCAACTTAGGCCACCGTATGTGATAGCGCCGGCAGCACAGCAAATATATTAGAAAAAAGAAAAAAAACACATTATCCAGCTTGAATGGAACGGAACGAGCACAGACAAGATTTATTTCTTATGGAAAGAAAAAAAAATCGAGTCTGCAAAATACTTGCTGCCCTGAGCGAAGAAATATGGTGGGAAAAGTAGTCTTATCTGATTAAGGATCCCCCTGCCGAATGTCCTGCCTGTCAGGACATAAGCGGAAATAGGCAACAGAGAATTCTCCTTCACAATGCGAAAATCTTGAAGCCCGGAAGGATATAACCACTCTCGAAGGAGGCATCCCTGGCACAGAGTAGCATCTAGGTGAGGTAAGTTGTTCCCAGTTGAAAGCTAGTCGTCTCAATCGCCTTTGTGGAATTGAGCTACATCGTAGTCTGCTGGAGTGGTGAACGGGTGTCGAACCCGGATAAAAATCAACACAATACAACGCAGATTGATCTCCGGTTATGAAGGTTTTTTATTTTATTGAAGGGGAGACACATGCGGGTACTTCAATGCGATATATCGTGTGAGGTTGGTCCGATGGTGAATTGTGTGTGGTGAAGAGATGAATCAAGAATCGTAAGAATTATCAATGTAACCAAGTAGGCTAATTTTTTTAATGGGTTCTTCCCTAAACCGAGAGCTGGAAACTACTATAGCCGATGTCGATTCGTTTGGCCTTTAACCATCATAGCCTACAATATGCAACAGCTTAGAACTGAATTTAGAATTATATTTAGTTTTGAACGTTAAAAAAATACCAAAGAAATTGGAAGTCGAAATCAGAAAAAAATCAATATTTATTTGAGTCTTAGCTAGTGAAAGTCAGGTCAGCTAAATCTGAAATAAAGGTCTGAGTTCCATTTTGGAGACCAGGAACTAGGAACATATAAGGTATAATCGTTCGATTTTTCCTGTAACACGGCTCATTAGGCGGCGCACACCTTCTTCGTCCATCGTTTTAGCTATCTTATTCCACCAGGTCGTCATCTGATTGATGTCTTTGACAACCTTTCTCATTGCCTTGAGTCTCCTCTCCTTTTCGGAACAAACTGGACCCCTTTCTCTTGAACGACTTTGCAGTAATGACAGCTTGCCAAATCTGCCCAAAACATTACGGGCTGGTCGTGGGATCGAATGAACGGCAAAATTCGTTTTTGGAGACACTCTTTTTGGTATAGTTCCGATGTCATTGTCTTATTTGTAACGAAATCTTTCGTTTTTTTTGCCACAGCTGCAAATGCCCTGCCAAATCATAAATTTTCTTGAAAATTTGTCGGCAAAACTAATTTAAATTTGGCTGGAACATCCCCCCGAGCCGATGCCAAGTAAAATTTTTGGCCTGGGATTTGCCTAAAGTCAGCCTTGACAGGTTTTATCGTCCATCAGAAGACACCCGTCGAACTTGGTCAGCACCAATTTTGATCACACTATTCTGTTTTATGGTGCGATTTGGCTGTCCGACAGTCCGACAGATTAGGATTCCTCTTAATCGTCTTCGAAATCTTACCACGCAGTTTCCGGTCGACAGTTCCACTCCGACGATTGGCTTGAGGCTTCCGAATCGTCGTCAATGTTTCCTTATACCATTTGATAACGCGCCATACGGTATTTCTGGGCAATTTCAGCTGTTTAGTTAGCCTAGATGCAGACAACAATGGATTTTCCAAATAACTGTGTACAATTTTTTTCCCTTTTTCGGCTTCCATGTTGATTGTTTACAAAGTATAGTCGATTTGGGGAATGTCAAAAACCATACGTGAAGCTGACAAAATTCCCGACACGTGGGCGCCAAGAGCTTCCAAATCCGTCCACCAGGAGCGCCACAATATGAGCAAAAGTTTGTTCCAATTCTAAATGAAGCAAGCTTTAAATGTTTAAGCTCTTCTGATTCTCTAGAATAAATTTCAAACGGATGAATGATTGCTTGATCGTTGCTCCAATAAGGAGTGTATCGAAAAGTAGTTAGCAACATTGATTATTGAATTAACAAAAGAGAAAAAAACATATTTTGACATCAGTTTTCGATATATTGTAGAAAAATTACATTTTTATGCATTTCACTGATTATATTGAAGAATATCTTAGTTTCTGTGAAACGCTCGCCCTTTGGACTTGACATTCTTCATTAAATTCTGCACAGTTACTTTTGTGACTTTATTGGTGGCAGCTGTCCAGTTTTTTTTAACTCCTGCATGTTTTGGGATACTGTACCTTCCTTCCGAAAGTGCCGCTTGACAATTGCCCAATACCTTTCAATTGGCCGAAGATCCGGGCAGTTCGGTGGGTTGATGTCTTTTTCCGCGAATTGTACATTATTTTTTGACAACCACTGTAGAACGGAGTTGGCGTAGTGGGCTGAAGCCAAATCCAGCCAGAAGAGAGGAGGAGCCTAATGCTTTCTGTACAGTGGCAGCATTTTCTTCTTCAAACATTCTTCCTCGTACACCTTGGCGTTAATTGTGCCCTTCGTGAAGAAAATCGACGACCGCAAACCACAGGTAAAAATTGCTTGCCAGACCAACACCTTCTGCCCAAACTTTTCCATCGCCACCGTGGTGTCAGCGTCGTCCAGGTCCTGGTACACCGATTTCGTATGATATTGCGGTCCGGGCAGCGCTCGAGAGTTTTCTTTGGCGTAGGTTTCGTCGTCGATCAGGATGCATCCGTCTTTATTCTGTAGAGTCCGGTTATACAGTTTTCGCGCTCTTGTTTTGGCCTGAACTTGCTGTACCAGGGACATTTTCGGCACCTTCTGTTTCTTGTACGTTTTCAGGGAGTTTCGAACTTTGATCCGTTGAATCATCCCGATGCTGGTGTTGAACTGCTTGGCCAAATCCCGCGTCGACGCCGATGGGTTTTTCCTGATGTACTCAACCACTTTTAAGTCCCGGCCGGGCTGGCTGGGACCCGTTTTCCTACCGGATCGGGGCAAATCCTTCATGAAAAGTTTCTTACCGAACTTCTCGATAATATTTTTGACACTGGTGTTGTTCACTTTCACCCGTTTTGCAATTTCGTTGTACGTGACACCACTTTCTGAGCACCAAGTTTGCAGAATTTTCTTTCGCGTTTCCGGATCAATACGACTCATCATTGAAACGATAAACCGTACCAAAACCAATCGATTGCGCAGCTGTTATTGACATGTAAACAAACATGTCACCGCAAAACACGCTGCGAAAAATTAAGCCATTTCAGAGTAATAACTGTTTGAATGTTGCTAACTACTTCTCGACACACTCCTTAGTGGCTTTGAACAGCATCCTAAAGTACAAATGAAAAATTTTCTGAAAAATCACAAATTATTACAATTTCTACTGTCTTTAAATTAGATTTTGCCTTTTTAAGAAAATCAGATTGCTGATTTTTAATAAAATCATAAGTCACAAGTTTTTCTAATTTTTCGCAAAAATATGCTGCAAATTCTTCTACTGGCTTGACAAATGTCTCTAGATCACATCTGTCAGTAGAAATCCATTGTTCAAATCTTATCTCAGTCGAATAACGTTCCTCGAAATTGTCTAAAACGCTTCTCTCCAGATCTTGTGTCGCTGGACAACTTTTGCATTCACGGAGGTAGCAGGATCTTTTTGATAAGTCACATAATAGCTTTTCTAAACAATAATTTTTATCATCATACTTCAAACATTTTTCAACAGCATGAAACGTTCTCATGGATTGTGCAAACACATATGTTATGTGAACCAGAACTTCCAAGCAACTTGCAGTGTTTTGGTCTTAATGCTGCAAATGTATTAAATTCAATATTTCGATCTGCAAATTCCTCCTTATAACTCAAATAAATTTCTTTCAATGATGAATAAAGCAATCGTTTTTGTTTGCGTTCACACTTACCATTCATTTTGACTGTGACGCAATCTCTTGATCCCGGCATTACTCTGCTGACGTCATCGCTGTTGAAATATTGAAGCACCTCATTTTCTATCGTTTCGTTCCTGCTGCGTCGTTTGTTTCTTGGCTTTTTTTCGTCCGTTGATTCTCTTGCCTCCGACACAATGTATTTGTTCGCCTTGAATTGGGTGGCTATTTTCTCCTTTGACCACGAGTTTGGCAAGACTAACAACAAACGCACTTTTTCACTCCTAGTGCTTATCAGGCTTAGCAAACTGCTCTATCATTTTAGTAATCACTTCATCCAACTCTGCTGCTTTCGTTTTGAGTAATGATGGATCTTCTTCATCCGCCGGGAACCCGAATATTTGCTTTTTTATACCTCTTGAAATATCCATAAATTTTTCTCGAGGATAATTAACATTCCGGGTTTTCTTCGTTGATATCGGAGACACGTTGATTCCTGCGATGCCCTTGTTGAAGAGTTCAATGTTGTGGGCTCTTGAATATTCCGCCGGGACGGATGCTTCAGAAGATGCTGAGTTGATTGAAGCAGCTGAAGGTACTTCCTCTAAATCGTATTGCGATGTGGATGGTTGTGGTTCCGTTGTTGACTGCCCTTCTGTTTCCGACGTATGACTTTCCTTATAAGTCCGCCTACGACAGCGATCACAAACTTTTAACGTGGTATTCAATTTAACCTTGCACTTTTGAGCTTCTTATTTTCCAATTCTGGTTTCTGTTAATTACACAAATTTTCCGGATCACAAAAAACCAGGAAAAGGTTTACAACACTTTGGGAAAACGAAAGCGATTTGTTATAAACTGCATAGCTATTTATATGTGAAACAGGTAGAATTTAGGTAAGCAATTCGTCAGTACGTATGTTGGTTGTAAACAGTAGGTAGTCAACTGGAACACCTCTTTGATTCTACATGTGTTTATTCGGTTTGACGTAGTTACGTTAATTCTACTGTTTAAATGGTTATCTTTCAACGAGAACTTGAAATTTTGAACATATCGCATGCGTCGTGCTACATCGTTTTACCCTAATTTTCCCACAAATATAATTTTATGTTTAATTCAGATTTCCAATCCCGAAGCATATCCAATATTGGTTCATATTACGTGCGAAACATTTGTGAGCCTGTTTAACCCGTTTTACCCCAATTTATTTCATTGGTCGTTTTTCTGGTTAAACGTTCTTCAGCATACCGTAAGCAAGCTGATTGTGGTTGATGAAAATCAATTGATATTACGAAGAAAGCCCTAAGAATAAGATTACAGATGGATTCAATGGCCGCATGAATCTTGTTATATCGTTTTACCCCAATTTATCCTTTAACTGAGTCTTAAGATTTTGCTCCACATTTGGAAAATAGTTCGTAATATAAATCGATTTTCATCAACCGCAATCATCCTGCTTTCGGTATGCGAAAGAAAGTTGACCCAGAAATACGACTTATGATATAAATTGGAGTAAAACGGGTTAAACAGGCTAGTACTGTCATTCACATTGTGTTTAATTGGATCACAGATGTTTTGTACGTATTCTGAAAGTAATGGGGTAAAACGGTACAATGAGTTTTCTGCTGTCAATAAAACTGTATGCAATCGATTTGTTACACTTTTTTACATCAGAAAAACACTATTCGCTCTTCTCCAAGTTCTTCGGTTTTATGTTATATAGTTAAGATTGAATACAATGCAGTATAAAAAGCGAACTTGGGGTAAAATGAACATGATATCGTTTCGTGCGGTCCTTCTAAATACATGGAATCGATTTTACTGACCATTTTACACCAAAAAAGTGCTTTGTGGTCAGCTGTATCATGCCTCCAAAAAAATCGTCGCATTTTTGGTTCATTTTTCCCCACTGTGCATCGGTTCAAAAATTATGGTTTGAAATACTGAAGCCATGTGCAAGTTATCACTCATTCCTGGAATTGCTCATATGCAATAGCTGCAAAAACCGACCTTCGAACCGTAGTCAGGAGGATCATATAAATTCAAACTATCATTTGTGGTGACGATGTGAAAACTGTAACGATTTAGAAATGTACTAAAGATTGTTCCAAAATATGGGTCTTGTTAGTTTGTTCTCTGAAATACAACTTGCATAAATTGCTTATATTATCAGTAGTTAGAAAGACAGTTTTTAATTCGGTGTTTGGTAGTCCTGCCAAACTGAAACCGATTCCGGTAAAGTTTCAGTAAAAGAATTTTCATCGCACCAACACACCAATCACACAAATTTCAGGTACACTGGAATACACCAGAAGCATAATCAAATTAATTCCGTGTCATTCCTTAAAGTCCTGTCCATCTACAGAAACTCTACCGCTGCTGGCACCACTAATCTGCCCACATACTATAATTGCTCGTTACGGGCTGTCTGGTCTGGTATATGGTTCGGTATTCCGAACAAATCTTGAACATCCGGGCGTGATCCTTGGGATGACGGACGCAAGGATGCGGACGCAGCTGTCCGCAAAGATACCTGACGGTTGCCGAAAGTGCGGTTCCCAGGACGAGAGCAACCTTCAGGCGAGCCGGAGCCGGAGTCGGATTCGCAGCCGAACTGAGGACGTGCTGGTGTGTGATGACGTGCCGGACCGGGCTGGGCCTGCCAGCAAGGGCATCATGATGGTTCGTTCATGCATACGTACGGTCGACAGCTTGCTAGGGCATCATGGCCTGCTGAGGCTGCGGTCGATCCCACACTTCATCAATGTATTGCCTCTGGCTCCGTAATTAAGTTGATATATGTTATTGCATGCCAAAGAATAGTGGTACCGATGAGAGAACCAATTTCATCGACCGCAAAACTGGATGATTCTTGCTTGAGCTGATGGTGGTTTTTGCCGTCGCAACTGGGATATTACAGGATTTCACCATCTTTTCACCGGTTTATTTTTCAGTTCCCGCTCCAGGAGGCAAATAGGCAAATTTAGTCTGGACTGCTAGCATCCGTTGAACACATAACCGCCATCAACATAATTAACTGTATGGCAGAAGGGACCACTATTCCTTGTATTTCTGTGCTGTGCGGGCGATACGTTTGGTACGTTTGGAAGAGCTCAGCATTTGAAACGAATTTGCGGTTGTTTCATAGGTTTTATTTCGAATAACAATGGATTGTCTTTCATAATCAAATTCCAAGTTATCGGAAGAATAATCCTGGGTCTACAATGGCATGATGACAGACAGTATTTGAATGCTTTCAAAATAGTGCCTGCCGCATCAATCGGAAGCAGGGGAAAATCCTTGTGAATTATACAGAGTTTTTCCACTTCTGGATAATGGATTTAATTTGAAGACGATCGGGTGCAGTTCATTTCAATCTAGCTTTTTCCAAAATCGATTCAAGTTCTGGAAAGTGGAAATGACAAGAAAGTCATATCAAACTATTGTTTAAAAATCAACAAATAAGTTATTATTCGTTTGACTCGAGCTCTGTAACCAATCTCTAGGAAAGATTTATAATCCCACGCTCATAAAATTTGAGATCAATAAACCTGTTTTAATCCATCCAGCGATGCCTTTCTCATATCTCTAAATATCTCACAGTATTCTTCAAAACATTGACTCTTGAAGCAAAACCAAAAATTTTGTTTGAACATCAACTAGCATAACCTACAGTTCTCGAATCGATTAGGCAAGTGATTCCCAAAGTGGTCTCTACAGCCCACCAGTGGGCACTAGCTCAGCTTAGGTGGCAATAAACTTTAAATCAGCGATGGAAATAAGCAATTTTTTTGATTCACAGTAAATAAAAATAGTCAGTATTATCACACCACTTATTTATTGTAGATATTATAACGAATTTTGAAACAAATGATTTTTGATAAGATAAATATTGGTTTTACTTAGAATTTAACCCATCATAATCCGGGGGGTTTAAAATTTGAATCAAATGAACTGATTTCATCAGTTCCATCATATTATGTGGTGAAGATTATTGGAAACCCAGAACCACTGTTAGAAATCTTTTCTGAACGAAATTATTCCACCGTATGTTAGCATCAAATTTTACACTATTTTACATTTTTTATTTGGAATTTCATAGATATAACCTTTTTAGAGTCACTGTTAATGTTTTCTCACAAGATATAAGTATTAGCGCATAATTTGACCAAATAATAGAAAGCAATATATAACTTACTTTTGCACTGCCATTTCTAGTCGTTAGTAGGTCAAAGGTCAAGGATCAAAATAAAATAAAATTTTGAAATACAAACAGCAGATTTAACACACAAAGAAGCTGCGTAGTGTAGTTTATCTGTTTTTGTTATCGTGAAGCAGTTGGGTAGTGCAGTTCCACAGTAAACATTTTTTGAAAAATAGATATTTCTGCGTTTGAAATATCATACGCTAGGACATAATGGGTTAAAAAGGTCTTCAATTTCCTTTCCCACAATTCAAAACATAATCACAATTAAGTTTTGTTACCCAATTTTTAATTCACGGTGTTCGGTTTTTTGATTCACAATCGAAAATCTTGATTCACTTTTTCATGCGCAAAATGGGCTTATTTCCACCTCTGGTTTGAAGTTCAAATGGCTATCATTTCCGGTTCCGGCGATATAATGGTATAAGTGACGTAACCCGACCAGAAGAGAATATCAAACGAAGAGCATATTATGCCATTCTTTTCGGAATAGCTGAATAGTTTGATTTGGTATAGGTTTGGATGAATTAAGAGCTAAAATATCAAAACTGAATAGCACAAACTTACACCATTCATACCAGATTCATAACAAGTTGAGCTATTTAAGATACCAAAACAATACCACAAGATTATTAGTTTGTACCCAATGTCTATTTGTACCCAATTTTGATTACTACGATTTAGTCGTGCTGATCTAGAAATAGAATCACAAACTAACTGTATTTATAGCCAACATTCAGGCGTATGAGATTTGCCATAAAAAATAATTGTGGGGGAGAGGTTAATTGCATACTTGAAGGCTAAAATTAGTTCTGAATTATATTGAACATGTTTGGTTAAAGATGAAATAGTTTCGAACCTACGCTTTTGAAATGGAAGTTGGTAGCTTCAACACAAGGCCATGGCATCCGATTGTTAGTGAGTGGAAATACAGCCATTATATTAAAAGCCCTACTAAATGATTTCGTCCCATAGATATGTGAACGCTTTCATAGCTGCTTCGAACTGTTTAATTTTTTGTCTCTTTCTTTCCTTCTAGATGATTTTATTTCTTTTGTCGTGAATACGACTTACTTTACTATGGGGCGCCTTTTCAAAATGTACCCTCTGAGAGAGTGATAAGTTTTTGATCATGAATACCTCTTGTTGTAACGAATCAACAAAATTTTTGCTACATGCCATCGGAAATATGATCACGATATTATGAAAAAAATTTCAATTGTGTGACATAATCTCAAATAATTCAAAATTAAACTTTTCTGAAATGTTTGGTATGAACGAGTATCAAAGAGGATAATTCATAAGGCGCGTTTGCCTTTCTCGTATTTTGAAAGCTCATAGCTCAGTGATCTGTGAAAGGATTTATATAAACTAACCACCAATAGAATCTAAATTTTTCAACTTAAACGTGTATAGCAACAACATTGAAGTATTTCAATAGTACACTATTGAAAAACCTGTCTCATTTGACCCATGTCAACACCAGCCAATCAGAACGTGTTCTGAGGAAGAGAACAAAATATCTGCTGCTGTACAACAAATCGTTCGAGAAAAATGTTCCGAACAGAGCTTAATATCATAGTGAGTTTCACAATTTGGTCCTTCTGAAAGGCACGAATGAATCCCGTACAGCATCCTGATAGTTTCTTTCAATGAAATGCAAATTCGAAATGAAATAATCGACTATTAAATTCTATATGCTGCGATTTTTATAGCCGTCCGCCCATTAGTGAAAAAGCTACAAACGAAATCAAGTAAAAAGAAACCTCTTAACAAAAATTGGATCAGTTTGGATTCTATCGCCACTGCGAGCAGATGTATTGTGTGTCGTTTGCAAAGCTAGTTTCGCTTCCGAGAAGAGCGATTACGTCACAGCTGCTAGTCGTTCGTATTGGTGAAAAAGCAACGAAAAGGGGACAACGGTGGAGAGCATCATACAAAATCAGCCGTTCCAATGGCTCTAAAAGGTTTCTAAATAACTATTAGGATTTCTTCTTCGCAAATCGAAGGTAAAAATCCTCAGTTTAGTGCAAATCTAGAACTGTATGATTAGATTTGTGCATTTTTCGCTGTGTGAAATTCACAGTAATCGAGATCAAGTGAAGCCTTCTTTGTTTTTGCGAAAAATGTGAAAAAGAGGAATGCTTGCATAATTCATACAATTAATCAACTAATTGATATTCGGAAGTGTTAAGGAACATGTCAGTTGTTTTCGTATTCACGACATCCAGTTATGTCTCTGACATTACCCTCCCACCTTTTTATTTGACGTTTCGCTTTTCGTGGTAATGAATAATCGAACTGCAAAATCTGGATTGCGTTTACTATTATTAATCTAAAAACAAAATCAATCATTTCTCTAGCATACAAAAATCTTTGCAAATGTTAAATGTTAATGACGTGACACAGATATTAAATTTACATCGACAAGCAACTTTCTAATCCTTCGTGATATTTGAACGGGGTGGTTTTGGTTTTTCTATGGAAATTCAATATTTGGTTACTACAACTTATTATTTGTTTGAGTTGCTCTTGGGTATTGAAAAAAGGCGGGTGTGTAATGTCAAATACATAACCGGATGACGTGAATACGAATTAAGTTTCTTTGATGTTAGGGGATTTAAACTCTGGAATTGTGGAGCAGAATTTTGGCGCCGAATCCTTGAAGCGAGTTCTGAAATGGCCCAGAATTCTATACGAGGAGTTTTAGAGCTGGATTTAGGAAACCATAAAAAGAAATCTTGGTCTTGGATTCTAAAACTAAGACTTAGAACTGAGCTCTAGAGTTGCATTCAGAATCTGGATTCAGGTCTGAACTGAACGAGTCAACTACGCAATGAATGTAGCATCCAAATTTTATCTTCTTTACTGAACAAACATATAGGAGAACTTTAACTTTGAGTTATATGTAGTCATGTCGTACTATTGAAAATTATATACCAAATTTCCGATCATATCTTCGATGACGCGAAGAAAAAAATATGTTGATTCGTTAAATTAAACAAGAGATATTCACGATCAAAAACTTATCATTCAACCATAGGATAAATTTTGAATAGGCGCCCAATAGTAAAATTAGACGTATTCACATCAAAGAGAGCCGAAAAAAATGCGAGAATTGTCTTATTTGTCAGACTGTAATCCTTCACTAAACTGATTATATTCACTTCAGATTAACATATTTAACAGACAATTAATTCTAATAGCTCTTTAGATAACATTTGGAGCCATTAGAAGGGCTGATTTTGCAAAATGTTCCTCATCGTTGTGCACTTTGCGTTGTATGTTGCTCCAATGCAAATGACCAGGAGCAGGATGACACAATCACAATCAATTTATGATAACCTTTTGCAGTTGTATGACATAATCACCAAAAATTTAAAATCTAATTTTTCTGAAATGTTTGGAGTCAACGAGTTCAAAGAAGAAAAGTCATGACGCCTTTCTTGTACCTGAGTATAAAAGGTTTAGTCATCAGTTTAGTGCAAATCTAGAATAATTTGTTAAGCTTTGAGCACTTTTCGCAGTTCAAAATTCGTATCAAACGAATGCGAATAAAGCCAGCATTTGACAGCATCGTGTTCAACACAAATGTTCTGAAAAGTGTTTAATATCGTAATGGCCCTTCTGAATGCCAGAAATAAATCCCGTACAGCATTTTGATAGTTTCTTTACTGAAATATGTCCGATATGAAATAATCGGCATCAAAATTCTATATGTTGCTATTTTTGTGGTCGTTAAGACCGCTTATTTGTGAAATAGAATCAAACGAAATCACATAAAAAGAAAGCTCATCACCAAAATTGGTTCAGTATGGAATCAATCACTGTTAGCAGCTCTGCTGCATGGCGTTCGCAGAGCCAATTTCGCGCTTAGAGTAATTGTGTCATCCTGCTGCTGGTCATTTGCATTGGAGCAAAATACAACGCAAAGTGCTCAACGATGAGGAACATTTTGCAAAATCAGCCCTTCTAATGGCTCCAAATGTTATCTAAAGAGCTATTAGAATTAATTGTCTGTTAAATATGTAAATCTGAAGTGAATATAATCAGTTTAGTGAAGGATTACAGTCTGACAAATAAGACAATTCTCGCATTTTTTTCGGCTCTCTTTGATTTGAATACATCTAATTTTACTATTGGGCGCCTATTCAAAATTTATCCTATGGTTGAATGATAAGTTTTTGATCGTGAATATCTCTTGTTTAATTTAACGAATCAACATATTTTTTTCTTCGCGTCATCGAAGATATGATCGGAAATTTGGTATATAATTTTTTTTTTTTTTTTTTTTTTTAAATAACTATTTATTGGAATATGAGTTAAAATTAAATTATTAAGATTTAAATTGGGTGTTCAGCCACAAGTGGTGACTTTTCAGCCCTGTTATATATATATATATATATATATATATATATATATATATATATATATATATATATATATATATATATATATATATATATATATATATATATATATATATATATATATATATATATATATATATATATATATATATATATATATATATATGATTTGGTTATTACCATGAAGACATCATTTGCTTCCGCAATTCTGAGATTTTTGTGTAGGGAAAATTCTAAACCTACTTGTATTGTGTAATGGGGAAAAGGAACTTATATACTAACTTACTAACTAATACAGAGAGCGAATCGATTCAATTGAAGATTGCATCGATTTTTGTCGGAATTTGCTTATAATATTATGTGACATTACATCTAATGGTTCTATATTTGTGAGTCTGTGTAACTCATTTGTACTAAACCAGGGAGGACGCTTCAGAATCATTTTCAGAATTTTATTCTGAATCCTTTGAAGCGTTTTCTTCCTGGTGGAACAACAGCTTGACCAAATTGGTACCGCATAAAGCATGGCTGGTCTGAAAATTTGTTTATAAATTAACAATTTGTTTTTTAGACAGAGCTTAGAATTTCTGTTTATAAGAGGATATAAACATTTAATATATTTATTACACTTTGCCTGGATTCCTTCAATGTGATCCTTGAAAGTGAGTTTTTTGTCATACGTTAAACCTAAGTATTTAGCTTGATCAGACCATGTCAATTCCAAGCCATTCAATTTGAGAATGTGATTATTGTTTGGTTTTAGAAAAGAAGCTCTTGGCTTGTGAGGAAAGATAATTAATTGCGTTTTTGCTGCATTTGGTTTAATTTTCCATTTTGACAGATAATCACTGAAAATATTTAAACTTCTTTGTAGGCGACTGCAGATCACTCTTAGATTTCTACCTGTGGCTAACAGACTTGTGTCGTCTTTGGTATATAATTTTCAATAGTACGACATGACCACATATAACTCAAAGTTAAAGTTCTCCTATATGTTTGTTAAGTAAAGAAGATAAAATTTGGATGCTACATTCATTGCGTAGTTGACTCGTTCAGTTCAGACCTGAATCCAGATTCTGAATGCAACTCTAGAGCTCAGTTCTAAGTCTTAGTTTTAGAATCCAAGACCAAGATTTCTTTTTCTGGTTTCCTAAATCCAGCTCTAAAATTCCTCGTATAGAATTCTGGGCCATTTCAGAACTCGCTTCAAGGATTCGGCGCCAAAATTCTGCTCCATAATTCCAGAGTTTAAATCCCCTAACATCAAAGAAACTTAATTTGTATTCACGCAAAAATTATGTTAATACGTTAGATATAACAAGAGATATTCACGATCAAAAACTTATCACTCTCTCAGAGAGTAAATTTTGAAAAGGCGTCCCATAGTAAAGAAAGTCGTATTCACGACAAAAACGTTTATCGGCGTCAAAGGTTGTGATTTTCTTCCATCATTAAATGTGATGTATAAAACATACAAATAATAAATAAGAATAATGAAATTTTGTGCATGCATTCCAAGTAGATTTATGAGATTCTCAAATATGGAGTAAAAACATAGCTACTATATTAAATTTTTCAAGTGCATTTAGTATATAACCACGCAATGAGTTCTTGATTATTGCACCTCTACGAAATTATAATGCTATTCTATGTCGCCCACGGTACACTGCAGTAGTTTCGAATGTTTTGACGGAGTTCTGGAATCGACAGACAAACGAACCTTTTTTGTGCGGATTTCTTCATTATTACGGCGTTTGAAAACGAATTATGTTAGCCTTTTCAGCAGAAAAACACATATAATTTTAGGACAAGGCGATATTACAGATCGTGATTCGACAATACAATGGGAGAAATTATCCCAAATGTACATGGAACTGTCATGGAGTAAGACTCGCCCAAAAAAAAACACATTTTGTAAGGACTGAACAGGAATCAATTTCGTCTATTCCATTTCGAAAGAGGTCTTAAGGGATACACTAAGAGAGAATCATGTAAATTTACGTCTCAATTTACTTAAATTTACAACCAAATTACAAAAAATACAAATTTATCATGTCACTAAATCAACTCACAACTTTTAACTTGTCAATATCGGATGAATACAATTAAATTTAGAAAAGCAGTTCAAGTATGTATATTTGAATGAAGAAACCGAACACGGACTTAACATTACTAAAATCGTTTAGAAAACATGTATTTTGCGAGAACCAAACATTTGTATCGAAAGAACGAGCTTTGTTTTGACCGAATTTCGCTACGAACGAAGAACAATGTTTATTTGTTACGGGGTCTGATCCACGCTGCGCCCCTGGACGACAGTCGGCCTAAGAGTAATCGGATAAAGGCATTTGTTTCGAAAGAACCAGCTAACCGGAAGTTATAAACCGGGTTTTGCATACCATTTTTTTGTCTGATTCTAGAAATGAAGATGTTTTGCAACAATTTTTGTATTATATATACGATCTGAGTCTGTTTTTTACATCCAATATTTTTATCCGATGTTTGTATTTAAAAATATTCAAACAAGTTTTCCATAAAGTCTGTATGTGTGTGCACAACAAATTGAGTGCACTTTCTCTCAGAGTTGGCTGAACCGATTTTCCTAAACTTAGATTCATATTAAAGATCTTGTGATCCTATACAATGCTCAAGAATTTTTGTTGAATCCGAATTTCGGTTACGGAGTTACAGGGAGATAATCGCAAAAAAAATGATTAAAAGGGTACCTTTCATAAGTGACCGTGTAGAGAGCTGCGATTCGCTTGAAAATTGATCATTTATTTCTCTAGTTACTAGATCTTGCTGACAGATCACCAAATAATCTCACTACTGTTATACCGGTCCCCAGTTTTTGGTTCCGTAAGTACCGGAAAATAGTGAATTTTCTCAGTGAAACTTAGGTGTAAATGAAAGGTATTATAATTTTATACGATACTCGTGAATATTATGCGTATCCGACTTTCGGTTTCGGAATTACAAGGTGATATAGGCTCAAACTTTCAAACAGTCGTTGAATAGCGACGATGTGGGAAACGGACAAAATCGGATCTGTTCAATACTGTTCACAAATTGAAAAGGTGATGCTAGTTTATATTCAAATAAACTTTTATGTTTTCATTCAAGACTCAATTATTCTCTTTTTAAACGCATTAGTAATTCTTATAAAATATGAGTAACAAGAGAAAGGATAAATTCTTCACCCACCTCTAGGTGGTTTAAAACAAGGTTTTTCGTAAATTCCGATCGATTTGAGCCTAGACATAATGGAACATACTTTGACTTTCATATATCTAGACAGAATGAACATAATTGGGTGATTCGAAAAATTTTATGTAGCTGTTTTTGTTAAATTAAGGGGATTGCATAAAGGTAATACATATTTTAATACTAGCTGAATGACCTGGTGTTTCGGGAAGATAAGACCGAAAAAAATTCTCGAAGTTGTCCTGCTTAATGAAATACTCTGAGTGTAGTGAAACATAACTAAGGCGGCAACCCGATTAAACAATACTCCGTACCTGTTCAGATTGCTCACGGTCAGTATCCCATCTCAGATTTCACAATAATCATAATATTCATGGTATTTCATGGTATGGGAGTTATGCCGTTTTAAGCATTACACCCCCCTTTTTCAAAAGCATCCAACCCCCTTATAGTCATATCTAAGGTATGCAAAATGTTTCGATGGTCTTCAAAGTGTATCGATTATCGTCAAGTTATATGATTTTTTTCATGATCGCCCCTCCTTCCCTGTTAATGACACGTGCTACCCTCCCTCCCTATAAAAATTCCCCTATGACCATATCTGAAGCCTGAATTACCTGTGCCAAGTTTGGTGGCAATCCGTTAAGTAGTTCCGGAGTTATGGCGTTACAAACATACAAACATTTCTCAATGTCTCAATAAAAAAATAATAACAAAACGAGCTATCATGGTAAATTTATCAATCACTTTACTATTTCCAGCAATTCTTGCAACATTTCACAATCCATTATGATAGCTAAATAAGCAATGATAACAAAATAAACTACAGTTATGATATTGGTTTGCTCTTCCCTTATGATCGGGTACGGCTCTGGACTTGGGGATATTATGATTCTAATATTCTAAGCGTTGTTCTGTTCCCGGTGGACCTGTCCCCCGCTTATATCGTCCCATCTTATAGTTTGTTCTCTATAGTTTCATGTCTCTGAATTTGACTATTGTTACTTGAATTCCGTTTCGAATATCCGAACACATTAACAAGTTGATCGATAGTCAATTATCCTGCTTCCGTCTTCAGCTTTACATCGTAACAAAACCGCTCCTACTGCTCGTACGCACGGTTCCACGCAGAATTGTTTGTATTAAATTTTCCCAGAACCGGAATCAATACCAAGGCGTGAGTATCTTCATTTCCGAAAGTGCAAGCTTAAATCGCTGTAAGAATAAATCCACTCCTTGTTGGACTAGAAGTAGGAGACTAAATTCCGGCTGTGCACACTTTCCCCTTGGAGCCCTACTCAACATCAATAGCCGGCGGAAGAAAAGCCAAATTAGTTTACAAAGGAGAATGAAATTGCTCCTGATTCCTTCATCAGAAAGACGCAGCTCCTAGCTTGACGGGTGGTTAGTTGGTATAATATCAAAACGAACAGCACTGCGAGGCACATCGTTATAGACAACGTTCGCCATCTGGAGTGATTCTGGCTCTTGCTCTACAGTCACCACCACCAATCCCTTGCCCACGGAACTTCACCATCCATTTTACGGTTCTATCCGGTTGCGTAGTGTAAAGAACTAAGTTATGCGGTTTTGTTTTTGCCTCGCCGCGTCAGACACACGTTGAACGAAAAATATAGCTTTCACTAAACTATTAACTAGCTCTCTGCTGTAATTAACACTGATTATGTTGAAAACTGAAACTTTGCTGCCGTACCTTATACCAAAGATGTAGGTCCGTTCTTCGTCCGGTAACTTTTCGGTTCTGAAAAAAAGGAACTTCACTAATAGGTAATAGATGGCGAATGTCGACCATCAGGACATGTGTCAGTTGCAATGAAAAAATTATTCGATGTTCTGAAAGAGATTTTTTGTTTTCGCTATGATGTCAGTTTGAAGTAACTTCTTCGGAATAATCGCAGTAGCTCGTAAATTAACGACTCAGCCGAAGAAATTCAACAGCCGAAAGTTCAATATCCCTTTCATTAGCAGCATGTAAAATGGTAGTATACTCACACTGATACTTCTCCGCAGAGAGGCCGCCCTTAGAACGATGAGTTATGTCAAGACACTCCGTAATGACACTTTGGCGATGAAGTGTTTACCATCGAACAGAGTTGCAACGAGGAAACACGTATCGAAGCAAGGAGAACTTGCCCCTGTTGCGCCCCATACCCGTACTGACTGACTGACTGACAGCAACTCTTAAACATGAGTCCTCTGAGGGCCCCAACGAACCTCATCGCATCATCCTAATGAGGCTCTGCCAACACCGCCCGAGGACGACGAGCGACGACCAACGATAATGGTCTCAAGATTTGTAGTGTGCCAGGCGTAACGTGATTTTCGAGACCATAATTAAAGCTCTAAATATCCCTGCCGGCGAGGAGAGTCCGGTTTTGGCTTCGAGATTGGTGCCTTTTTTTTCTCTCCTGACAGTGACAGAGTTTGTTGCTTGCAACGGTTCCGATCCCTTCGTCATGCAGGTGATCATGTAAACAAGTTCTCGGAGCATGTCCTTTGACTGCCACCGATGATGTGGTGAGGCAGGCTGTAAAATTCACCCAACTTGGGCCCTTCGGGAAGGAGTGAAAAAGCGCAACCAAGCTGAAAACTGGTTTCATCCAGTCGTGATGTTGATTTACAGCAGTAGACTTGGTCTTGCTCTTCGTCTCGTTCTCGGTCCACAGAATGGCCGAAGAACTGTGATGGTGATGGGATGAGACAAGACTACTCGTTCGTGTAAAGGGAAAGGGTAACAACTCATCTTGGGTGATAAAAGACGAAATTCTCATTACGCGTATAAACACTTTGCCTCTGCATACGACTTTGCATTGATGAATCGAAGACAAAACGAAAGGCAAAATAAAGGACAAACGAAAAATTGCACTCAACAGAAAACGACACAAAACAATTGAACTATCGTAGTTGCTGTTGACAATGTAATCAATGATGGAATAAATACCTTAGATTTAGTTACTAATAATCAAATTAATGTTCTAAAAATTCTTTAAAAAGTCCCCGATATAAAAGCGCGACTAATGACAAAATTTCACTTTCATGAGTATTTTTTTCACAAATGGTGACGAAACGAGGTGCACATTTTTATAAACTCTCTTGTTAAATTCATCTAGTTGGTGGATATAAAAACCTACTTTAGGACAACTAGTCCCCGGTTTCCGGTTCCGAACGCACCGATAATAGTGAAGAAAACCAGAACAGACTTCGATTTCTCAGCAACGTTTAATCCGATTTCCACAAGTCTGGATTCCAATTAAAGCTCTCATTATCACTACTGTGAAATTTCATTCAGATCCGACTTCCGCTTCCGAATTATAGAATGATGAGTGCCAAAACTTTCAAACCGTCATACAAAATGACGATGCAATCCGGTACGCTTCAGATATGTATTGGTACGGAAAAAGTAAAAACACCCCCGCCTTTGCGAACGAAGCACAAACCGTGCTATGTTCAATTTCGTATAGCGCGTTCGGGAGAATGAAAGCTTTCGTTTTCGAAACACAACCGAATTCATCGGTTGAGATTACAAATGATTATATTGATAATAATAACAAAAATAATAATACAATCACAAAGCATTATTTCTTATACTGCATGAAAACTATCACTAAAGACTGTACCACTTAGCCATTGTAGACTAGTTGGCGCACTTCTTGCGAACGTTCCTCATTAAATTCCGTACAGACTTCTTGGCGACAAGTTTTGACACTTTTTTCCAATCTTTTTCGAGCTGTTGAATGGTTTCGGCTGCCGAGACATGTTTCCTAAGATGTGCCTTCGTTATTGCCCAAAATTCCACAATTGGTTGAAGTTGTATCAATTTAGTGGATTCATGTCTGTTGGGACGAAAGTGACATTTTTGGTAGTATACCATTCTACCCTTGATTTCGAGTAGTGGCAATCATGGGTAGAAGTCGTTTTTGTAAACATTCCTTGATGTATATTTCGCTGTTCATTGAAGCAGTGGTGATGAAGAGTTTCGAAATCTTACTGCAGCTACAAATTGCTTGCCAGACCATAGCTTTCTTACCAAATTTTTCGACTTCAATCGATGTCTCGGACTGGTTTAACACTTGCCCTTCTCGCACCGTATAATATTGTGGTCCCGGCAATTTCACGTTGGTTTCGTTGTCCATGATTATGCAGTTCAAATTTCCAGCAAGAATCGTATTGTGCAGCTTTCGAACCCTCGGCCTGATCGATGCTTCTTGTTTCGGACTACGTTTTGGTTGTTTCTGCTTCTTATAGGTTCGAAGATTCAAACGTTCTTTAGCACGAGAAACATTTGACTTCGAAGTGCCCACTTTTTTAGCCACATCCCGAACTGAAACCTCCTTCTTTTGCTCGAACGCCTTCAGTATACGTTTATCCAACTGAGGGTTAGCAGGACCTTTTTTTCGACCCGTTTTCGGTTTATCCTGAAAGGTGTTATCCTCAGCGAACTTCCTGATTGTATTTCGCACGGCTTTTTCATTTACTCCTTACATTTTTGATATCTTTCTCAGTGACAGTCCGCGTTCTGTGCACCATTTGTACACAATTTTTCGACGTTGTTCTGCTGAAAGTCCACGCATTTCGAAACAAACTAATGAAAACGAATAAACAACCGCACAAGTGCTTAGAGAAGAGTGTAAACAACAGACAGATTCTGAACCATTGCGAAATGGCAGCGGTTTTTGGTTGCGTCCATACTTTCTGGGACAGTATTTATCTATTTAACTTGAATTTATTGTACAGCACTCACTGAGAAAGCGGTTAGATCATGTTGGGTGTTGAGCGTTTGTTGAACGACGTACGACTCGTTAAGTTTGCTGGAACGGTTTGTTGTTTTTTTTTCCTACAAAAACAATATGAAAATTGGGTGTTTTCTTCATATAAGAAGATAATGTGTTGTTATTCTACGCGAAGTAGAAATATTCCACTGGTAAGTAGTGTTAATTTAAAAAAAAAATTCCCCGTAAAACTGGTCCAACGGGGTACCAACTATTGAAAATGGGTCTACAATTGATATCTGTCTGCCGAGTTCTTCGTTGAACGAAAAATATAGCCCCGGTTCTACGGTCTGTTTCAAAATCGGCAAACGAAAGTCCCGAATCGGCCTCCCGTTGGACATTCATCGGACCCACGGTTCAACGTATTGGACTTCCGTTGGACTTTTTTTCTTAGAGGGCAGTAACAGGAGCACAGGTTTTCGTTTGGTTTCATTTTCGTTCAATTGACTCAATTGAAAAAGGAGAGGTAAATCAGTTACCTTCAATTCAATTGTCTCTATAATCAACATTTGAATAGAATAGGTATTTTTTTCTGAACTTATTATATTGTCAAAATGTCTAATCGTCATAAATGTGATGCTCGCAAAAACTTTTCACGACTGTGACGGTCTCCGAGTTCCGGCTTTGGAAATAGATTGTCAAAAAATCCATCGGAACTTGCATCGATTTCTGATGAAATGATCATGCGAAAGGCATCATTACACCACCAGATGGAATATAACAGTTTTTTTCTATGTAAATTAGTTTTCAAACACGAACATTGAACTTTTCACAAATGTGATTATTAAGTTTTACTTAATTATTCGTGAATGGAAAACAAAATATTGGATTTAAATGTAAGTTTCCAGTTTTTTCCCGAAATTTCAGCGGGATTTCTGGGCAAAGCGGGGATACTAGTAGTCAAAAATTGTTTTCATAAATTGTAGAATGAAATTTGTTTATAAAAAAAACTTTTTTTTGTTTCGATTATAGGGGTTTTATCCTTAAGGTCATTCACCTCTTCGGGCCAGAAAAACCTTCTGACCCTATGTGCGGGGTTGGGAATCGAACCCAGGTGGGCTGCGTGAAACGCATTGACTTACCCATCATGCAATACCCGTCCCCAAAAACTTTAATTGATCCACCTAGTGGTCTGATGATGCGATTCTTACATCACTGAAATTTTCATTATTATTACTAAGATACCTCCAAAAATTATTTTATTTAATCTTAAATAAAGAGTAGAAAGTTCGACCGGGATTACTGGGAGTCTAGTTTCAATGTGAATCAACCAACGTATAGTAAAGTAATTGATCGAAACAATTATTTGTAGTGATAGTGCAGCTGTGGCAAGTGTGTGTTGATTTGTGAAAAGTGTTATTTATTGAATAATGCTGATTGGCGAAAGTAAAACATTTCTAAGGCGAAGGATAATGCGCATCTACCGCCAAAAAGGAAGAGAAGGAACCTTATGCTTTCTGTATAGTGGCAGCATTCTCTTCTTCAAACATTCCTCCTCGTACACCTTGGCGTTAATTGAGCCCTTCGTGAAGAAAATCGACGACCGCAAACCACAGGTACAAATTGCTTGCCAAACCAACACCTTCTGTTGAAACTTTTCCATCGCCACCGTGATGTCAGCGTCGTCCAGATCCTGATACACCGATTTCGTATAATATTGCGGTCCGGGCAGCGCTCGAGAGTCTTCCTTGGCGTAGGTTTCGTCGTCGATCAGGATGCATCTGTCTTTATTCTTTAGAATCCGGTTATGCAGTTTTCGCGCTCTTGTTTTGGCCTGAACTTGCTGTACCAGGGACTTTTTCGGCACCTTCTTGTGCGTTTTTAGGGAGTTCCGAACTTTGATCCGTTGAATCATCCCGATGCTGGGGTTGAACTGCTTGGCCAAATCCCGCGTCGACGCCGATGGGTTTTTCCTGATGTACTCAACCACTTTTAAGTCCCGGCCGGGCTGGCTAGGACCCGTTTTCCTACCGGATCGGGACAAATCCTTAATGGCAAGGGTCTTACCGAACTTCTCGATAATATTTTTTACACTGGTGTGGTGCAATTTTACCCGTTCTGCAATTTCGTTGTACGCGACACCACTTTCTGAGCACCAAATGTGCAGAATTTTCTTTCGCGTTTCCGGATCAATTCGACTCATCATTGAAACGAGAAACCGTACCGAAACCAATCGATTGCGCAGCTGTTATTGACATGTAAACAAACATGTCATTGCAAAACACGCTGCAAAAAATTAGGCCATTTGAGAGAAATAACTGTTTGAATGTTGCTAACTACTTATCGATACACTCCTTAAAACTTGTATGTATACCCATAATTACATATTGGGTAGTTTTCAGTCATTCAGTCGTATTGTCAGTTGGTTGACAATACGTAAATAAATTATTTTATTCCTTAGTTTGGGGGTTCTACCATAAGCAATCTTTCAAACTCAAGTTAATTGCAAAACTTTTCCAAAAGTATCACCATCAAGGATGGCTTTTATCGTATCAAAGAACGTTCGCTGGCAACTCTTCAACGATTGAATCAGTGCCATCTAAGAGATTTGGAAATCATCGCAACAACAAAAACCCGGCATGGCTCATTTAACATAGAATCGACAACAGTGCGAGAGCGAATTTCTCTCGATGACATTTCTGAGAAGCAACAAACGGTCGCTTATTCTCGTTTCGCGATCCGATTCTATACAGGCAGTTGATAATTGCGATAGAATCATTTTACCATTGCCGCTTATTCTAGCTATGTGCATATAATCTTTGTATAAGTTGTGTCTATGAAAATGTATGTGAATGCTCCACACAAGGGTTTTGAAATATTGCAACCTAGTATGAGAATCATCAAGTTGAATCATCGACTCGATTTTCTGCGATAATTGTCAACTTGCGATTCTCTCTTGGGAAATTCCACACAGCAACGATCATTATCAGACTGTAATTTTTTTTAAGGGCCGCGAAATACTCAGAGTATGAAGTGGAACGAAGGAATGTAGAAAAATTCTCTCGTGGTTCATGCATTGAGAGACTCGAGTTCTTGTAGCATCTTCTACCGGATTGAAAATGTTGTATACAATATAGATAGCAATATAGCAGCTTCTGTGAAATTTTCGGCAATCACCAACACTGATCACCATCACCTGGTAAACATGCTAATTTGTTTCTTCAATGGTAGGTACATACTACAATGAAAGCTGAAGATTTTAATTTTTTTTAAAAAATACATGGAAAATCAGAGATTTTTTTATCATATTTTCATTAGGTAATCGATAGATAAAGAGCAAGCACACATTTAAAAACATTTTCTATTTTTTTAAATGGATTTTACTTTGATCTGAGTCTTAATTGATTTAAATAACACACAAAAAAAATATGAATTTTACAGGTGACATAATTCTACAGATGATACAATTCATAGCTAGTTATCTTGTCAAATAATGTGATATTCCATTCGTACAGAATTTTACAGGGTTCGAGTGTAATTTGCACTCGCCTATCAAGTGCCACTGTATGTTTTTTTCAATTATTCATCAAACAGATGTGTGCTTCTATGGCTCAGTCGATTAACTGACGTGCTTTGTAATCTAACATAATGTTTCTCAGTTCAAGTCGCGCGCTGTAGCTGCCGATCTTTTGTTTTGTATTTCGTTCGATTTCAAGCCAAATAATTTTCAAATCACACAATTTTACATGTTCATGAATATAAATTTATGTGAAATACGACGCTTCATTTATGTGCATTTTGTAAGCTGTGCAACTGTGCAGAAATCATATCCAGAAAAGTTTCGTGATATCTTGCAACATTTGCCTTGCCTTTAGTACTCGAATCGATTAAATGCAATCAGAAATATCCGACCAATAGTTTATAAAAGTTCATTTTGCAATGTATCTAACCTCGCTAGTCGAAATCTTCCCATAGTAACCTGCATGGGCGTTTCCATCTACATCATTGATCAGTTCATCTTCTAAGTCTGTTTAGGTTGCACATTGAGCATGATCTACGACTCCCCGAATGAGAAACTCACGGACGGTCAACTAAGCTAAACTAAAAAAAGATTAGAAAGTTCATTTGAGTATAAAATAGTACAACTTTTCAATTTATAAACAGTGTTAAGCCAATTTTAGTATATTTTTTCCGTTTTTCGCATCGTCGCTTATAAACGACGGTTGGTAAGTTTATCACCTCTTCACCTTGTAATTCCGGAACCGGAGGTCGGATTTGAATACAATTTTGGAACTTTGTATAGGACCACGGTACCCTACATTTGAATCTAATTTTGTAATCATAGAATCCACCATCCATGCACACATACAGCTATTTACTGATTTTGACGAACTGGTTCGAATGGTGTATGACACTTGGGCCTTCGGGTCTCGGTTTGAAAATCGGTTTTTACAGGGATTGCATAAATTTTCTATCAACGAAAATGTACATTTCTCCCCGTTTTTCTTTAAGATTGGGGTAAAGAGAGAAAAAAACCATGAACAATGAGATTGAAACTAATTTATTGTTGTCCGGGGACTAGACTTAACATATATGTTAGTGAGTTTTTGTTATTTATTAATACGAAGAAGGAAGAAACTGAACTCCCATTTCGGATGATATACGACGGCGCAGAAGTTACAACAGCTATCGATGATTGGGCACTATTTGCTAGGAGCTTCGCCAGTATCTTTTTGATTGATTAATCATCAGCTACTGAACTTGAAAAGGTTGCCATAATGTTCCCTCTGGTGCCATCGATATGGATGTTTACAATATCTTACAAATACAAATTAGTTTGCCGAGAAATAATGATAGTGCCATTTATTCAACTATTTAGAAACAAACCCTTTCGAACCTTTCTTGACAGCACCACTAACAAATTTGACGATCCAGCAGCGAATAAACCCAACCAGCTGGAAATGCACTGCAATATTATCAGTTTGAAAAAAAAAGGTTAAACGTGTATTTCATTGCTAATTACCGGCTCGGATTCAACAAAGATCAATTATTATTTTTTATCAGTTTACTCAGGAATACTCTGAAATCCTGTTTCTTGAAAAGTGTTCATACCAATTCTTCTAAGATAACAGAAAAATGACCACAGCTAACTATTGTTTTTGGTTTTGTTTTTTTGCAGGTATGGATAAAATGTGCATGGAATATAATCTAAAGATATTTGGAGAGTTGTAAGCTTGTCAATATACTACTTTATCCTTTACTGATTGCACCAGCTATGATATCGGTAATGTACTGAAAAACGGAATTATCAATGCTCTTCCAACGAACTATCTAGCAAGTGGGGTTGAAGCTACTTGATGCCCTGTGATAATATCTATCTCGGAAAGCCAGTGTTTCGCGGGGTACTTTTCTCACGTATTAGCTCAAGCCCGTTTATTATGTACCTAGAAGTCGTCTTCATACAGCTCAGACTATGACCACTCTTTGCCTCCGTTTGATCGATCCACCTTGCTCGCTATGCTTCTCTTTTTCTTGAGCCTTCCGAATCACATTCAAGAACCATTTTCAAATGTTTGCCGTCTGTTATCCTGATGACATGCCCTACCGATCGTAGCTGTCCAATTTCAGCTGGACGTATGATAGGAATGAATGAATACACGAATTCATGAACCACCACGATATCGTCGCTACGCACTATTATTCGAGTGTTGGAAGGTGTTAAATTTTAATGCCTTTCCCTCTTATACATTTTGTTTCGACGGATTTACTGTCAGTCCAATCTCAGTTTGATTAATCCGTCTGTATGAGTTTAAACCGTTTGACTTCAGCTGTCGTGTTGAGGCAACTTGGCTATTCATACCATGTGATACAGAACGTCGACGAACATTTTACCTTAAAACTTATAGTTTTTTAGATTTCGCTTGATTTCTAATTTTCCTTGATTTTGCGCTTATCTAAGAATATTATTTTTTTTTGCAAAAGAACTATATTTTAATTGTCCTTTAGAATTTTTACTAAATATAGTTATTATTTGATTTGAATACAATAAATGTAAAATGACTTATCAGTTCATGAATAAAAACTTTAAACCGTATATAAAAACCTAAAGATATATTATCTTAGAACTAAATACCATGCGTCTCCATCGCATGATGACAATTTGATGCATGGCTTTCCGAATGATTTATTTTTTCAAAGTCTGATATTATACCCGTCTACATTTTTTAGAAATCTGAAATAATACAGCGTAATGTACTCATGAATGATTTATTTTTGATGAAAAATCTAGAGTGGTACCAAAATTCTAAAAGTTTGAACTTTTTTTTCACTTGAAATACATTTTGAAAAATTCTGAAAAAAATCAGAAAGGTTCCCCATAATTCCTAAAATATTCCTGATTTTTTTAAATTTTATTGCTAAAGAGGTTTATGAAAAAATTTAATAAAATGAAAATCAGAAGAACCACCCTAACTCCACCAATATGGCAGTTAAAAGGTTAAAATATTTGAAAAATCATCTCCAATATAAACCCTTTCAAACAGCGTATATCAATTTTTGTTCTGTTTGGGGGCAGTTTTTATATGAAAACCCGGCTACACCCTTTCCAAATCGATATGAAAAAATGCCGTAAACTCTTAGGGCATGTTCAGGAGTGTTCTATTTCTAGATGCATAATTTATGTCAGTTTTAAAATTTAAATCTAGAAATTATAACAAAATAAACTGGCAGTCCCAGCAGCGTTTTATCAGTGTTTCAAATATAGAAAAAAATAGAACGGCAATGTGTACCAGTTTTAAATTTGACAGTAGAACTGGTCGAATAAATAAAACTAAAACGGATTGCTGGGGATACGTTTGTTTCAGTTTCATTTACATTATAGACCACCCATATGAATCTTGCAGCTGCTGAATTTGCTCTTAGTGGAAAGTGTATTTATTCAGAATTTGTGCGCATTTGATGCGATTGTGTGTAATAATGTTTTTACGTAGAACAGTGAAGTGAGTTTCGAATGTTGCACTTTATATGTATATGTGTTTATGTTCTTTTCGGTAGTAGTGTGCCATCTAGTGGCTAGTAGTCATTACGGTGTTAACGTTTTTTCGGTGACAGTGTGCCATATAGCTGCAGATTGCAGAAGCCAATTCAACCATTCATGTTGGTTGAAAACAACATTTTATTTTTCTAATTCAACTAAAAAATTAATTGAATGGATATGAAGTGTGCCTTCGCTAAGAAATGACAGCACGTTTAATTGGAAAATTCAACGTAAAAAATAGCCATTTCAACTAATATTTTATTATTATTGTTAAGGAAATGAGAATCACAAAAATTTAATTTTTTCTAGTTGTCTCAAAAATAACAAACTAAAATCAGAAAATCACCTAATTTTTTCGCCAAAATGCTGATTTCGGTCTTTCTTGATAGCTTAGTTGTCCCACCTTTCGACATCCATGATTGCATCTGCATTGCGTCCAAAACACTTCATTTCAAGATCCCATTCCGGTTGGTTTTAAAATTCCGCGATAATGTAAACATCACTTTCTAACAAAATTTACAAATTGTTCGGATCCATCGGGCTGAGAACCGTGCATTAAATCATTCTTACCACTTGAAATGCTGTAAATATTTAAAATTAATTAAAACTCCTTCCATTCCACTCAGCCAGCAAACAGTCCACCAAGTCACCAAGATGCCTGGATCTCCGCACACTCAGCTGCCAAAGCGCGTGACTGTCAAATTTGATTATACCGTTCACAAGAAAAGTGAATTTCGACCGTGCATGACAGTAAGCACGACGATGAAAAAATAGCGTTTTTGTCATTCTCCTCTACAGCGCATAGTGGTCTGAAACTGGAAAAAGACGGTCAAAAGTCTGTACTGACTTTCACTGATTTTTAAGAGCTAGAATAGTACTCTAGATATTCTCATTGAATTAGGAATATATTGTCCTATAAGTATTGTAAACGTTTGTTGCATTAAGTTGCATATTTCGCTTCGGCACAAGGTTTCCTGCGTAAAAAAAAGATAAAATGACTAATGATAACTTTTCCAGAAAAGAATAAACCTATGCATTACCTTCTACAAAATTATGGGATTTTATATTTTCTACAATTATTCCAAACAGAGTATGCATAAAAAATAACTTGAAATAAGTTATGATTAGAAAACTAGTTTTAAGGGGGTTGCCATAATTTAATAACTAAAATTAACTTTGAAAAGACTTAAAAAAAAGTTTCATCGAGTTCCACTTAGATTTTTTTCATAGTATTGGGCATGTCTTTTCCTATAAATTTGGTGAAAATCAGTTGCATAAACTTGCATATTTCGCTTCAGTGCAAGGTTTTATCTTAGGTAAAAACCGGTAAAATGTTGTATAACTTTGCCAGGAAAGAACAAACCTATGCACTACTTTCAACAAAAATATGGTATTTTTTATTTTCTACAATTATTTGAAATTTTATGCATAATAAAATAACTCGAAACAAGTTATGAGCAAAAAACTGATTTTAAGGGGGTTGCCAAGAAAACGCTTTGTATATCCGAAACAGTGCGACCTAGACTTTTGGTATATTCGACAAAGTAAATTATTTTCAATAGTTCTAAAACTTTGTAAAAGAAAAAAAATTATCTCTACGGAAAAAAAACTTATGAACAATCGGGGATAGAATCAAATTACGCGGTACAGGGTTGTTACGGTTTCGCGGATTTCGCGGATTTCGAGATTTTCGCGGATTTAGCGCGGTTTATGCTAAGATGTTTATGCTGTGGTGCGGATTTCGCGCGAATAAAAAAAAACATCATTTCACATTTGTGAATCATTTGTTCGAATAAAAAAAGTTCTTTGCAAATTTTTGAAGCTTGTGAGTTTTATGAAACCCTGAAAAATAGAAGATGGGCGAACGTTTCAGCAATTGGTCGAGCTGTTGAGTTTGGTGAATTTTTACCTTCATAAAACCAAAATTTACTAGGCTAGGCGGTTCTAGCAAATGTTTTCTTCAGTGGACAAAGTTTAGATTTTATGCTCGATCTCGAGTGATACAAATTGCTATTACAACAGAGCTGTTACCAGGAATTACAAAAACTTTTCGATATATGTGATTGCGTTTTCCCATTCCAATGCGGAAATCGAAAGAAGATTTTCGCACTCAAAGATATTGATGTCTGATGGAAGATATCGTCTCAGTCAAACACACATTAAATAATGTAAAGAACGTAATAAATGGAATTCTATTCTTCAATAATATGGTCACAACTTTTGTGTATGATAAAAATCGCATTCTCAAAGGAAAATTTTCACGACAGGCTTACGAAGCGAATATTGGAAAAGAAATGAAACGAATAAGAAAAAGCTAAAACGTTCATCTATTGCTGGATCTGACGGGATTCTATCCGTGGTGATAAGAAATTGTTCTAATAGTTTGTTAGTTCCACTATCCAACATTTTCAATTTTCTTTGCGTTCTGAAATTTTTCCTGAAATATGGAAGAAATCCTATGTGAATAAGGTTGTAGTTTCCAGCTACCGTGGAATTGTTGCTAGGTAGGCTGTATCGAAGCTGTTTGAAAATATAGTTCTGGATCTTATAATGCATAGTTGCTCTGACTACATATCTGAGATTCAGCATGGATTCATGCCAAAGCCTTCAACTTCCACAAATTTAGTAACCTACACTCAATTCATCATACCTTCTTTACAAGCACGTTTACAAGTAGATTCTATACACAGCGTTTTCGCTGCTGCGTTCGACAAAAACAATAATCACATAGTGATCTCCAAGTTAGGTAGACTGCGATTTAACGGATCACTTTTGAAATCGCTTCGATCATATCTAACTGGTAATGAAATGATAGTGAAAATAGGAGCCTGTACAACCTCATCATTTGCTACTACCTCTGGAGTTCCTCAAGGAAGTCACCTTGGACCGTTTATAATTTTATTGTATCTCATTGATCTAATTTTTTCGATCAGGTGTATGAAACTATCGTTCGCCGATGACTTTCATATTTCATATTTCAAAATGGTTTCAGATGCCACTAAATGCTCCGTCATCTCTTTTAGTAGCAAAATGTCTGTATTCAAATTCGACTATAATATTCCACAAACTGTTATCGAACGCGCATCGTCTGTTAAGGACCTGGGAGTTCTCCTGGAATCCAAGATAATTTTTAAAGAGCACATAGAGCCTACTATCTCCAAACTATTAAGATTTATTTTCAGCGTTACTCAAAACTGTACATTAGAGAAGTAGCTTGTAAGCTTTGTATTGCGCTTTAGTTCGCTCAACTTTCGAATATGCTAACCTTATTACCAAAACGATATCCAACGCATTGAAGCTATTCAACGCAAGTTCGTCCGATTCGCTCTCCGACGTCTTCCATGGAGACAGCTTCAAAATTTACCGAGTTATCATAACCGCTGCAAACTGATTATTATTTGTCCGTCGCGATGTTTGTAAGGCTAGTTTTGTGGCAAACCTACTTCAGTCGCGAATCGATTGCTATTGCAATTGTAACAATTTGACATTCGACGTCATAATCTTCGATCCTATTTTTTTCTTCGGATTCCCTATGTTAGAATTATGAATATAACGAGCTCATTGCTAGCATGTACCGCATATTTAACAAATGTTTCAATTCCTTCGACTTTCATTTATCACGCAATGTTATTAAGAAATCGTTTCTCATATTATTGTCTCTCTAGATTTAGTTACTATAGAAACACTAGATTTAAGGAAATGTATCATTATGATTGTAATCTATTGATGCAAAAGATGATGAGGTTTTATGCCTGCTGGAAAGCAAATTGACAGAAACTAACTCCAGTGGGCTTTTCCCTGCTCCATATAAAAGAATAAGAGATGAGGAGGGAAAGAAAGACATTCAGAGTATAATCCAACATCATGAGACGACGCTGTCTCAGAAAACAAAAGCTAATCCGGAGGCGATAAATAGTTGAAACTGAAATTAAATAGAGTAAATCTTACCGAGATGGAAAAGCTTGCCGAGAAAGAAGATGTTGAAGCGAAAAAAATTGTGTTCGCTGAAATCTGTTTAACTTCTTTCAAAATCACAATTGTAAGCTATTTTATTTTTACTTTAACATTTTCCATACCTCAGAAAGTATAAATTAACTAAGAACATCTAAAAAGATGAAGAATAAAACTAGGATCGTTTTCACGACGTGTTGTATGCGGACTTATGCAGATTTTAAAATTATATTTAAGTGAATTTTCAAGTTCTGTGGAAAGTATTACCTGCATCAAAAAAGTAGTGTGATGCTTCGCTCGAATACCACGCGTTTTAGTTTTCAATTTCGCGCGGATTTTGTGTGTTTTAGTTTTCGACTTCGCGTGTTTTGATTTTGAAATTTTTCGTAACAACCCTGGCGGTATAGATTTGTAAATAATTTCTTGAAAGCAACTATATGCATTAAAAGAACGGTTTGGCAGCTACTGATTTATGTCCACGATTTTATTGATTCGAACCACTGTGCAGCGGCTCTGTGTCGGGAAAGTCAGCGCTTCCTTTATACCCTTTTTTCCCGTTCTCATCATGCTAAAAACAGAACGGATTAGTGGTAGATAGAAACAGCACTGCGACGAAAAGAGGTTTTTTTTTGTACTGCCTAGAAAAGGCTTTCTTTCAAGCCACGCCACGGATGAAAGGATTATTTTATGGTGAAACTTAGGCTACATAAGAGGATTGTTTATCTTCATCACGTTCTCCATTGAACCATTCTCCCCAACCACCGCGGTGCTATCTTGGATCAAAGGCTGGTAGCCACCAATTCTGGTTACCGTTTGTTCTGGGGGTCGCTGGTGTCAGCGTTGGGTTGAAAGAAGAAAAACATCACATAGAAACTTCTGATAAGTGTCACTGAGAGGTTCATCCTAGCAAGCGCTGTCATGGCACCAATCGAGGGTCTCCGTCCGTTAACACTCGCAGGCTTCGAAGCAAACCGTGGTATAATTTGTGTACTGCTGTTGAGGCCAATTTGTGTGTAACCGCTTTTTTTGTCGTTTTGAATTAGGAATTTAGTAGGGTTACCATCTACTACTATTCAGCTTCGCCCGGCTTTGTCGGGTCTGAATATTCATATTATTGATACTCAGTACGTGCTAGATCTGTATTAATGCTTAAATTTATCGAATACTCTTTTCATGGGATACCCTTAATAAAATTTTTAACTTGATTTTACGTTTCGTCTTAGACTCATCAGTGCGTAGCAGTTTATGTTGAACTGCTACCTCCGACCTGACGGTTCAACATAAACCGCTAGGCAGACGTAGAGTTAATGCTATTTGCAAAACACTTCTTTGAAATTACACCTAAGTGTAATATGAAAACCGACGTCCCGAACGAAAGAAGTTTCGGCTTACTAGCCGTACAGATTTTGGTAAGTTTGAGAGGTAAAGAGCTTTCACCCCCTAATTTATGCTAGGTGCACATAACCAATTTCACTTGATTTTACGTTTCGTCTTAGACTCATCAGTGCGTGTATAAGTGTATAAGTGTAATATCAAAACCGACGTCCCGAACGAGGTGTAATATCAAAGAAGTGTTTTGCAAATAGCATTAACTTTACGTCTGCCTAGCGGTTTATGTTGAACCGTCAGGTCGGAGGTAGCAGTTCAACATAAACTGCTACGCACTGATGAGTCTAAGACGAAACGTAAAATCAAGTGAAATTGGTTATGGCTGTCCAATATATCTTCAATTGTTCCATACTCCGGGATACCGTTAATTCCTTCTGGAAGATTTAATTTACAATTGCCCAACAACTTTCAATGGATATGAGCTCCTGGTAGTTCGGTGGGTTGATGTTAAATCCGACGAGTAGGGAGTCATACTGACAGCAATCTATTCTCCTAGTAATCCTTTTCGTAAATTTGAGCGTTTATTGTACCTAACGGGAAGAAAACAGTGAACCGTAAACCACAGGTACAAACCACTCGTCATACCTTCTATCCAACTTTTTTTCTTGCGCAACCTAACACTCCACGTTATATACATTTTGACGTAGGACGACACCATCGCTCACTTGGGTGCATTTTCAAAATTTCACAAGATGAAAGTGTAACGAAATAGTTCTGGATTTTATTTCTTGATAACTTTTCCCTTGTTTGAGTATTTTCTCTACTTCTTTCACGAAACGAATCGAAGAAGGTGTAAGATTGTTGTCAATACCACGTTTATTACTGAAACATTTTGCAAATAGTGAAAAAGTAGGTCCAAACACGAAACATCAAAGTCAACCGAATCTAAAAATAGACCCCGCTGGCCGTCTGCTAGCTTCAGTCTATGATAATCCATGAACGGAGACACAGCGAGTGCGCAGGTTGCCATCTACGTCAAGATAATGGAACTACGCCCGGTATTATTCAACTGGTGCTTCAGTCAAAGGCGAATATTAGGTTCCGTTCCTCAAGTCTAAACGCAGAAAGAAAACAACCACTTCTTCTGTGAGCATATCTGCTGTTGGACGTTTGAACAAGGTCGATTTCGTCATCCAGCTGCTGGTCGTTTGCATTGGAAAAAAAAGAAAACGAAAAGTGGACAACGGTTGGGAACATTATACTAAATCAGCCATTCTTCTGGCTTTGAATATTATTTGAAGAACTACTAAGATTACTTCTTTGCAAATCAAAGGTAAAAATCATTAGTTTAGTGCAAATCTAGAATAATCTGATTAGCTTCGTGCACTTTCCGCTGTGCGAAATTCACACCAAACGAGCGCAAATAAAACGAGCATTTGGCTGTATTGCATTCGAGCAAAATATTCCGAACAGTGTTTAAAATAAGAGAATTTCACAATTTAACCCTTCTGGAAGACAGAAAGGAATCTCATGCATCATTAAATAGTTTCTTTCACTCAAATATTGAGGTGTATGAAATATTGAAACATATGAGCGATTGTATGACTTGTGTTACGATGATATTTATGTGATGTTTTTTCTAGATATAGGCTCAAACTTACAAATGACATGGAATGGTGCCTACTTCCTGGAATATAAACGTAGTCATCAATAACCAAACATTCTTTTACAGGACTTTAAAGCCACTAGAGATCCATTTCAAGACTGCAAAAGTAACGTAAAGAGCTTGTTTAGAAAACTGTCTTGAATCGCCGCTCTACTTTCTAGAAAACAAACGAAATCTTTTTAAACCAAATGGTCCTTTTCAGCACCACAAAATCTTAAACGATCGACCGCTATCAAATGATTAATATCTATACACATCTCGAATGCAGTCCCACGTCAATCTCGCGGTCATGTCTCTGGCATTACCTACTCTAAGTTTATTGAATTTCATTTTCTATTAAAATGCACTAAAATCCATTAATACAATTGTCATAGCATTGATGTAGCATTTTCCAAAAAATTTAATTCAAAACAAAAACTTTCACTGCGCTTTGTTTTTGATAAGTTTAGACTTTTACACTTTCATGTTTTTTTCTAGAATGTATAGATTTTTTTTAGTATATCAATACAAAACAAATCAAAAATAAAAATTTAATTCTGTGGTCACCAAGATATGAATTTTTGAAAACAAAGTCAATTTTCACCGCAACGACAAAATGGAAAAAATACGGGTCCGCTATTTTTCGAATGGAGAACAATTGTATAAATCATAACGAGTTATTGAGAAATCGAAGTTCGATTTCTAATTGCATTGCTGATGTAGTAAAAATGTTATTATTTTTACGTTTCGTCTTTGACTCATCAGTGCAGAGCAGTTAAAATTGAACTGCTTAGTGCTAAACTCTGCAGTTCAATTTGAACCACTTTTTGTTTTGCAACGGAGTGCAATGTCTTTTCTGACGTGCCGAACGAAAACGTGTTTTCGACTATTTCTGGCCGATGCAGGTTTGGTCATTTAGGGGTTGGCTAAATTTTGTGCTAGGGCACATAACCGTTTCTATTATTTTTACGTTTCGTCTTTGACTCATCAGTGCAGAGCAGTTCAAATTGAACTGTTTAGTGCTAAACTCGGCAGTTCAATTTCAACCGCTAAGCTAATGTTATGACAATTCATGCTGAAAGACAAGATTTATTCGGATTGTTGTAGGTATGGTTTAACAAAAATATAATTTTGATCAAGATCTTGTGATATTTGAAGTCATTTGGAAGTGAAAGTTCTTGGCTTTGAATTGTTCTATTGAAATAAAATACAAAATATTTCGTTTACACATTTGCGAATGGATTGAAATATTCGGTCACTGTTTGAACTAATTGGATAGCACTCGTAGAAAGTTACATAAAGCGAGAGTTCACTTTGACATAACAATGCGCATCTCCCATGCATCGTTAGATCCATTGTTAGTTATTTACACTGCCAACGAAATGTGAACGTGTCTTCAAACAGTTCTTACAACCAAATTATTGTACGATTTTATACGCCGGAAAGTCAAAAAAGGAATTTTCTTCAAATTTCGGAGGATGAGGACTACATCCAAGGCGGTAACCCTAGAAATAATGCAGAATATTTTTCTATTGCGCCTAAAATCACGGATATAAAATGCAAAGTTTCTTAAAATAATTGAGCAGATCTGCGAGAAGCATGACATGGGAGTCAAACATTATTTTTTGATCCTAAATTGCTTTGAAAGTTGAAGTAAAAAAAGCTTCACTGGTGTGCACTTAATGATTTCCTATAATCACTCGTGCAGTGGAGCACCGATATTCGAAATAAAAGAAATTGAAACGCCATTAGCACAGCTGTCACGTTTACCAATTCGAGCGATAGCGATCGGACTCGGGCTGCCGGGCAGCTCCAATAATGTGCATTGATTAATCCAGTCTCGTCTTGCTTATCAGCCGATCGCTAGGAGGAACACAATTTTTATTCACATTTTGTTTACAATTCTAAAACTAACGAACGCCACATGTGCTGAATTCGAAATGTATTCCATTTGAAGTTGGTTCGCGTCCGCCACTTTCATCAGTGCTGGTAACATACTTCACTGAATGGATGCCGGAACGAACGTATGGGAATTCTAGCGGCACAGTTTGGGAGTGAATCTATGTACACGAAACCGAAAATGTGTATCGAATGGATATTTGAAAATGTGGAAACATTTTTCGTTCTCAAATTTTATGAACAGAAATTCGCATTTGTTTGAAGTAGGACGTAAAGTGAAAACATTACTTTTGATTGTCATTCAATCCGCATCGAAAGAAATGAATTTCAAAACTGTAAGGCTAGCATTGGTTCCAGATCCGCACAAGTTACCAGTTAGTCGACTGACGCTTGCAACATCTGTAACCATCGAAGCCGCAAACCGTCAAATTCTGAGTTCATATAACCGTACATGAGAACAGAAACAACGAGCGCAAAAATCAACACCGGCTTTGACTTCTCCGGGTACGGATAATCCGGATCCTTCCTGCCAATGGGCTGGCCTCCCGCGCGCCGCTCACTTTGATAGCAATGAAATGTTGACGTAATTATATGCCTCCGTTTGGGTTCAAGTAAAAAGTTGAAAATTTCTACAGAGCCCCACGCCACCGACCCGGGTGTGTGTGTGTGTGTGTGTGTGTGTGTGTGTGTGTGTGTGTGTGTGTGTGTGTGTGTGTGTGTGTGTGTGTGTGTGTGTGTGTGTGTGTGTGTGTGTGTGTGTGTGTGTGTGTGTGTGTCTGTACCACCAGGAGTCGTATCCTGAGTAAACATGGAAAAGCTATGCTGAATCTGTCGCATGTCACCACGTCAACTTCAACTGAACAACGCACGCTGAGGATGTTGAGATTCCATTTTCGGCTTAACGACTAACGACGAAAATTATGGAGCAATATGCAAATCTCTGCCGATCGGTACTCTGCCTGTCGTTTTCCTGACTGCGAGGCTTGAAGAGCGGATGAGCAGCGGAAAATTTGCTATGCGATTCAAATACAAAAAAAAACAGCCGAGAAGTGATATGACTTTTCGCGGTATTTCTGAGCTCTGTTAAGTCGGAATTTTTTTCTGAAACAAGAACTTGAAGGATACCGCAAACGGTTAGCAAAGCTGGCAAAATGAAAATTGATTGACATTTCGTACATTTTTTTTTTATCGTCCTCTAGCACCGTCGTTGGGAATGAGACTAACTCAATTAGGGCATGTGTTCAGAATAATTGCTAAGAAGTCGTAAAATAATTTGAGTAATTGAGTAAGTTGAAGTAGAACCAAAAGAATATGAATAAAATATATTTTCATCCTTTGAACACCATTGAATAAACGTTAAATCTTTCGTACTGTTTTATTTCCATTCGCAACTACATATGGCCTGCCAAATCATATACTTCTTCGGGAATTTGAATACATTCTTTGTCCGTAAATGCTGGACAACGGTGTTCCTTCGTATTGCGGTATGGCGATTTGTCACCTTTTCCACTTTGTACGTCTTAACTCTTTGCGTCTACTGCACTTTTAGAACGTATGGTTTTGACTTCCCAACTGAGCGAGCGACATTTCGCACATAAGGGTAGGATTTTTACTCAACAAGAAGTCTACCACTTTCTTGCCTTTGTCTTGTTTTGGTCTAGGAGCATATTTAGGAATTTGTTTCCCATCAAACCTTTCGATCTACTGTCAAGCGCTGATCAGATTTCTCTTGATTCGACTTCATTTAACGAGAACGAGAATGGAATCAACGATATCTGCTATTTTTATTTGTTTCAACCGATTTGAAAAACCGACCAGCTAGTGTTTTTTTTTTTTTTTTTTGTTTCAATTATAGAGGTTTTAACATTAATGTCATTCGCCTCTTCGGGCCAGAAAAACTTTCTGACCCTATGTGCGGGGTTGGGAATCGAACCCAGGCGGGCTGCGTGAAAGGCATCGACTTACCCATCACGCTATACCCGTCCCCACCAGCTAGTGTCATTCTCTCTCTCTCTCTCTCTCTCTCTCTCTCTCTCTCTCTCTCTCTCTCTTTGTGCGTGTGCGCGTGTGTGTGTGCGTGTGTTTGTATGTGTTAAATAATCTCACTAGGTTTTCTCGGAGATGGTTTTGACAAACTTAGATTCAAATTCCTATACGGAATTCCTGAATTTCATCCGGATCCGACTTCTGATTCCGGAGTTACGGAGTTATAGGGTAAAATAACCGCCGGTTTAAGTGACAGTGTACAATACCGTCACTTAAACCGGCGGAACAACAACCGTTAAAAATTTTCCAAAGTGGTCTCAAAACTACACAAATCGATAGTCATTATCAGTAGGCAACTAAACAAATTGATTCCGGCTATCATGGTTCCCGGCCTCCGGTTCCGGAAGCACCGGAATAGTGGTCATATATTCAAAAATGGATCTCACTCACTTTTCTCAGCGATGGTTTAACCGATTTCCACAAACTTAGATTCAAATGAAAGGTCTCACTATCCCATACGTCAAATCCACGTAAGTGCCTACAACTTCTTAAATTTATTTTGAAAACTTCTGTGAAATATCGATTTTTTTGAGATTTTTTGTAAATATAAAATATAAATTCTTAAAATTGTAGTCGGCTGGTACACGAATATTCTTGAATGCGTGCTTAGCTAAGTCACAATAAACTCTAAGATTCAAGCATTTCTGTGAAAATACAAAATTTACATTTTGAGTAAATATGATAGAATTTCCAGTTAAAAAATTTTATTGAAGCAATAAAGCTTGCTTCAGATAGAATTGGAACAAAGACAATTGCCTGCATTTCAGTTATTTATTACTGAGTTTAAGATCTTTTTTTATACAAACGTAGCGGGTTTTTTCATACTTTTCAGAAAAAATACGGATAAAATTATTCGTCACGGTTTAGAAGGAATTCTCGGATTTTTCCTGTAACACGGCTCAGTAGGCGGCGCACACCTTCTTCGTCCATCGTTTTAGCTATCTTATTCCACCAGGTCGTCATCTGATTGATGTCTTTGACAACGTTTCCCTTTGCCTTGAGTCTCCTCTTCATGATTGCCCAGTATTTCTCAATAGGGCGGAACTGGGGGCAGTTGAGTGGGTTAAGGTTTTTCGGAACAAACTGGACCACTTTCTCTGCATACCATTCTTAAACGGCTTTGCTGTAATGACAGCTTGCCAAATCTGGCCAAAACATTACAGGATGGTCGTGGGATCGAATGAACGGCAAAATTCGTTTTTGGAGACACTCTTTTTGGTATAGTTCCGATGTCATTTGTCTTATTTGTAACGAAAACTTTCGTTTTTTGCCGCAGGTGCAAATGCCCGGCCAAATCATAAATTTTCTTGCAAATTTGTCGGCAAAAACAAATTTAAATTTGGCTGGAACATCCCCCCGAGCCGTTGCCAAGTAAAATTTTTGACCTGGGATTTGAACGAAGTCAGCCTTGACACAGGTTTCATCGTCCATCAGAAGACACCCGTTGAACTTGGTCAGCACCTGGTCATATAGTTTCCGAGCACGAATTTTGACCACACTATTCTGTTTCATGGTCCGATTTGGCTGTTTGCTAGCATTGATTTATTTATTTATTTATTTATTTATTTATTTATTTTTTTATTTATTTATTTATTTATTTGTTTATTTATTTATTTATTTATTTATTTATTTATTTAATTATTTATTCATTTATTTTTTTATTCATGTGGGCCCTTCATTGCCTCCCGAAATCGAAAATCCTGCGTCATCCTAAATAGACTTCTCATGAAAAAAAAAATAAACAGAAACGGCATCGGACATGTAGAACCAATTCCAATGCCGGGACTGCTCGTGCATGGACAAAAATATTATTTCACACCTTCCAATAGGTATATTAACACTAATCCGGTGCCGTTTGGCGCCGGATAAGTGTGAATACACGTATTGAAAAGTGAGAAATAATGTTGCCATCCTTACACGGAATTGTGCCGGCACTGAACCTCATCGGAAAGGTGTGAATAGACTATTAATCTGGTAACATTGTCTGCCGCCGGCATCGGTTGTTGCATGGTTACCAGACTCTTGACAAGTGGGCAGCAATACGCAGAGGTACCAGGTTCACCAGATTATAAAGTTACTCAGATTTTCACAGAAAGCCGAAAGTGAACACCGACTGGCGCTTATACGGGAAATGGACACAGACTCTACCCAGACAGATTTTTGTGACGAACAAAGATTTTTGAAAAATAAAAAATCAGATGGCATTTCTGGACCGACACTCAGTCAGTGATGATGACTGAGCACCAACCGGTGAAGGAGAGGATGTTACCAACGGGGAATCGGAAATCGAAACATGTGTTTGATGGCAGTAAGTTTGTCACATACGACAATAAAAGTTAATAAAACCCCGTCGTACCACTCGACGCACAACGATATGCCCCGAGGAGCCGGAATCCGGAAGGGTCACGCCAAGTGTTTTCGGGCCGGAACCGTAGCAGGATGGGAAGGACGTAATGACATGACACTCGTGTATTATCAAGAGGGCCTAGACCGACGATAGCGGGGTACTGTAATGGGAAATTAATCATTTGACCTTCTATTGTTAGTGTGAATCGGACAGAATCAATGAAATTTTGTCGGCTTTTTGTTTTCCAGCTGCAACCATGGTTGGTTAGATCGATGGGGAAGTTTGTTCGATATTCGAAAAGGGAAAACTCTAATGGATGCCTGCTAAATTAATTATCACTTCCATTCTGTTCCGTTCCGTTCCGTTCGCTCCCGAGGGAAAGCACAAAACAGCAGCAAGTAGATTCGGTCAACGGAGCAAAAAGGGGCGGGTGAAACGTGTCAGAATCGTTCCTGATTTGGTGCGGAAAATTGCTGCTAAATTATGGAATTGTTATTGATTTTTCCTCCAACCGAGTTGTTCTAATGTCGAGTCGAGTTTACGCCGGAAATTGGTACGGTAATGATGGAACTCAAGAGTTTTACCAATCTACGACATGTTTTCATGATTTATTCGCAATCAATGAGCCGCTCTCCCTGGTGCTTTGCCGAGTGGATGCTGGAAATGTGTCATCTAACGGCAGACACAAATTCAATTCACACCCTTCAGTGACTGTTGTGTTGATTGGGTTTTCAATTACCACTACATCTACTGGCCGTAGATTTCAGCGAAACGCAAACGCCCCGAAAGACAGCAATAATACGCCAGTGCTCACGGCTCAGGGAAACGGTCGGAAACTCCATTACCGTGCGGCTGCAGCTAATGAAATTTTCCCACCTAATCAGTCTAAATAAATCTTGACGCCGAATGTAATCAATTCATTAAACTCGTAATTTGTCGTCTTTAAGAAGCCATTTGTAAGCGTCTGGCCTTACCTTCCGTTCCCTTGCATGCATGCGGTGTTGAGAAAGCCAGTTCCGCATGCTAATGAAGCCGCCGCTAGGGGAAGTTTGTCGAAAACGATCGTTTCAAGATTAGTTTAATTTTTTCATCATTTTTTTTGGTATTGTTTTGAGTTACCACATTCAGCAGTCAGTACATCACAGAACATGAACAGAAGATGTCACGATCCCTTCGTTAGGTTCACATCCCCTATCGGAAATATGCCAGGATAAAATCTCTCGCACGCCATACTGTTTTGTTCTTGGCAGGTTATTAAACGCGGTGTATCGCTTACGGGGTTGAACCGAACCGCTCTGTGATTTCAACTGGTGCCACCAACAGGAATGTTTGTTGGTGGCGGTAAAGCACAAACGGTTTTGCAGTTGTTTAAAGCAATTGTCTTACGTGAGAACCGCCTGGCGCTCGCTTGCTATGTTCGGTTCACCGGAGTGGAAGGGAAAGTAGATTAAATACAGACAATACTTATGCTCTGGCAGGTGCAGTAGAAGATGTACTGCTGCTCCTGCATGGGAGTACAATTGCAACGCAAGACGGTATTCGCAATACCCGATAAATCCAACCAACGAAGTGTATAAATCTTAAACAAATCGGTATTGGAATGTACTAGATTGGTGGTCATTTATTTTCGTGTTTTTTTCGATGAGTGCATATAACTGTCTAGCTTTTGATTCCACGCTGCAAGCAATCTTCAAATTTTTCATATGTTGGCGTAATCATAAGTCAGTCAACTCATCATCTGTTTGTAGATTTCAACCTGTTTTAATCCACCTAGTGGTGTAATGATGCCTTTCTCATGTAACACATGGATCAATAAGTTCCGAGACTAACAATGGAAACAACATTTTTTTGCAAATTTTTTTTTTATTCATCAACATAATCACCTTTTAGGATGATACAATGGTTCCAACGTTTTTCCAATTTTTCAATACCATGTTTATAAAAAAAATTATCTTTCGCTTCAAAATAAACTTCAGTTTCAGCGATGACCTCCTCATTTGAGCCAAATCTTTTTCCCTGGAGCATTTTTTTAAAATCAGCAAAGAGCCAGTAGTCACTGGGGGCTAAATCTGGCGAGAATGGGGGAGTGGAGAAGCAGATAAAAGCCCAATTCGTTCAATTTCGCCATTGTTTTCATCGACTTGTGGCAGGGTGTTTTTGTTCCATTGAAAGCAATCGCGGCACCCACTTGGAAAAAACCTATTTCATGCTCAATTTTTCATGAAGGATAGTAAATACACTTCCATATGATATCTGTGTCATCTCAGCAATCTCACGGAGCTCCACTTTACGATCTTTCATTATAATTTTTGTCACTTCACTCACATTTTCCGGTGTAACGGCTTCCACAGGTCTACCCGAGCGTTCCGCGTCATTTGTGTCGGTACGACCACGTTTAAACTCGGCGAACCACCGACAAATCGTTGCTTTTGATGGACAAGAGTCCGGATAACATTTTTCAATCCATTGTTTCGCTTGCACGGTGTTTTTACCCATTAAAAAACAATGTTTTATCAAAACACGAAACTCGGTTTTTTTTCATTTTTTAAACAAACTACAAAACGACTTTACTCCAACCTCGATAACTCAGCTGTTTCTGGTCGGATCGACTTAAAATTTTGACCCGTTTCAAGGTTAGTACTCTAGAAAAACGTGGTTACTGGTTTACTACGAGCGCCATCTCTGCTTTAGTCTCGGGACTTATTGATCCATGTGTTATATAATATTGTGGTATTCTATTGAAAATTTTTCTCTTCGAGTCTTGAAAGAAACCAAGAGATTGTTTATGCATAACATACATAATAAAACAGTGCTGGTCGTCAAATGGTGAGATAACTAAGTCCTCACAAGTCCCTATCTCATGCCTCCCCGAGCGTCTATGATGACATTTGGTCAATAGAACGGCGTCGACTGGGTGCTATCGCCTTCTGCGTTAGTAGCAGAATGAGAGGGTGCGAAATGGCTTGTAGGTTGAAGCCCATCCTAAAATGCAGTGTTTATCATAGTATATTACAACATATAATTCTGTTGTTTATTACATCATGTATTATTATTATTATTGTAATTATTATTATTATTATTATTATTATTATTATTATTATTATTAGAAGAGCGTAACTTACACTGCGACATTACCTGTTATATTGTATCATAGCATATTATTTCATATATTATCGTCTCACACTATTTTATGTTATTATATCCTATGTTGTATGGTATTATACTGCATTGCATTATATCACATTATATTGTATTATATTAAAATATATTTTATTATATTATATTATATTATATTGTATTCTATTATATTATGTTATATTGTATTGCATTATGTTGTATTATATTATATTATATTATAGGGTTTATTATGAGTAGTACTACGTACCTCTGCGCAAAATATAAATTTGTTTTCCTTATAAGTTATCATTTTTAAAGTAACTTTTAACTAAATATCAGGGTCGTCACAAGGTGAGTTTGGTTCTCACTGGTTCCTGTTTCATGCCTACACGTGTGTCTGTGGTGACAAATGGTCTATCGAATGCGTTGATGGCAGAATGAGAGGATGAGAAATGACATATAAATTCAAGTAATATAATATCATAGCATATCGCAACATATCATTTTATTTATTCTATTATTTATTATATAATTCATTGTACTATATTATATTGTTTTTTATTGTTATTTTCATAATTATATTTATTGTTATTATTATTAATTTGTCATCAATAATAACATATATTATTTTTATAGATGTAGATATTATTATTGTTATTAGAAGAGTAATATTCTACTGTCTGCAGTATTGCGAAGATAGAAGAGCATAACTGACACTCTACATTAACTGTTATTTTATACCATGTTTTGTAATATATTATATTATATTGTATGACATTGTATTATATTATATTAAATTAAAATATATTATATTATATTATGTTATATTATATTATATTATTTTGTAATCTATTATATCATTTTATATTACATTAATTTCATTACACTATGTTTCATTGTATTTATCAATATAAAACATTTTGCACGGGGAGGGAGGGAGCATCAGGGCATCGGACGAATTGATGACTGGACGAGGGATTGTGGATAGCCAGCCCAAGTCACTTGAAGGAAACTTGTTTCCTTCTGAAGGTTTGACATGAGTCTGACGCGCCCTTCTCAAACAAACCATAAGGCGGGTTCAAGCATGTATAGCGATATGCTTCATCCATGCACTGGATATTGTGGTTGGAAGAGCATCTTTTATTCCCGCGGAATACGAGTAAGTGACTCTACTTACGTATCCGCCCAACCCTTTTTGTTCGCTTTTCGGTAACAGCTATAGTAAGAAGGTGAATGGATGAGTCATATCGGGGCTACTGTAAGTCTACCCGCATCCACTGGCAAGTCCTTGAACTGATGGTGGCTTCATTTCACATCACATCACAACATACATAATAAAACAGTGCTTTGATTGCGTAGGTCATCCTTAAGAAAACGAAGTGGGTTCACTATTATATGCACTTCCGGCACCGGAACCCGAGAACCGGTATAATCAAAGTCGGTTCGTGCGGCCACCAACTAACATGACACACAAACTCTACTAGTACGCACTCTAAATTACGATTTAAATATTTGTTGCATCCGAAAATATGCAGTAATTTTTGGTTGGACCATAAGACCTTGCAATTGAAACTAAGATTGGGAATAACGGTTTAGAGTCCAGTTTAGAAAATATTTTACGTTTTTTGTTTCGCCGATTTAAGTGACGGTGTACAATATGTAACACACTTTACCCTATAACTCCGGAACCGGAAGTCGGATCCGGATGAAATTCAGGAATTCCGTATGGGACCGGAAGGCCTTTCATTTGAATCTAAGTTTGTGGAAATCGGTCAAACCATTGCTGAGAAAAGTGAGTGAGATCCTTTTTGGTATATATGACCACTATTTCCGAAACTTCTGGAACCGGATACCGGGAACCAGGATAGCCGGAATTGATTTGTTTAGTTGCCTACTGATAATGACTATCGATTTGTGTAGTTTTGAGACCAGTTTAGAAAATTTTTTGCGTTTTCGCCGATTTAAGTGACGGTGTACAATATGTAACACACTTTACCCTAAAACTCCGGAACCGGAAGACGAATCCGGATGAAATTTAGGAATTCCGTATGGGACCGGAAGACCTTTCATTTGAAACTAAGTTTGTGGAAATCGGTCAAACCATCGCTGAGAAAAGTGAGTGAGATCTTTTTGCCTTTCTCTATAGAAAGGTATTAGAATTGCTGGAAAAACCGACTTTCGAACGGAGCCTCGGAGACCCATAGTGTTATATACCATTCGACTCAGTTCGTCGAGATCGGAAAATGTCTGTGTGTGTGTGTGTGTGTGTGTGTGTGTGTGTGTGTGTGTGTGTATGTGTGTGTGTATGTATGTGCACTTTTCGAAGATATTTGAACGCGCTCAATTTTCTCAGAGATGGCTGAACCGATTTGAACAAACTTGGGCTCGTTTGAAAGCTACTGTCGGGCCATTGATCAAGTTCGAAGATCAAATGGCTGTGACTTTTGGTTCCGGAGATATGATTGTATAAGTGACGTAACCGACAAAAAGCGTTGTATTTGAACGCGCTCAATTTTCTCAGAGATAGCTGAACCGATTTTAACAAATTTGGGCTCGTTTGAAAGCTACTGCCGGGCCATTGATCAAGTTCGAAGATCAAATGGCTGTTACTTTTAGTTCCGGAGATATGATTGTATAAGTGACGTAACCGACAAAAAGCGTTGTATTTGAACGCGCTCAATTTTCTCAGAGATGGCTGAACCGATTTTAACAAACTTGGGCTCGTTTGAAAGCTACTGCCGGGCCATTGATCAAGTTCGAAGATCAAATGGTTGTGACTTTTGGTTCCAGATATATGATGGTATAAGTGACGTAACCGACAAAACACATTGATTTTTATCGCTCTTATATATATATATATATATATATAAGGGTGCCAAAATTTTGGGATCACCTCTATTTTCGTTAAGCTCTAGTGCTCAAAAGTTTAAGCACCTCGAAAAATGCCTTCATGCAAAATTTGAGCTAAATCGGACATGCGTAAGGGGTGCTGCCCGGTGGTAAAGGTTTGACAATTTTCGATCTTGAAAAAGCACCATAGGGGGGAGTACATGAAATTTCCAAAATCGAAAATTTTTTTTGATGCCAAAACTCTTAAAACTGCATAAAACATCGAAATGTAGTGTCATCTCAAAAAAAAAATTTTTTGAAAAAATCAACTTTCTGGGACTTAGAAAAATTTTCATATTTTTTCTAAGTCCCAAAAAGTCGATTTTTTCAAAAAAAATTTTTTTCGAGATGACACTAAATCTTGACGTTTCATGCAATTCTAAGCCTTTTGGCATCAAAAATTTTTTTTCGATTTCGAAAATTTCATGTACTCCCCCCTATGGTGATTTTTCAAGATATATGAAAATTTCACTAAGTGGACTAAGAAGGCTTTTTGCCTTTCTCTATAGAAAGGTATTAGAATTGCTGGAAAAACCGACTTTCGAACGGAGCCTCGGAGACCCATAGTGTTATATACCATTCGACTCAGCTCGACGAGATCGGAAAATGTCTGTGTGTGTGTGTGTGTGTGTATGTGTGTGTGTGTATGTGTGTGTGTGTATGTGTGTGTGTGTGTATGTGTGTGCACTTTTCGAAGATATTTGAACGCGCTCAATTTTCTCAGAGATGGCTCAACCGATTTTAACAAACTTAGGCTCGTTTGAAAGCTACTATCGGGGCATTGATCAAGTTCGAAGATAAAATGGCTGTGACTTTTGGTTCCGGAGATATGATTGTATAAGTGACGTAACCGACAAAAAGCGTTGTATTTGAACGCGCTCAATTTTCTCAGAGATGGCTGAACCGATTTGAACAAACTTGGACTCGTTTGAAAGCTACTGGCGGGCCATTGATCAAGTTCGAAGATCAAATGGCTGTGACTTTTGGTTCCGGAGATATGATTGTATAAGTGACGTAATCGACAAAAAGCGTTGTATTTGAACGCGCTCAATTTTCTCAGAGATGGCTGATCCGATTTTAACAAACTTGGGCTCGTTTGAAAGCTACTGTCGGGCCGTTGATCAAGTTCGAAGATCAAATGGTTGTGACTTTTGGTTCCAGATATATGATGGTATAAGTGACGTAACCGACAAAACACGTTGATTTTTACCGCTCTTGTATATATAAGGGTGCCAAAATTTTGGGATCAACTCTATTTTCGTAAAGTTCTAGTGCTCAAAAGTTTAAGCACCTCGAAAAAAGCCTTCATGCAAAATTTGACCTAAATCGGACATGCTTAAGGGGTGCTGCCCGGTGGTAAAGGTTTGACAATTATCGATCTTGAAAAAGCACCATAGGGGGGAGTACATGAAATTTCCAAAATCGAAAATTTTTTTTGATGCCAAAACTCTTAAAACTGCATAAAACATCGAAATTTAGTGTCATCTCAAAAAAAAATTTTTTTGAAAAAATCAACTTTCTGGGACTTAGAAAAATTTTCATATTTTTTCTAAGTCCCAAAAAGTCGATTTTTTCCAAAAAATTTTTTTTCGAGATGACACTAAATCTCGACGTTTCATGCAATTCTAAGCCTTTTGGCATCAAAATTTTTTTTTCGATTTTGAAAATTTCATGTACTCCCCCCTATGGTGATTTTTCAAGATATATGAAAATTTCACTAAGTGGACTAAGAAGGCTTTTTTTAGATTAGCATCATTGTTCTCATACAAATAGGCAACGCAAATGTCAAGCACTAGTTTGGAAAAATGATGCTGACTGTGTGACATAAACACTGAAGCATGCTTTTGTGAACTACTCGAGTCAATCTGAATCAATTGGCGTCTAAAATTATTTAATAAATGTATGAAACATATTTTCATGAGACTGTTATGAAAGAAGAGAAAGGCATTATCACACCACTAGGTGGATTAAGAAGGGTTTTTAGATTAGCATCACTGTTCTCATACAAATAGGCAACGCAAATGTCAAGCACTAGTTTGGAAAAATGATGCTGACTGTGTGACATAAACACTAAAGCATGCTTTTGGAACTACTCGAATCAATCTGAATCAATTGGCGTCTAAAATTATTTAATAAATGTATGAAACATATTTTCATGAGACTGTTATGAAAGAAGAGAAAGGCATTATCACACCACTAGGTGGATTAAGAAGGGTTTTTTGTATATATGACCACTATTTCTGGAACTTCCGGAACCGGATACCGGGAACCAGGTTAGCCGGAATTGATTTGTTTAGTTGCCTATTGATAATGACTATCGATTTGTGTAGTTTTGAGACCAGATTAGAAATTTTTTTACGTTTTTTGTTTCGCCGATTTAAGTGACGGTGTACAATATGTAACACACTTTACCCTATAACTCCGGAAACGGAAGTCGGATCCGGATGAAGTTCAGGAATTCCGTATGGGACCAGAAGACCTTTCATTTGAAACTAAGTTTGTGGAAATCGGTCAAACCATCGCTGAGAAAAGTGAGTGAGATCTTTTTTTTTGTATATATGACCACTATTTCCGGAACTTCCGGAACCGGATACCGGGAATCAGGATAGTCGGAATCGGTTTGTTTAGTTACCTACTGATAATGACTATCGATTTGTGTAGTTTTGAGAGCAGTTTAAAAAAATGTTTACGTATTTTGTTTCGCCGATTCAAGTGACGGTGTGCAATATGTAACACACTTTACCCTATAACTCCGGAACCGGAAGTCGGATCCGGATGAAATTTAGGAATTCCATATGGGACCACGAGACCTTTCATTTGAATCTAAGTTTGTCAGCATCGGTTCAGCCATCTCCGAGAAAACCTAGTGAGATTATTTGACACATACACACACAGACATTGCTCAGCTCGATGAACTGAGTCGAATGGTATATGACACTTTTTCTCTCCGGGCCAATTTTCACTAGTCGGTTTTTCAAGTGATTGCATCTAGAATCTTCAAACAACTTTTCGAGAGACTCAAAGTTTATTAACAAGTTGAAAGTATATTCACTCCATCAGATGGAATTCGTGTGTTTGCTATGGTGCAAATTTCAATATCAAAATTATGCTCTAGTGCGAAAACTAAAAGATTTAGAGCGACTTTGTCTTCTACAAAAATGTTCGGAATGTAGCGGTCTACATTATGTGAATCATATTAGTTAGAATTTCATCCACCCAGTGGCGCTAGTGGGATCACAATTTTGCCAAAGAAAATTTATTCTATTATATCTTTACAATTTGATGAGATAGAATGTTAGTGTTTTCGAAAAGAATGTTCCGGAGTTAAAAACAGATCAAATAGTGTAAACAGTAGTTAAAATTTATCTCATTGTTAACCCTAGTGTTCAATTCAGGGTTGAAAATTACTGCAGCTCAGGATCATGTTGACTTATTAAAATAAACAATTTAAACCATTAAATGAATGAGTTTTTATATATCTATAAGGTGGTTTTCTGTAACTAAAAATCAGATTTGTTTGCGAGAGTGATGTTATCAATCGGTTTTTCAATAAGCTGGTGATGATGATGATGATGGTCCCACCTCATACCCCTACAAAGGTGTGAGCAGAACGAGTTTATTGTTTATTGTTTATTGGAGCAGGGAAAAACCCTCTTGAGTTGACCAACTATTAGTACTTACTCAAAAGGGCGCAAAACCTCCTCATCTTTTAGTACCAACAGATAATACAAAATCCAAATGATAAACTTTTACTTAAAACTAATACGAGCTATACTTTACATACAAACATTAACTACATAACACTTAAGCAAAATCAAATTACATGCGAAGGTTCTAAAATACATTCAATAATGGGTCAAGTTTTAAAAAAAGCAATAAATAAACGTTTGAGAGTGATTAAAATCGAATATTGTATAACACCGATTAAATATGCGAGCCATACTAGACAGAGGTTCATTCTTCGCGTAATTTGTTCTAGAAAACTGGATGACGAGGAAAGAGTTGCTCCGGAGAGTTCTGCGTCGGATGTTTATATCCATTTGTCCGAGGAGATCAGGACAGTCTATATGACCAAGTATCAAATCGGAAATAAACATTGCTTTAGAGGCGTTGCGTCGATCGCTAAGTAGCTCAAGTCCAATTAGGTTACATCTGTGTTCATATCTAGGAAGATTATAAGGGTCTCTCCAAGGCAGCTGACGTAGAGCAGATCGGACAAATTTATGCTGCACTGCTTCGATGCGTTGTACTCCATTATGGTAATAAGGTGACCAGACTACTGCCGAGAACTCGAGTGCAGAGCGAACCAGGGCAATATATAATGCTTTTAAGCAGTGGTTGTTTTTGAACGGCTTCGTCATTCGGAAGATAAAACCGAGTTGCTTGGATGCCTTTGAGACGATGTACGATATGTGCTCACAAAAAGTTAATTTGCTATCAAGTATGACACCAAGATCTTTGATGCAGCTTACTCTATGTAGCTCAACACCGAGAAGCGAATAGTTGAACATTATTGGATTTCGTTTAAGGTTAAAACTTATTATGGAACACTTTAATGCGTTCAGTACCATTCTGTTGACCTGACACCAGTTTCCGAAAATATCAAGTTGTTCCTGAAGAAACTTAGCATCGTTTTGGCAGCACACGTTGAAGAATAATTTGAAGTCGTCTGCGTATGAGAGCTTAGAGCATTTCAACGAGAGATTGACGTCATTAATGCAAATTAGAAACAGAAGAGGTCCTAGGTGACTTCCTTGTGGTACGGCAGATCTGATAGCAAAGGATTGAGAAGTGATGTTTTCGATTTTTACCGACATTTCGCGGCCAATAAGGTACGACTTTATCCAGTCAAGGAACCTTCCCTGGAAACCGATGCGCTCAAGTTTTGCTAGTGCAGTGCTATGATTAATCTAGTCAAGTGCAGCTGATAAATCAGTATAAATAGCATCTATTTGATGACCTTATTCCATTTCACGGATGATAAATGATGTATAACGTACTAAATTTGTATTGTAATAATGAGATGTAATGTGAGCTGCAGCGAAACATGAAGTTCATGACGATCAACTCAAACAACTCGGAAGCTGCACTCAATGACGCAATACCACGATAGTTCGAGATGATATGCTTGTCGCCTTTCTTGTGCACAGGAAATAATATTGACTTTTTCCAAATGTTTCGCCAGAAGAAAAAAATTTCAAAGCGGATTTTTATGCAGTTTTCAATCGTTTGAGTCGCTCACATGCCGATTAAGGCTGGGGATGAGGGTTACGATACGAGTTATCTAAATGATATTTAATATTTTTCACATATCTTAACCAGTAAACAAAAGAAAACGATCTGATTAATCTAGCAGGTATTGATTCTTCTTCAAAAGAACGACTGAGGGGCAGACAAACTGAAAACTGTTTTACTAGAAGACGCTAGTAAGCTACTGGAGTATTAGGATGAATATCGACATCTGAAATCTGAGGTTTTGACTAATTTCATAGTTAGATATAATGTTAGGTACAAAAATCGTGACATGTATTGCTTATTTTATTTAATTTAATTAAAATTTTCATTTTTTATTGAACTGTGAAGTCCAATGAAGCGAAAATTTCATAGTCTCGTTCATCATCAGGCAACAAATCTCTTTATCTTTCATATCAACGAATTACGATAGCTCCTATAAGTGACCCTACCACTTAAGAACTAGAAAGGCTGGTTAAAAATAATTGGGAACAATGAATAAATAGACAATACATTTTAAAATAGCCGTCGTTAGATAATGCTGATTGATTTTTCAGAAATGGATGTGATTGAATATAACGAGAGTGAATGTCTTAAGGAGCGGGTAGGGTCTAATTCTTTTGAAAAATCATTTATTATTTTCTTTATGTAAATAAAACATTTGAAAAATTTTCTGTTAAGTTTTCAAGCCTATTGGGACGAAACTCTGGAAGTTATACGCCTTTATTTATGGCTTTCTCATTCTACAAAGAAGTAAGAGCTCGGCCCAAGATTTCTTCTTCGATTGACTTCAAAACTTGACAAAATCAAATCTTGAAATGTTTCGTTTTAATCTATCTATCTATCTTCTTCTTCTATATATATAAAAATGGATGTAAGTTTGTTTGTTTGTAACGCGATAACTTCGGAACTACTGAACGGATTGCCACCAAACTTGGCACAGGTACTTCTTGCATTTCTGAGATGGTTTAAGGAGTATTATTATAGGGGAGGGAGCGTAGCAAGTGTCATAAACACCCCCTGGTCATGGAAAAATTCATATAACTTGACAAAAATCGCTACGTTTTATGGACCATAGAAACATTTTGCATACCATAGATATGACTATACGGGGACTGGATGTAGCAAGTGCCTTTAAAAAGGGGGGTGTAATGTTTAAAACGGCATAACTCCGAAACTACTGAACGGATTGCCACCAAACTTGGCACAGATACTTCTTCATCTTTTGAAAAGGTCATAAAGGTATTTTAATAGGGGAGGGAGCGTAGTAAGTGTTGTTAAAAAGGGGGGGGGGGATGAAAAAAAATTATCTAATTTGACGAGAATCGATACTTTTTTAAGACCATAGAAACATTTTGCATATATTAGATATGATTATATGGGGGGTGGATGTAGCAAGTGCCTTTAAAAAAGAGGGTTGTAATGTTTTGTAATGGCAAAACTCCACAATCACAGAACGGATTGCTATCAAACTTGGCTCATGCACTTCTTGCTTTTCAGAGATGGTCATAAGCGTATTTTTATGGGAGGAGGGAGCGTATGAAAAATTCATAGAATTAGACACAAATTGATACTTTTTTTAAGACCATAGAGACATTTTGCATACCTTAGATATGACTATATGGAGGGTGAATGTAACCAGTGCCTTTAATAAGGGGGGAGGGAGCGGGTCATATTTGTAACGACATAACTCTGAAACTACTGAACGGATTGCTATCAAACTTGCCACAGATACTTCTTGCTGGACATTTTCGGGAGGGAGAGTGTGTAGCAAGTGCCTTTAACATGAATGAGAGCAATGATCATTTTGGTATAATATAAAGAGAATCGATAATTTTTAATGACCATCCACACTTTTCGAAAAAACTCAAATATGGTCTTGAGGGTATTTGAGGGGAGTTGATATAATGAGTTCTCTATAAAACAAGGTTTAATGTGAAGTCGATTGAATTTTCATAAAAACGATACAGTACAGATATTATTTGCACTTCAGTTGATCCTAAGAGCATTTTTAAGGAGAGAGGGAGGGTGGTTATTAACTTCGAAACAACTCAATAGATTACCACACCTCACACCTAACTTGGCTCAAGCTATTATTGCTGCTGCTGCTTCCAAACTTGGTACAGGTAGTTTTTGCAATTCAGAGGTTATAAAGACTTTTTTTATTTTTCTCCACGAGTTTAGATATTCATTGCAAAAGATCAAAAGAAGGAAATTTGTAGAAAGTACCTCTAAAATGGGGTGTTTATTGTAATTTTTTTTTCTTATTTGTCGACAAGCAAGAGGGGGAGGGGGCGGCTTGGCTGATCTAGACGGCAAGGAGGGGGTTTTGAACACCAATTTTCATCAGCCATTTTTTGTAAAACTAGAGAGCGAATTTCAAGGTCGTGCTAGAAAGTATTGCTATTGTTCATTTGAATGCAACGCAAAATGTACGAAAGGTGTGAATCGATACTTTATGACGAGCTCAGATACTTTCTTCACTACTTGGAGGTGATTATAAGGAAACTCATGGAGGAGAGTTGTAGTAAGTTCACTGAAAAGAGAAGCTCAGTATAAAATTTATTAGACGAGAAATGATGCTTCTTGACAAATACAGATACTATTTTTGTATCAAACGAAATTATTATGTTATTTCAGGAGATGGGGAGTGTAGCAAGTGGCCCAAACATGCGTAATGATCGGATTTCACCAAAAATATAAAAACTGACCCGATTTGACGAGAATGCTGTCAAATTGATGTGATATGAGATGGGACACTGCCCGTGCGTAATCTGAACATGTACGGAGTATTTTTCAATCGGGTTGCGGGATTTAGCTACATTCAGAGTATATCGATAGGTAGGACAATTTTTAGAATCGTTTTGCGGCCTTGCCTTCACGAAACATTTCCGAGCAACGCCGGGTAATTCAGCTAGTAAATTAAAAAAAAAATATGATTTTTTGAAAATATAAGACCCTACTGGCTTCCTGGAGTAATTAATTGTTTCCATTGATTTTATAGACAAAAACCTTTAAACGCGTTTTCTTCGAAAGCAGGTTTTGAAAGTCCGTGTCTATCGTCATTCAAAAACTACTGCACCAATTTTTTTCAAACATTGCACACACTTTCTACATATAAAAAACCAGACCACAACGTTTTCCTTTTCGTTGTTTGTGACCTTGGGGAGGTTGTATAGCTACAAAATGGCGGATTTTTTCGTAAAAAAATCGTAGTTTTCACTTTGAACAACCACCCAAATTCCCTAAAATTAAAAAAAAAAGTCATACAGAGACGTTGGGGTCTAGAAAAAGTTGTACTCTAATTATGCTGCGTTCATTTGTTCACTTCTGATTAGTCTGCGCTGAGATACAGTGGACACCGCAAATCATGATTTTTAAGAAGCGAATTTTTCCACGAAAAAATTACTAAATGTTGTTCGAATGATGCTTTTTATCATGCAAAACATTTGAATTTATTTTGTTGAACGATAATTCTGGAAAAAGTTCCCAAAAATGATGATTTTTTCATCGTTTAGACCCTAACCCCTTTATGGGACTACGAGATTTTTTATTTTATGAGTGACAATATTTGATACATAGATGATTGATACATTCAGTTCGATGAACTATGTCTAATAATATAGAACACTTAGCCCTCTGTGTCAATTTTCACTAGTCAATTTTTCAAGTGATTGCATAAACTTTCTATATGAGATAGGCAATAAGTGTACTTTTATAGAAAAGCATCGTTATCATGTTTTTTTAATGGTACTAACAAGTAGGTACAAATTGAATAAAAGAATTAAATTAAATGTGGCAACTCAGCACGCTATACGAAATTGAACAAAGCACGCTGCGAATGGAGCAAAGCCACACGTACCGTTGCGTCGTACCGTTTTGCATCGTAATTTTGAATGACGATTTGAATGTTTTGACATATCATCGCCCTATAATTTCGGAACCGGAAGTCGGATCTGGATGAAATTGCACAGTAAATTTAAAGACAATGAGAGCTTTCATTTGAATCATGATTCGGGAAAATCGATTTAACCGTAACTGAGAAAACGAAGTGAGTTCTGCTTTTGGAGATTTTCTATACTATTATCGGTGGTTTCGGAAGCGAAAATCGGGGACTTTTAGTCCAAAAGTAGTTTTATATATTCAATAACCAACAAGATCTGTCAATTAGATGAGTTTAGCAGAAAGTTCTATAAAAATGTGCACCTATTTCGCCAACGCTTGTGAAAAAATCCTCATGAAATTGAAAATTTCCACTAATCACACTGTAATACCGAAACCGGAAGTCGGATCTGGATCAACTTATCGATTTAGACTTGTTATCCGTACGCCGAGACATCTGTAGAGCTATTTTCGTGGTGGATTTGTTACAATCTCAAACTGATTGCCCCGAATTGTTACATGAACTGAGCCTAGCTATTAATTTTCGCAACCTTCGATCTCATCCATTTCTCAGAATTCAATCTGCTCGCACTAATGACGGCTAGAACGAACCGGTTTTCTAGTATGTGCCGTCTATTTAATCGATGTTCTCACTTGTTCGATTTTCAGCTATTTCGCAACACCGTGAAAAAATTGTTTCTGAATTACTTCTCTACTTCTTAAGTATTAAGGTTAGTATTAGAGGTAGTTTTAATTATCAGTAATAAGTATACGACATGGTATCTGCTGGATTACTGTGATCTTTCCAACTCCGTCTCTCCACAATCTCCATTGTAAACTAACTAGATTTGCTCGTCGAAATTTACTCGGTCGTGACTTTTACTCTTACTTTGTCATCCACCATCCGTTTTTCGATCACTAACCAGATCTTCGAGCCGATTCTAACTCCGTCGTTTTCCCTGTCTTCCACCATCTTTTTGGTCACTAATTGGATTTACATGCCGATTCATTAGCCGTCATTAGCCCACTCTCGTTTACCACCCCACCCCTCACCAACCCTTATATAACATTTACCTATTCACTTTTTTCTTCTCTCTCACCTTTTAAGTAAGAGCGCTATTACCGCCCTGCGCTATTACCCTAGTTATTGATAGGGTTATAGATTTAGTTTTAATTGTTAGTGTCAAGCCCAAATGTATCTGTTGGATCATTGTAATCATTGTAAACTAATGAAGAGGAGGTTTTATGCCTGCTGGATAGAGAGATTGCCAAATTTCATCTCCGTCGGGCTTTTCCCTGCTCCAAATTAAATAAATAAACTTTTCGGGGACCTTTTCAAGAATTTTAAAACCTTTTATTCAAATCTTAGTTTTTTGAAAATTTGTTAAAAAATTTCAGATAGGGCATTTTTTTAATAAATTTGCACATATTTCCTTGTAATTTCAGAACCAGAAGTTGGATCCAAATGAAATTCAAGAAAATTGTATGAGGCCATAAGAGATTCAGGCCAATTTGCGTATAGCTTTACGTGGCCGATTTACCCATGTTTTTGTTACATGATATAATTTTTTTAATGTTGGATCTCGTTGTCACCCTTCTTCTAGGGGGAGAGGAGCTTCCATTTCCTTCTAGCGAAGATTGGAGGTCATTTTGTCCGTTGCTCATATCGTCCATTGCTACATCGTTGGAATTGTGAGTGGTTTCCGTTTCCTTGTTTTCATTGTTGATCGCAGTCTTGGGTTCATTTGCAGTTGCTGTAGATGCGCTTTGTACATTGATTGCAGTTGATAGTTGGTTAGATGGTGAAGGTGCTTTTGAAACAGGAGCACTGCATTCACTAGTTTCCGTTGTTGGGTGCTTGTCCTTGTTTTTGTTTGTTTTGTTTGTTTTCGCAGTCTCAGTGCAAGGTTTGCCGTAGTGTGCAGGTTGTTCACAAAACTGACATGTGACGAATTGATTTTCATACGTAATCAACGTTTTACACGGATGTATCCCGTCTTGACCACAAATGATGTAAGATGGAATTGCTTTACCTAGTTGAATACGTACCACTCGCACGCCATTCCGGATACCCGGGAAAAAATTCCGCCATACTTTCTTTTCGATGGAAAGAACTTCACCGTACTTCGACATACATTCCCGAACATACTGCTCGCTGGTCTGCGGGGGAAGGTCATGCACGCGTACTTCTATGGCATTGTCCACCATGTACACAGGGATTTTATATTTAACATTGTCATGATCAATACTGTGCACCCCGTTATTAACCGAAGCAAATGCAATTGCATCTTTTTCACGTTTAAACATAATGTACACACAGTTCGACGCCTTGTTGAATTGAATCTCACTTACATCATTAACGTTTAGATGCATTCGTTCCTTAAGCAAGATTTCAATTTCGGTTGCTGCAGGTCTAACCTTGCAGCGCTTGAAATCAATACAAATTGAATTTTGCCTTGTAGGCCAAGTTTCAGGGTTTGGTTAATCGTATTTGCCCATTTCGTACCCTCTATTGTTCACTGCACTGTATTGTCTTTGTTTCTGTCGTCGCGACCGTAAGAAATTTTCGACTGTGTCGTTTGCGATGCGAGCACGAACTGACTTTTCATTTGAATCTAAATTTAATTCCAGCCATCTCTGACAAACGTGTGGGACTTTTTTTTGGTGCATGTCACCCTGTAATTCCAAAACCGGAAGGTGGATCCAAATGAAACTCAGGAGCTTTGTATGGGATCTTAAGACCTTTCATTTGAATCTAAGTTTGTTAAAATCGGTTCAGCAATCTCTGAGAAAATTGAGTGATATTATACGTCACATACATACATACATGCATACATACATACATACACACACATACACAAGACCGACATTTTGTGATCTCGACGAACTGAGTCGAATGGAATATGACACTCGGCCCTCCGGACCTCGGTTGTAAAGTCGGTTTTCACAGCGGTTGCATAGCCTTTCTATATGAGAAAGGCTAAAATAGGGAAGTTTTTATTCGTTACGCGATAGTATTTCAAATTTTATTTCAGTTTTCACAAATAAGAACTGTGAATCAAGCCTTCCTGGGACTTTAGTTCAGTGTTGCATCCGACCATCTTGAAACCGGAACATACTAGCTCGCGCGCGAATACACCCAAACCTCCGTTTACGAACACTTTTTTTACGTTACCTCGTAACGTAACCTTTTTTTACGAACCAATTTCGTGAAAAGAGGTTTTTGCATCCAATTAAACCGATTTCCAACTCCATGGAATAGGGGCTGGGGTCCACTAGGAGATTGATAGTACCTATTAGCTCTCTCCGGACAGTACCAGCCTAGATGCCGTGTGGAATCCGGCGGAAAAAAATGAACCAAGAATAGATCCACTGGGTTTCTGCTTCCATGTCGTAAAAGGCGACAATTGCAGGAGTTTCTTTTTCCTTTCAGTTATCAGATAATTTTAATGTTTCACTTCTGATTACTGTATTTTACTAAATTATCTCTTCATTCAACCTATAAATTTCTGATTGTCTTTCTGGATTATAAATTGAATGATAAATATCAATTATTGCGCAAATCCGTTGATATTACAAAGTTAACAACAGAGATAACATATATCGGTATATTGAATACATACTAAAAAAAACACTTGATATTAATATTTCAAACGATAAATTAATATTTTTCTCGGTAGCCGGCTGCCCAGATCAACTAATATAACCAATTATTAATTTTATTAAATAATTAAAATAATAAAGTGGAAATAATGAAGGATCAGGACGCGCGTGAGGTCTGCTGACCTTTGTTTGGTGATTTAAAATGATTTCATAACAACTGCTTAGAATATGTCAATGTAATGAATCAACTATTTTGTCTAAATCCTATTCACTCGTTCATTTGGTAATTTCATTTATAAAAAATAGGGAAGTTTTTATTCTTTATGCGATAGTATTGCAAATTTTTCTTCATTTCGTCGAATAAGAGCTGTGAATCAAGACTTCCCGGGACTTCAATATAGGATATTGTTGAAACGTTCACTCGGGTAGTCAGTGAGTTTAGTGGTGCATCCGAGCATCTTGAATCCGAAACATACTGAGTCGCGCGCGAATAATACCAATACTGAAATTTTTACTAACAAATTTTCTTCTCCCGTGACACTTGTGGAGTGCGCAGTAGTATATACCTACAGCCCAAGTTGTGGACGCTTTGAACAATGTGCCGATCACACATTAACACAATGCGTTGGTGCATTGATCAATATTGGCACTTTCGTGTTCATACAGTTGCTCAGTTTTGACAAGTAGCTGTTTTCGTCATATTGCCTGTTCTGTAATTGGCACAATAACGCTGCAATGAAATGTGAGGGCGCTGCTTGTTTAGAGATGATACTTTCAGCAAAAGCTGTACAATCGGCAGGAAAATTGTTAATTACTCCACCTTTTTAACGATTTCCTATAAAAACGGGCAAATTCATTTGAAAAAATCATAGTAGAAGTGGAAAACAATATTTTTCCTATGAGGTGGTAATGTTGATCTTAATTTATTGTGCGAAAAATAACGTTTGTTTAGAATTGAGCACTATACTTGGTTTTCATACCATTTTTCCAATGCCCGGAAAAAACAAATTAAATATCTAAAATAAATGGTCACTCGATTCGATCGCGAAATATTTCAGTACTCGAGAAATCAACATTACACTGGTTTCTCTTAAAAAAATGCTGGTCCTAAAACACCTAACCTTACCTAATTTCACACATTTCTGAAGATTTTCCATGTTTAATCGTAGTTTACACTAAAAAAAGTAGTAGTAATCACTTTGAAACCGATTTTCTTATACTGCGAGTTAGTTTTCATTGCTGATATCTCCGTGTCAACAGGGGTATTTCACGTACTATTGAATAAACAAAAAAAATCATTGCAAATCACTACTGCCGATATGAACATTTTCGGAAGAATCCTCCTTTTCTTGGTTCCATTTTTTATTGGTGTGGTGTCGCTACCGGTAATTCAGCGGTTCAAATTGAACTGCCGAGTTTTGTATAAAGCAGTTCAATTTGAACTGCTGTGCACTGATGAGTCAAAGACGAAACGTAAACATATCAAAATTCGGTTATGTGCCCTAGCACAAAATTTCGCTAACCCCTGAATGATACTCAAAACAGTTTTCCATTGGAATTATGAAACTATGGCGATGGGTCTTCTTCTTCCAAAAGGCAAATTTAATCTGATATGTCTAGTTCGACACAACCGATCGTCTAAAAATAAACCGCTTCAATAGTCTCAAATCAGCGCTTTTCCGTGTCGATTTCACGTAAACCATCCATAGAACGCCTTCGAAACCCATCAAACTTCAACTTAAGCCATAGACATTTATAGCACCCGAATTGTACCCCGGTATGTTGTAAAATAAATGTTCTCGCAATGGGACCAGATCAACCGATTTCCATGGGGATGAACAGCATGTAGGTGTGAATGGCAGTTCACAGTTTATGGTTCGGTCGTATAAAACGTTTCATGAATTTCCTTCTTTCTTGCCACCCGTCGTGACACGTTACCCGTCGGCTTCCTACACAGAAATTTTCATTGAGCCGATGTCGTATCATAGCTACATATCCGGTAGACTACCGGTCGTTAATAGGGTGTTAATGATCTCTCCGCTACCTGCTGTGGGTAGGAAACAAAAGAACACGGAAGACACGCTAGCGAAGAAGGGAGCATCCGAGCATGTTTCGAATTTTATTGCAAATGGGTGGTTGATAAAATCTGAAAATTGTGGTTATCGGAATACCATAAAACGGTGGAATGTCGGCAGTTTGGTTTATTTTGGGCGTTCTGATGTAATGCCGTAAAAATATTCACGCGCAAGCTTACGATTGCGGGTTTCTTTTGGCTACTTCAAAGAACAGAATGCAATTAATTTGCCATAGCGACCGTCACCCGAGCAACAAGTGTATATCAGACTTATTTGCAATAATATTTTTTCCAACTTTATCATTAATTCAAAATGCATGATTTTTAATTTTTAATTTGAAAAATCATAGTTTGGAGTGAATTGAGCTAACAAAAGGCAGATGATTAAAATACTGGAAATATTGTTATTTAAAAAATCGGCTGAAAAGTTCGTATCGTTTCTATGAGAGGGCGCCACTAGAATTAAATCCATGCCATTTTCAGTTAGTACCAACCTTCAAAAGATACGTGTATAAATTTGACAGTTGTCTGATTATTAGTTTGTGAGATATTGCATTTTGAGTGAAGCTACTTTTGTTATTGTGAAAAAAATGGAAAAAAAGGAATTTCGTGTGTTAATGAAACACTACTTTTTGATGAAAAAAAGTGCCGCCGATACCAAAAAATGGCTTGATGAGTGTTATCCAGACTCTGCACCGGGCGAAGCAACAATTCGTAAGTGGTTTGCAAAATTTCGTACTGGTCATATGAGCACCGAAGACGATGAACGCAGTGGACGTCCAAAAGAGGCTGTTACCGATGAAAACGTGAAAAAAATCCACAAAATGATTTTCAATTACCGTAAAGTGAAGTTGATCGAGATAGCTGACACCCTAAAGATATCAAAGGAACGTGTTGGAAATATTATTCACGAATATTTGGATATGAGAAAGGTTTGTGCAAAATGGGTGCCGCGTGAGCTCACAATCGATCAAAAACAACAACGAATTGATGATTCTGAGCAGTGTTTGGAGCTGTTATATCGAAATAAAACCGATTTTTTTCGTCGATATATAACAATGGACGAAACATGGCTCCATCACTTCACTCCGGAGTCCAATCGGCCGGTAAGGTTATGGCGTCTGTATTTTGGGATTCGCATGGTATAATTTTCATCGACTACCTTGAAAAGGGAAAAACCATCAACAGTGACTATTATATAGCGTTATTAGAGCGTTTGAAGGACGAAATTTCAAAAAAAACGGCCTCATTTGAAGAAGAAAAAAGTTTTGTTTCATCAAGGCAATGCACCGTGTCACAAGTCGATGAAAACCATACTGAAATTGAACGAATTGGGCTTCGAATTGCTCCCTCATCCACCGTATTTCCCAGATTTGGTCCCCAGTGACTTTTTCCTGTTCTCAGACTTCAAGAGAATGCTCGCTGGTAAAAAATTTAGAAGCAATGAAGAGGTAATCGCTGAAACTGAGGCCTATTTTGAGGCAAAGGACAAATCGTACTACAAAAATGGTATCGAAAAGTTGGAAGATCGCTATAATCGCTGTATCGCCTCTGATGGCAATTATGTTGAATAATAAAAACGAATTTTGGCAAAAAAATGTGTGTTTGTATTAAACGATACGAACTTTTGAGCCGAACTGTTACTTCCTATCACTATAAAACCGATTTCTTGCCAACTGGCAACATTATGCGATGAAATAAAAACATTTTGCAAAATAACATAATTTGGTTGGAGAATATACCTACATTGCACGGTGGTCCGGATTTAGAATTTAGGGGGACAAAAATATTTGTGGCCTAGCCTTATGCTTTAGAGCCTGTCATTGTGATGTTAGATATAGACGGCATTAGGGTGGCTTACATCGTTTGGAGTGAACCGAAAATAATTTTCTGAACGTGTTGAGATATAAATTTATATAAATTAAAGAGAACAACTTATATCACACAACTTTGCCGAAGACGCTATTGTGATATCTCAAGTTAGGGTGTTCCGGAAAAAACATCAGACTTTTTGCTCTAGCATTTTTATTTTTCCTTTCTCGTGTTTGGTGTCTTTGGACATTTTGTGGTGCAATTAAAACAATTTTTTCGTGACTGATGCATTTAGATAGCGCTTTTCGAACTGAAGTTATTGGCAAAACTAGTTCAAAAGTACGTCATTTTGAAGCTATATTTAAACTTGAGGCAAACGATTTTTTTTCTTTGCTTTCAAGAATGTTTATTAATAAACTGGTGGAGGAAATATTTTTCAAATTTTTTCAAATTGTGTTCAAACATTTTGTTTCTTTTTTTTTAAACACAACCAATTTTTGTCAATTTTTTTCTGTTGTCGCTAAATGACTAGTTCTTGTATGAGTAGTTTTCTCAAAGTTAGTCAAATTTTAGCATAAAAATATTGAAAAAATTCTCAATCCACTCCTACACTGAATCGATTTTAAAAGTTCAAAGTCAATTTACAAGAAAACGCCGACTATTGGTGTCATCTATGAGTACGATGCGGTGTCTAGGTGCTGCTCTCATAAAAGTCTAATTTCAATGTGCTGTTTGATACGTATAGTTAAAAATTTGGTCGAAAAAGTTATTTCAGTGATAGTGCAGGTGTGTGTTTAGTAGTGGGAGTGCTTTTGCCTTTCTCTATAGAAAGGTATGAGAATTGCTGAAAAAACGACTTTCGAACGGAGCCTCGGAGACCCATAGTGTTATATACAATTCGACTCAGTTCGACGAGATCGGAAAATGTCTGTGTGTGTGCACTTTTCGAAGATATTTGAACGCTCTCAGTTTTTTCAGAGATGGTTGAACCGATTTTATCAAACTTGGGCTCGTTTGAAAGCTACTGTCGGGCCATTGCCAAGTTCAAAGATCAAATGGCTGTGGGGGGAGTACATGAAATTTCCAAAATCGAAAATTTTTTTTGATGCCGAAACTCTTAAAACTGCATGAAACGTCGAGATTTAGTGTCATCTCAAAAAAAAATTTTTTTTTTTGAAAATATCAACACCCAAGTCCCAAAAAGTCGATTTCTTGAAAAAAATAAAAATTTTCGAGATGACAGTAAATCCCGACGTTTCATGTAATTCTAAGCCTTTTGGCATCAAATTTTTTTTCGATTTCCGGTGTTATCAAAATTCTATGGAATGTGTGAAAGTTAACAAAGCAATGCGAATAGGAGAAATAAGATACTGGTGAGATTGTTTCTTAGAGATATTTTATATTTTTTACTTATTATATTTTACCTGAGCATCGAAAATCAGCTTTTGTTGAGATCATATTGTTTACCAAAACATATCCGGACCTCCCTACTAACACATCTCCTATCCCGTGATGCTAATGGACATACAGTGGTACCCGCGGTGTCTAGAAAAAACGAGTATCTGACTAACATTCCTTCCTTTCCCTCAGTAGCACAGCCTTTGGTCGTAGCCGGCGTCGTTATTGATAATTTAATAAAAAGTTAGTAGTAAGTGGGTGTGTACAGTGAAAATCATTTGCTTCTCGCAAGCTTCATTTTCTTGGTTCATTTTACATTTCCACATATTCGGTCGATAACGAAGTGCAACTACGGGCGATCGGCTTCAGCTCAATTTACAAGAAAACGCCATTTTTGATTCAGATGATGTATGGTCCCAAAATGGGTAATTTTGTTTTTACCATCCATCCATACATTGTATACATTAAATAAAATAAGTTTTTCTAACAATAATGTCCAAACTGATTTTTTTTCAGTTATCGGCAGCTAAACTAAACTGAATAATGCCGAATAGTGTTATATACCATTCGACTCAGTGTAATATGAGCATTTAACACTAAATCTCCTCACACATTTCAGACCATGTAAAATATTCAAGATTAAATCTTTCTCACACCCCAGACCACACGCACTTGACAAATTTCCATAAACATGCACTCGACAAATTTCCACTCGACACCATTCCAAGAAAACCCAAAAACCTACATAAAACAAATACATTACCTACATGAAGGCAACCTACATGAAGGCAATTTACGCTGACCCAAAGAAAGGAGCTACGTAGACATAAATTTCAACGACCGAAGTGAGGAAGCGTTAAGTTGCATTGAAAATAAACAGACCTGACCTACTGTGACACTTCCCCTTTCCTTGACACCCCTCATGCCCACATTTGAATACCAACCGGCAAGAACTAGAACGACAAGTAACTCAAGAACACACACTAACTCAAACCGACACTCACGAGAATAACCCAACATGCTATCGCCCGCTCCTCTCCGTATCACACCCGCTCACTCTCATCAAGAAGCTTATTTCCTCTCTTACTCACAAAGTATCCAATGGCCGACGTGATACAACTGATCCCATTGGCTAAACCTGACTTACAATGCGCGTTCTAACTCCTCCCACCTAGAGTCTCACCAATTGTAAAAGTAAATAGAATTAACTAGCTAGATCAGGAGAGAATAGAGTATGAATTAAGAAAACGACGAAATAAATGATTCATTCTTAATCGCAAGATAAGACTGTTAATTATGTTGTTTAAATCAGTTCGACGAGATCGGAAAATCTCTCTCTCTCTCTCGCTCTGTGTGTGTATGTGTGTGTGTGTGTGTGTGTTTATTTTTACCCCTCAATTTTCTCAGAGATCCATTGATCAAGTCCGAACTTTAACTGTGACTTTTGGTTCCGGAGATATGATGGTATAAATGACGTAACCGACAAAACGTGTTGTTTTTTTACCGCGCAAGTTTCTCGGAGATGGCTGAACCGATTTCAACAAGCCTAGGCATGTTTGAAAGCTATTGTTAGGCCATTGATCAAGTTCGAAGATCAAATAGCTGTGACTTTTGGTTCCTGAGATATGATGGTATAAGTGACGTAACTGACAAAACGCGATGTTTTTTGCCGCTCTAATGTATATAAGGGTGCCAATCTTTTGGGATCACCAATCAATTTCGTAAAGCGCTATTGTTCAAAAGTTTCAAAAGCTAAATCGGACATGGGTAAGGGGTGCTGCCCAGCGGTTAAAGTTTGAAAAGAGAGAGGCTTTGCTCAATTTGTAAGTAGTTATGTTAAGATAATATAGATTAAAATGTGGCAATTAGGGACGCTGTACAAAATTGAACAAAGCACGCTGTGTGCTACGCGGTGGTGTTTACTTCTTCCGTACAAACACATACCGATGCGGAACGATTTTTTATCATTTTGTATGATAGTTTGAAAGTTTGGATACTCATTGTCCTTTTAATTTCGGAACCGCAAGTTGGATTTAGTTGCAATTGCTCAGTACCTTAAAAGACACAAAGAGCTTTAATTTCAATCATGAAAATCGGATTAACCAATCCTGACTAATCGAAGTAAGTTCCGTTTTTGGAATTTTCCTTCACTATTATCGATGCTTTCGGAATCGGAAACCGGGGACTAGCAGTCCCAAAGTAGGTTTATATAGCTACTAACTATTAAGATCTGCCAACTAGATGAATTTTACAGTAAGTTTTATAAAAATTTGCACCTCGTTACATCATCACTTGTGAAAAAATACTCATGAAAATAAAAAAAAATCACTTATCAAACTGTAATACCGGAACCGGAAGTTGGATCTAGATCAACTTTTGGTGATCTTTTTATAGAATTTCAAGATTTTTTGTATTTACATCTTGGTTTGTGAAAATCGACTATGAAATTTCCGAGAAAATTGAGTGCGCATTTTCTCACAGATTTGTACATATTATCTTGTAATTCCGGAACCGGAAATCGGATAAAGATAAAATTCAATTGCGCGCTATGGTATCATTAAACCTTTCATTTTGGATCTGAGTTTGTGAAAATCGGTTCTGCCATCTCTGAGAATATCGAGTGACATTATTTGTCACATACACACACATACACACGAACTAAGTCGAATGGTATATGACACTCGGCCGTCGGATTTCACAGTGATTGCATAGCCTTTCTATATGAGAAAAGCAAAAGAGCATTATGAGTAAATAAAAATTTATTTTCTAGTGAATAATTCATTAGGAACTTGAAATAATTGAAAACTGTTCCACTGTAACTACTCTTATTGCAAAAATAAAACACGAATTACATTAACGTCAATGTTTTGCTTCCAATAACAACACACAATGTATACATTTTCATTATCACGCATTCCAATTTGAATGAACATGTAAGCAAACCATCGTAAGATGTCAAATTATGTTCATTCAGATTACCATAACGAGTACTTTTTGGTTGGGGGCAAAAAAACTCATAGCCTCCTGTGACCTCACCTCATATCTGATGAAGTTTTCAGATTGATTTGATACTGAGCGGGATCTAGGCATAGCAGCCAGAGAAAATTGAAGGTTTCAATTAAAACTTTATTGCATATTGTTCGTCTACCCTCCTCAAAAACGGACGTTGAAGGATTGAAGGACATACACTCACTCAATATATACCCACATGAAGCTTTTGAATTTGTTTCACAGCACTTTCAAGTGGGTTATAATTATATGTTTGTATCTTTATTGCCGAGAAATTCAACGAATCAATGACAGATAGCTTAAATGATCAGTATCTAGCGGGCAAAACAGATTGGAAAAATGACATGTGAATGCAACTATGTAATGAAAATGGCGAAAATTTTACCGCAGAGACGGGACTCGAACCCGTAGCTAGCTCCTAACCGGGGAGATTGTCTTACCAATAAAAATAGTACTATAATCACATCGTATTCACTCTGATAGGTTAACTTTGACTAAATGTAACTAGTTCGCAAGCGCGTCTTGATGCTTCGCGTGACGCTTGAACTCTGACAGCAACCTTAGGGCATATTCAGTAGTTTTCTAGTTCTGGATGCATAATTAATGTCAGTTTTAAAATTTAAATCTGGATTTTATAACAAGAAAAACTGAATTTGACCGAACTGTTCGAATAAATAAAACTAGAACGGCTTGCTGGAGATACGTTTGTTCCAGTTTCAGTTCTATTATAGACCCAAGCAACCAGAAGTTCCACAATTACTTAAAAAGTCCACTTTCTTGCTGCTTAAAAGTACACGCGGAACTTTTGAGAACTTGAAAGTACAGATCAAGTTCCGCGTGAACTTTCTAGCTGCTTAAGAGTGTACGTGGTACTTTTAGCAACCTGGAAGTACAGAACAAGTTCCGTGTGAACTTTTTCGCTTTATAGAAGCCGAACAATGTATTCTAGAAGCAGCTTAAAAGTTCGTTCCGCTGCGTCGCGCGAACTTTCAAGTGTGGATAATTCCTTAAAAATGGGCTGCTTAGAATGCTATTGATTAACTTTGAGAGCTGCTTAAGCCAAATCAGTCCCTTTTATCCAAACTTTTGGTTAGTTGGGGATCTTCCATGTAAAATTTCGAGCTGCTGAATTTTCTCTTAGACTGTACACTCATGCATGCACTCAGTGTGTAATCTCTAATGGTAACTTGGATGGGCTATTTACTCGCCTCTGAAGGCCTAACTCTCCCATTCAATTATTTACTGTTAACTTCTGTTACAACAAATGATAATATGAAATAGAATTATTTCTATTTTAAAACAAATTACTTTGATCTCAACATATAACATGTCATAATATCATTCTAGTTACAAGAGAGCAATAAATTCCTTCTCTGGTGACAATCTTGAACGATACTGCGGTTGACGGAAAACCTCATCATTCTCATACTAAATTAATAGTGAGTTTCCACAACTTACTCGAGATCTACTTACTCGCAGCTCCCAATCCCAGCAGCATTTCTTTCATTCCAACCAAACACATCTGAACTTCAACACCCATTGGGTGGGCGTCCGGTATGTTTTGTTATTGTTTCATTTGATCCACCGACACAACATTCCGGAAAAGAGACAACTGGGACACCGGGTGACTCAATCGTACATACAACGTGCGTCAGTGACAGACACCCGTACGCACCAGGAAAAAAGCCATCCATTTTCCAAGCAATTAATTAAATCTGTGGCACCAAGTCGTTTCATTACCCCATCATTCCGCATGTCCCTCTTCTGCACACTCACCCACTCACTCGCTGGCACGGGAATGCGACAGATGGCATTCCAGGGTAACTGAAACGAGCGCTAAGTAATGATCAGTTTTCAGTACCGTGGGAAAAACAACAACCGCCGTGTGATCGCTTCGAATGGTTGCATGCGATTGGAGAAAAAAAAGTGAAATGACTGTTTTTGGATAAACCAACACTTTGTGTATGTTCATTTGGGATTGTTTCATTTATTTGTTTGTGTGTTTAATTAACCTCAAATCAGATGTCGAAAGACGTCGTCTCGTGCTAGTGCGGTGAGAATTCAAGTATTCCGCGAGAAAGGAGGACTTTTTTTTATCCATTCTTTAGCGGGTCGATTTTGCAACACAGCGAGGTTTTCGCTGGTAGTCCAGTGAAAAGAAAGTCCTTTGAAATATAAACAGTATTAACACTCCGAATACCAATTTTCAATTACACTTTGTTAATGAAAGTTATGATCAAAAACGTAACCAAAAGTCCAAGTATTTATTATCGACATATCTTTAAATTCAAAACGACGACATATGCATTTTTATGAAAAAATGTTGTATATGTTTTAGAAGAAATCAATTTAAACTTAACTGAAAATGTCTCAAAAAATTCGATATTTTCACAGAAGTTTTAAAATATTAGAATACAATACAGCTAACCATTTTTATACGCCAATCGATTGAATTTGCACTAACTATAATGTACAGGCAAAAATAGTTTCAAATTTACTAAAGAAAATAAAAATTAGATATTTCACAGATATTTTAAAATTGAAATAAAATTAAACCTGTTTGACACTTAGCATGAAATTCATATCGAACATTTAGGCATTGTTGATCACAAATCGATTGAGTATTACTTCAATTAATTTTTTTAACAGGAAATGATATCATATTTACTATAAATCTCAAGAAATTTTGTATTTTCACAGAAATGTTTGAATCTTAGAGTTTTTTGTGACTTAGCTAAGCACGCATTAAAGAATGTTCGTGTACCAACCGACTAGAATTACTTTCAGCTAACATTTCAAGAGTGAAATATTTTATATATTTTATATTTACCAAAAATCTTAAAAAAACGATGTTTTCACAGAAGTTTTTAAAATTGAAGAAGCTGTAGGCACTTACGTGGATTTGACGTAAGTGCATGTGTAAGAAATTTTGCTTATCAATTCAATGAACGTGTAGCAACGTGTAAAACTTTAGGAGTAAAATCTTAGATTTACATAAAAATCTCAAAAATCTACATTTTCGTGGAAGCTTTCGAATTTAATATATTGGAAAATGTAAAACAAACATCTATGATCTTTTATGTAGATTGAATTTGGTATTAGCAAAACGGTTGTAGCCGGGTTTCCATATAAAAACTGCCCCCAAACAGAACAAAAATGGAAAGGGTTTATATTGGAGGGTTTATATTGAAAGGGCTGTTTGTTTATATTGGTTTATATTGGAGATGATTTTCTCAAAAGTTTAATACTCTAACTGCTCTAACTTTATTGGTGGAGTTAGGGTTGTTCTTCTAATTTTCGTTTTATTTAAATTTTTCAAAAACCTCTTTAGCATAAAAAAATCAGGAATATTTTAGGAATTATGAGAAAACTTCTTGATTTTTTCAGAATTTTTCAAAATGTATTTCATGTGAAAAAAATGTTTAAAATTTTTAATTTTTTTATTGCACTTATAATTTTGGTACCACTCTAGATTTTACATAAAAAATAAATCATTTATGAGTACATTACGCTGTATTTTTTCAGATTTTTAAAAAATGTGGACTTTTTTTTTATAAAATTTTTTTTTATTCAGGCCAATTTGCGTACAAGCTTTACGTGGCCGAATGAGCCATGTTTTTATTAGATAAAATAATTTTTTTACCGTTGGATCTCGTTGTCACCCTTTTTCTAGGGGGAGAGGAGCTTCCATTTTTATCTTGCGGTGAGTGAGGGGCACTTTGTTCGTGGCTCGTCTCGTCCTCCATTGCCGCATCGGTGGTATCGTTGTTGGTTTCCGTTTTTTCTTTGTTTTCCTTGTAATTCGCATTCTTGGGTTGGTTGTTAGTTGCTGTAGACGCGCCTTGTTGTGCATTATTTGCAGTTGTTGGTGGGTTTGATGGTACAACAGAAGTACTGCGCTCACTAGTTTCCGTAGTTGGGCGGTTGTCCTTATTTTTGTTTAAAGATGTCCTTTTTGCAGTTTCAGTGCAAGGTTTGCCGTAGTGTGCAGGTTGTTCACAAAACTGACATGTAACCAGTTGATTTTCATACGTAATCAGCGTTTTACACGGATGTATCCCGTCTTGATCACAAATGATGTAAGATGGAATTGCTTTACGTAGTTGCATACGTACTACTCGCACGCCATTCCGGATACCCGGAAAAAAATTCCGCCATACTTCCCTTTCGATGGAAAGAACTTCACCGTACTGCGACATACATTCCCAAACATACCCCTCGCTGGTCTGCGGGGGAAGGTCATGCACGCGTACTTCTATGGCATTGTCCACCATGTACACAGGGATTTTATATTTAACATTGTCATGATCAATACTGTGCACCCCGTTATTAACCGAAGCAAATGCAATTGCATCTTTTTCACGTTTGAACATAATGTACACACAGTTAGACGCCTTGTTGAATTGAATCTCACTTACATCAGTAACGTTTAGATGCATTCGTTCCTTAAGCAAGATTTCAATTTCGGTTGCTGCTGGCCTAACTTTGCAGCGCTTGAAATCAATACAAATTGAATTTGGCCTTGTAGGCCAAGTTTCAGGCTTTGTTAAATCGTATTTGCCCATTTCGTACACTCTATTGTTCACTACACTGTATTGTCTTTGTTTCTATCGTCTCGACCGTAAGCAATTGTCGACTGTGTCTGATGAGATGCCAGCACGAACTGAAAAAATGTGGACTTGTATAATATCAGACTTTAAAAAAATATATCATTCGGGAGCACCTGCGGCTCCATCAAATTGTCACCATCCGATGGAGACGCATGGTATTTACTTCTAAAAACATATATCACATGTCCTTAGAACTAAATACCATGCGTTTTCATCTACAACTTGAGATCAGAGCTTGAGTATTGACGTAATTAATAATGATAAAAGAATTTTATTCCCTATGTTATTTACACACGCCCATTGTTTACAAATATATACCGCGTAATTTGATTCTATCCCTAACTGTTCATGGCCTACATTGACAAAAAATATAACCATAACTTTTTCTTCTGAAGAGATAGAAATTTTTTTTCATCGACAAACTTTTAGAACTATTAAAAATAATTTACTTTGTCAAATATACCAAAAGTGTAGGTCACACAAAGCGTTTTTGTGGCAACCCCCTTAAAATCAATTTTTTTTATAACTTGTTTCAAGTTGTTTTTTTATGCATACTTTATTTGGAATAATTGAAGCAAATAAAAAATCCCATATTTTTGTTGAAGGTAGTGCATAGGTTTGTTGTTTCCTGGCAAAGTTATACAACATTTTACCTTTTTTTACCTATGATAAAACCTTACACCGAAGTGTAATAATAATAATACTATAAAAAAAATTCTAAGTGGAACTCGATGGAATTTTTTTTAGGCCATTTCAAAGTTAGTTCTAGTTATTGAATCATGACAACCCCCTTAAAACTAGTTTTCTAATCATAACTTGTTTCAAGTTATTTTTTTACATATTTTGTTTGGAATAATTGTAGAAAATATAAAATCCCATAATTTTGCAGAAGGTAATGCATAGGTTTATTCTTTTCTAGAAAAGTTATACATCATTTTACCTATTTTTACCTAGGAAACCTTGTACCGAAGCGAAATATGCAACTTAATGCAGCAAACTTTTCAATACTTTTAGGAAATTATATTCCTAATCCAATTTATTTTATAATTAGTACTGAGTACTATTCGTGTGACTTATTTTCACTATGGCCGTGCTGAAACCATGCGTAGAGATGGGCAACTCGTTCCTGAGCTATTCCAGTGAATCGAATCTTTAAAAAGAGCTGATAGCTCACAGCTCTTTTTAAAAGAACCGCAGCTCACCAGCTCACCGCACTGGTAAGCAGGGATACCAGGTTCACAGATTAATTGATGTTCCACAGATTTTCAACCTTTTGCACAGATTTAAAAAATGGCACAGATTTTCACAGATTTCTGAAAATGGTCACAGATTTCTGAAAACGGTCACAGATTTACACAGATTCTGAAATCGATCACAGATTTTTTTAAATTGATCACAGTTTAGCACCAAAAATTACAGAGCGTTAGGAAATAGTTAAACCAAAATGATTCCGATTAGTTATTATGGAAACGGGAAACGTGCACAGATTTTGCACAGACAGGTTTTTGGTTTGATCACAGATTTTCAAAAAAATGACCTCGCATCCCTACTGGTAAGGTGGAAACAAGCTACAAGCTGAACGGAATTTCGGCTTTTGAAGAGCGAGTTATAAATGAGAAGAAATGTGTGCATGAGCTTTTGTTCGTTTTTCCCAGCCATCTGACACTGGTATGTTAGCATCAGCCATTTGAAAGTACACCGATTACGTTGAGCCCCTCGTGTTTCGAGCCCCAAACACTGCGATGTTTTGATACTCATCGCGACTCTCAAATTTTGAAAATTACCTACACTTGATGTCACAAAACACTCTCAGTTGAATTTTCGGTAAACCGACAAGTTATTGTGAGAGAATCGTCAAAAAAATTTCTAATTTGCGTTCAATAAACAAGGTAAACTAGAAAACAATTGCATTACTGATTGTATGTTTACGTTGTGTGACCAGCTGATTTTGAAGTTCCGGTATAGATCTCATCAAAATGGCGTCGTGACAGGAGGCCGGTTTTTCCAAATGTGTATTTATCCTTCTTTAACAGATTGAATGAGCCGTTGTCAATAAGAAATCTTACCTCTCACTCAGTAGGCTGAGGTACATACAGGGATGCCACTTTGCAGATATTCTCAAATATGACATAATAATAATTCGCAAACAAGTTAGTTCGCATAGCATTGTTCTTTGTGCATCAATGATTTCGATCATGCATATGAACGAAAAACGGCGCTCAAAACAAACCTTCAGTTCAATTTAAATGAGCTGATGAGCTGATACATTGAATCGATTACCTTTAGTGAGCTGATCGGTTCGGAGCTGCTCACCGGTATGAGCTTCTTCGCACATCTCTAAGTGAGCGTCGCACAATCAATATATCATCTTAAAAAACGTGTTGCTTCGCGATAACTCAATTTATTTACACTTTTAAAAATAAAATCTCTTCGTAAAGGTTTGTACTTTTGCAATACTTTTTCATATTTTGATTGGAAAACATTTTTCCATTTTTTTAATATGTGTTGAACTTTTGATCATTTTTCGGATTTTCAATATACAAAACTAACTTAGAAAAGGCCTAAAAAATTGCATCGAGTTCCACTTAGATTTTTTATAATGTTATTAATTTTTTTTTTTCCATAAATACGTTTATTTCTTAAGGCAGTTTACATAAGTTTTTCTTCGCCGTAGCATCACTTTTACATAATATTCTTATCCTAATTTAATTCTAACATAGTCACAACGTTTTGAATTTATTAAAACATATTCTCTTATAGCTTAAATATCATCTTAGGTAACTCGTCATTAATTATGAAATCTACTCGGAAATATTATTTGAACCAAACGATTAACTTCTATAAATTATAAAATAAGCTGTTATTTTCAGACATTTTGTTGACAATTTCATAAACTGTTTCGAGTTTGTTTGTATCATTACATAATTTTTATTCTAATTTAGCTATTGGTTGAACTCATGGACGCAGCTGGGATCAGAACTAAGTCTTAAAAGGGGCCTTTATTAAATTGAAACTCCAATTTTCTTTATGAAATGATAAATAAGTTTCATGTATGAAAGGTCACGACAAGCAAAAATGTCTCGAACTGGGATATTGGATAGTTTACCTTGGGTACGCAAAGAATTTATTAGTTGAGATCTGACATCACGATACTCCACGCATGTCCAAACGACATGATCAATATCGCGATAACCTTCTCCGCAAGCACAATGATTAGTCTCGGAGAGCCCAATTCGAAGGAGATGTGCATCTAACGTGTAGTGATTGGACATGAGTCTGGACATCACACGAATGAAATCCCTACTCACATCCAGTCCCCTGAACCATGCCTTTGTCGATATTTTCGGAATAATTGAGTGCATCCACCGACCCAGATCATCTCTATCCCAAGATGCTTGCCAGCTGGCAAGTGTTCTTTGGCGAGACGAACTATAGAATTCGTTGAAAGCAATCGGTCGCTCATAAATTTCACCCTCAATAGCACCACGTTTGGCTAAATTATCGGCTCTTTCATTGCCTGGAATGGAGCAATGAGCCGGGACCCAGACTATAGTGATTAGATAATTATTATTCAATATGTCGTTCAGACACTGTTTCATTTTACCCAAGAAAAACGGTTCATTTTTGCCAGCAGCGATTGAGCGAATGGCTTCAATTGCACTCAGACTATCTGTGAAGAGGAAATAATGGTTTGGAGATAATGTGACGATTACACTCAAACTATAATGAACTGCTGCTAGCTCTGCTATATAAACAGATGCAGGTTCTTGAAGCCTAAATGAGGCCGAAACATTATTGTTGAACATACCAAACCCTGTCGCTTCTTCAATTCGCGATCCGTCCGTGTAAAACATTTTCTCAGAGTCAATATGCCTGAACTTACTTGAAAATATTTTTGGGATTTCCGTCGAGCGTAGATGATCCGGGATTCCACGCACTTCACGCTGCATGGATGTATCGAAAAATAAAGTTGAGTCAGGGGCACTTAGGATGCTGACACGGGTAGGAATATATCTTGAAGGGTTGATTTCCTGTGACATATGGTTAAAATATACTGTCATAAATTTTGTTTGAGATCGAAGCTCGACTAGTCGTTCGAAATTATTAATTACCATGGGATTCAGCACCTCACATCTTATTAGCAGGCGTGATGAAAGCTCCCAAAATCGATCTTTTAATGGAAGAACTCCCGCCAGAACTTCAAGACTCATTGTATGTGTCGAGTGCATGCAGCCTAAGGCAATTCGCAAACAACGGTACTGAATTCGCTCAAGTTTGATAAAATGAGAGTTTGCAGCGGAACGAAAACAAACGCATCCATATTCCATCACTGAAAGTATCGTTGTTTGATACAATTTTATTAGATCTTGCGGATGAGAACCCCACCAAGATCCTGTTATTGTTCGAAGAAAATTTACTCTTTGTTGGCATTTCGTTATCAGATACCTAATGTGTCCTCCCCACGTGCATTTGGAATCGAACCACACCCCGAGGTATTTAAAAGTTAAAACCTGTTGGATCATTCTTCCCATCATATGGAGCTGAAGCTGCGCGGGATCATGCTTTCTTGAAAAGACGACTAACTCTGTTTTCTCCGCAGAGAATTCGATACCAAGATGAACAGCCCAAACGGACAAGTTATCTAAGGTATCTTGCAATGGTTTATGCAGATCAATAGCTTTGGGCCCAGTAACTGAAACCACGCCATCATCTGCCAATTGCCTTAGTGTACATGGGGTTACTAGACAGCTGTCAATGTCATTCACGTAAAAATTATAGAGGAGCGGGCTGAGGCATGAGCCTTGCGGGAGACCCATGTAGCTAATTCTGAATGTTGCCAAATCGCCATGTGAAAAATACATGCACTTCTCTGAAAAAAGGTTGTGCAAATAATTATTTATAACCGCTGGAAGTCCATGTTGGTGGAGCTTGTCTGAAAGAACATCAATAGAAACTGAATCAAATGCTCCTTTAATGTCTAAAAATACAGATGCCATTTGTTGCTTTTGAGCGAAGGCAATTTGGATGTCAGACGAAAGTAATGCAAGGCAATCATTCGTCCCTTTATTTCTACGGAAGCCAAACTGAGTATCTGACAACAAACCGTTCGTCTCGACCCAAGTGTCGAGACGTCGTAGAATAATTTTCTCGAACAATTTTCTGATGCAGGACAACATCGCAATGGGTCTATATGAGTTGTGATTGGAAGCTGGTTTCCCCGGCTTTTGAATGGCGATAACTTTCACTTGTCTCCAGTCAGGCGGAACAATATTTTGCTCAAGAAACTTGTTGAACAATTCCAACAAACGTCTTTTTGCGAGGTCGGGCAGATTCTTCACCAAGTTGAATTTAATTCTGTCCAACCCAGGGGCGTTATTGTTACAAGACAAGAGTGCTATAGAAAATTCCATCATTGAAAATGGGTTATTAATAAAACCATTATTTGGAGGAGATTCCCGTATAATGCTTTGCGTAGGAACAGAATCTGGGCAAACTTTCCTAGCAAAGTCAAATATCCATCGGTTCGAGTATTCATCACTCTCATTGCCCACGTTACGATTCCTCATTCGTCTGGCCGTATTCCAAAGAGTGCTCATTGAGGTTTCTCTTGACAAACCTTCGACAAAATGTCTCCAATAGCTACATTTTTTGGCTCGAAGTATGCTTTTGTACTTGGTTTCTAAAACCATAAGTTTTTCAAAATTCTGAGGAGTTCCTCCTCCCCGTTTTAGAAACGACTTGCAAGCATTTTGTTTTGCGAGTTTAGCCTCTGAGCACTCTTTGTCCCACCAGGGGTTGGGAGGCCTTCTGTTAGTCGTTGGCCCAGGAAAGCGTTTAGTTTGGGATTGTTCTGCTGCCTCCAGAATCGAACAAATGAGGAAGTCATATTCTTCAAGTGGAGGGAGCTCTTCCATTGAATTCAAAATACTAGAGATTCTACTTTGGTATTTAATCCAGTCGATATTTTTTGTCAAATTTTATGGAATACTAGCTGAATTAGCAATACATTTGTTACAGCTAATTGAGATGATGATTGGTAAATGATCGCTACCGTGTAAATCAGGCAATATTTTCCAGGTGCAATCTAGTCGAATTGATGTTGAGCAAAGAGATAGATCTAATGCACTTGGGCGTGCCGGAGGTCTTGGGATCCGTGTCATGCTACCCATATTTAATACCGTCATGCTAAAATTGTCACAAATGTTTTGTATTAAAGATGATCTGCTATCATTGTAAACGGAACCCCACATCATTCCGTGCGAATTTAAATCCCCCAGAATCAATCGTGGAGCAGGAAGGGCTTCAACCATTTCATTAAGCTGTCGCTGTCCAACTTGTGCTTTTGGAGGAATATAAACCGAAGCTATGCAAATATCTTTGCCTTTAATGTTTATTTGGCAAGCAACAACTTCTATACTAGAAGTTGAAGGGATGTTTAATCTATAAAAGGAACAGCATTTCTTAATTCCCAAAAGCACTCCACCATACGGAGAGTCTCTATCGAGACGTATAATGTTAAAATCATTAAAATTTAAAGCTATGTTTGAAGTAAGCCATGTTTCGCATAAAGCAAATACATCACATTTTTGACTATGCAATAAAATTTTAAATGAATCAAGTTTTGGCATGATGCTTCGACAATTCCACTGCAGGACAGTGATTGTATCATTTGCGGCGGGTGATAAATTATCCATCAAAAGATACAAAACCTGAGACAATTGGCCATTGAGCTGATAACTGCTTCAAAAAATTTCTAGCTATTGGAAGGAATGCCATTATGAGGGTCTTTAAGGGTTCAGATATATTGAATGCTGAGAAAATCCATTCAACAATTTCCGAAAACTTCAGTAATCCTGTTGGTGGCTGTGAAATGGAGCCCACAGGATTATTACCTTTTTCTGTGCTAGATCCTGGATTGGTTTGTGAATTTGACAAACCAGGAGGCACAGTCTTTGGTTTTGACTTTTTTTGTTTAACACGGGGATCTTTTTTTGAAGATGAAACTTTAGGTGTCTTTTTTGGTAATTTGGAAGAAGACTTCTTTCTCTTAACTGACCCTTGGGTAGTGATAAACGAATTACCTTCACTATTTTCGTCAGAGTCAGAGTCCTCTGTTTCCTCTAGATTTGAAAACCCGTTTTCGGTTTCCAAAGGGGGGATATCAATGACCGTTTTAAGCATTTCTGCATATGTGCGCTTAGACCGTGCTTTTAAAGAAAGCCTAATTTTGTCTTTGTGCACTTTAAATGCAGTGCATACTGAAATATCCTGAAATGCAGTGCATACTGAAATAATACATTTTTCAATTTCCTTGTTGCAATCATTATCTTTATGAGGTCCTTCACACTTAATACATTTTGGTTTATTGCTACAGTAAGTAGCTGTGTGTCCGAATTTTTTGCAGTTCGTACAATTCATTACATTTGGAACAAAAAGCCGAACAGGGAGGCGAATTTTATCGACATAGACATGGGACGGCAACGCAGATCCGGCAAATGTCACTCGAAACGAGTCTGATGGGCGATAAACTTTTTTCCCCTCTTCATAAACTACTGAGTACAGTTGTTTGCACTCCAGTATTTTCACACCCTCAAGCATAGAGTTCTTGAAACGACCAACACCATGCTTGAGTAAATCATCTACCGAAAGACTCGCTTCGGTAACAACACCGTCAATTTCGACATCTTTGGAGGGTATGTAAACTTTATACTCTTTAATGAAATGTTCCGAAGAGACAATATCATTCGCGTGTTTCAAATTATTTACCACAACACGAATTTTATCGTTATTTACTTTTATGATCTCTTTGATTGAAGAGTATCGTGATGTCAAACCTTTAGAAATTTGGTAAATGTTTAATGGCTTTGATATACGTCTAAAAAAGACTATCCAAGGCCCAGAAGAGCTCTCCTGATATTTTTTCGTTCGTGGGGGTATAGGATTCATGCTAGGATTTACGTCCATGGATTCATCCATCACATTAAAATGTTTTTAATCAAACTTTAAAATAAAAAATGAAACCAACACTACACAGTACTCAATCAAAAGGAAAAGAAAAAACTTCTACCTTGAAATTGTTGTCTATCTCCGTTGCACTGCCGTGTAGATCCTCGTTGCTCTAGATGTTCTTGTTGGATGCTGATTGTTGGATGTGATGCTACTGCTACCTGACATCCAGCACCACTCGATTTCCGATTTACTTTTGTCTTCGCCAGCTGCAACCAGCGCAGGTCACCGGTGTATACCTGCGTGTTGTATGGCAGTGGAAAGACCGAGTTGTCTTGTCTCCTTCTTCCTTGTGCTCCGCACCGATATGCTTCTGCACCGAAGTGCCTTCGCACCGGTGTGCTATTGCACTCTCCTGCTTCTGTGTGCCTTTGCACTCTTCTTCTTCAATGTGCCTTTGCACTCTCCTGCTCAGCACTTGTGGCTGTATATTGTGGCCTGGGTAGAGCTTGGGAAACGCCCTTTGTTGTTTCCTTCACCAGCTTGGCCCAGCACTAGGGCTCTCTTATGCAGCACGATTTTACGTTTTAACGGCTGCTGCCAACAGGTCTCTACCTGTAGTTCAACCGTTGTCGTATTTAACGCGTGTAAACTAACCAGCGTTATTAAACTGTACGCTTCTATACACAACCTTCTCGGTTGAACGGCTATTACTGAAATGGATGTTATTAATTGTCAAAAAGTAAACAAAATAAAAATCACATCAATTTGCTTAAGTTGTGCGTGCAAGCATAAGCATGTTTATGCGTGTTTACGCGCACTTTGTAGTAGATACTTAGGTAATAGAGATATATTCTACGTAGATAAATCCCAAAAAAATTGTTTTCAAAATAAAGTGAATATATCTCAAAAAATAATTTTTTCACACTATTTATATCTTCAGCAAAAATATTTCAAATGTTTTTTTCTTCAAAATGAGATAGAAATTTTTTTTTTACATTTTACGCAATCATAAATGAATGAATACACGAATTCATAAACCTCCCCGATATCGTCGCCACGCACCATTATTCGAGTGGGATGATGCTATATTTTAAAGCCTTTCCCTCTCATACATTATGTTTCGACGGATTTACTGTCAGTCAAATCTCAGTTTGATTAATCCGTCTATATGAGCTTAAGCCTTGATTTTCGCTAGGTATCTAGGAATATATTTTTTTGCAAAAGAACTATAATTTAATTGTCCTTTAGAATTTTTACTAAATATAGTTGTTATTTGATTTGAATACAATAAATGTAAAATAAATGTAAAATGACTTATCAGTTCACGAATAAAAACTTTAAACCGGATATTAAAACCTAAATGTTTGTCAATTCATTAGTTCAGATTCTTGTTTCTCTCACCGATCCTTCTTTACGAAAATTCTTTCTTAAGGCGATCGTCCAAGTACCATGCGCGCGGGTGGTTTTAGGAAATTTTCGATGAAATTTTGAAAAATTTGCCAAAACAAAAACATACAGACCTTTGAAAAGCTTTTATCTATCTGCAGGGTGAAAATGGCTGAAAAATTCAGATGATTTTCCGAGTCTTATAAAAAATAGCACTGAAAAAATGAGCTTTTTTTGTGATCTTTCACAATTATTTGAAAAAATAATTCGATGGTATGAAATTTTTTTCACAAAAACCTTATGCTAGCAACAACGATCACATTCGGACACATTTTTAGAAAACCTTTTCACGCTTTTCATGGAAAATCAACGAATTTCATATAACCGATTTCGTTGAAATTTTTGAAAAGCGTGAAAAGGTTTTCCAAAAATGTGTCCGAATGTAATCTTTGTAGCCATCATAATGTTTATTTGAAAAAAAAATTTATGTCATCACATTATTTTTCCAGATAATTGTGAAAGATCACAAAAACACTCATTTTTCAGAGCTATTTTGGATAAGACTCGGAAAATCCTCCGAATTGTTCAGCCATTTTCACCCTGTAGATAGACAAAAGTATTTCAAAGGTCTGTATGTTTTTGGTTTTGGCAATTTTTTCAAAATTTCCATCGCAAATTTCCTAGAACCACCCGCACGCATGGTACTTGGACGATGGCCTTAAGCCCTGAACTCAAGTTGTAGATGGAAACGCATGGTATTTAGTTCTAAGGGCATGTGATATATGATTTTAGAACTAAATACCATGCGTCTCCATCGGATGATGACAATTTGATGGAGACGCATGGTTTTTCGAATGACTTTTTTTTAAAGTCTGATATTATACAGCGTAATGTACTCATAAATGATTTATTTTTGATGTAAAATCTAGAGTGGTACCAAAATTGTAAGTGCGATTAAAAAAAAATCGAAAATTTTGAACATTTTTTTTCACATGAAATACATTTTGAAAAATTCTGAAAAAATCAAGAAGGTTTCCCATAATTCATTAAATATTCCTGGTTTTTATCAATTTTTTTCTGAAGAGGTTTTTGAAAAATTTAAATAAAATGAAAATCAGAAGAACCACCCTAACTCCACCAATATGGCAGTTAGAGGATTAAAATTTTGGGAAAATCATCTCCAATATACACCCTTTCAAACAGCGTGTATGAATTTTTGTTCTATTTGGAGGCAGTTTTACATGGAAACCCGGCTACACCCTTTGCAGAAAAAAATAATTCAATATATACTAAAAATCCAATAAAAACTCGATATTTTTACTTACATTTTCAAATCTTAACAGTACTAGGAACCTAACGAGGAATGCAAAGAAAACATCTAAGCTATCGTGTTCATCAATCGATTGAACTCAGAAACAGGCAAAATTACGTACATAAAAACGAACACCGCCGGGATATTTCGTAGAGTTTTCGGAAGAAGGAACTCAACAAATTTGCCATGAAGTGCTTGTGGCAAGCGATCTGCGAAAAATTTAAAATGGATTATATACTTGATATATTGGCGTTACGTATAAACCGCTCCTGTATATATTCAATTCGAAAACTTCCACGAAAATGCAGATTTTTTGAAATTTTGATGTAAATAAAACATTTTACTCCTGAAATTTTACACGTTGCTAAGTTCATTGAGTTGGTAAGCCAAATTTCATAGACGTGCACTTACGTCAAATCCACGTAAGTGCCTACAACTGCTTCAATTTTAAAAACTTCGGTTAGAATATCGATTTTTCTGGTAAATGTAAAATATATAAAACATTTCACCCTTGAAATTTGAGCTGAAAGTAAATTTAGTCGGTTGGTACACGAACATTCTTGAATGCATGCTTAGCTAAGTCACAAAAAACACAAAAAAATTATTGAGATTTTTTGTAAATACCTATGATAAAATTTACTATTGATAATTTTAATTGAAGCAATATTTAATCGATTGATCAACAACGTCCAAATGTTCGATATGAATTTCATGCTAAGTGTCAAACAGGTGTAATTTTATTTTAATTTCAAAATTTCTGTGAGATATCTAATTTTTGGATTTTCTTTAGTAAATTTGAAACTATTTTTTCCCGTACATTATAGCTGGTATCAAATTCAATCGATTATTGTACAAAAATGGTTAGCTGTACTTAGCATTCTTCGAATACTTTTAATTTTTTTAAATTACTGTGAAAATATCAAATTTTTTGAGACATTTTCAGTTAAGATGAAATTGATTTCTGCTAAAACATATAGTTGATGTCTAATTGGTATAAAAAAAGGAAAAGTCGTCATTTTGAATTTAAAGATATGTTGAAGATACGAAATTTTAGATAATTTATGCTTGAATATTTGGGCACGTTTTTGATCATAACATTTATTTACCAAGTTTAATTAAAAAAAATTCTGTCCCATTTATGTTATGATAGACGTATCTGTCTAATTATAAACAAATTTTCAAAATCGGACTTCTAAATGCTGAGATATGGCCAGCCAAAGTAAGCGTTCCCAGATATTTTTTCAACAGACCTTAGTTGGAACTTTTTAAAACAACTTCGAATAGAATATTCGGTTTTCAATCGTTTCAAATGGATTTTATTCCGAATGAATTTATCTTTCTTATGGTAAAAAAAAGTTTTGAAATCGGTCCAAAAATGGCTAAGATATAGTCAGTCAAAATTAGCGTTCCCACTTTTCTTAGTACCCTTGGTAGTCCGCGTAACTTTCTACCCCCTTGGTAGTCGGAGAGTTAATTCCACAACACCGGTTGTTTGTTTTAGAATAATATAGTTATATGTTGATATTGTCCTTTTGAAACCATCGGAAACATTTGCTTTTCTCATAGTTTCAAAGAATTTCCCCTTCACTAGTACTCAGTACTTCTCTATTAGACAAAGTTCAAGACAGTTGGGTAGATTGTCTGTTTTTGGCACGTATTTGACCTCTTGTAGCATATGCCATTCCAGGACGAATTTCACATAGTGACAAGAAGTCAAATCAAGCCAAAATGGAGAACCGTGTCTTCTAATAAACACATCCTTTTTTATAGTGCCGGTAGAAACGAGACTTTTTGAGTTTTGACCACAACCAAGGATGGCTGTTATCGAATAAAAGAACGCTCTAGCTTCGCCACATCTATCTGTTATCTGTTATCGCATCCAGCATCAATAAAACAACCGTAAGAGAGAGATAATGAATCTTCTTGTGATTGCTTCCCGTTGACTAATGCTAAACACTTGTCTGGTTCTTTTATTCTCAACTAATCAAACTTTGTTCAGCTTCTAATATGGAGAAAACAAAAGCATATAATGCGAAACTTATATGAATAACGAGATTTGATATGGAATGGCAAATAAACGATCAAAATCAATCATGTCGATTATAATACTGAGTCAATATGTATATGCAACCTCATGGACCTAATTCGTGCCCACATTAATTCACCCGATAATTCACACAACGATGAAACAGGGATGAGGAGCATGTGGCAACAACTCACTGGTAGGCGGTCTGCTCGAAAATGCAAACAATAGATTGAAAATTTATTTGCGCTGAGAGAAAGGCATCAATGTGAGAACTGACCGATTGCAACAATCTGACAATTGATAATTGATAAGTATGATTAACTACCGAACAGCGAGGATTACATTCAGCGAACAAATAGAGATTATTTATGCATCGATTGCAATGCAGAAAACAGAACCGGTGAATCATATCTAGTTCTGCGCTTCATCAATAATCAAATTAATATAATTTGAACTAATTGTAAGCAGCGTGACCTACGTTGTCACGGAAAATTTTTTTTCTTGACAAAAACAAAATCTTCTGTTTTTGATCAATAAAATCATATTTTAGTGTTTGAATGATTTTGTTTTTCATTTTTATTTCGTTCAATTTTTTTTCTGTTTATTGAAAACTATTTTTTAATATTATTAAAAATAGTGTTCAACTTTTTCTTCGATATTATGGGGTAAAATGCTCAAAAAAAATGTGAAAAGAGATGCACCAACTTTTCTCAAAGATGGCGTGACCGATTTTACAAACTAATATTCAAATAAAACCGCTTATGGTTCTATACAAAATTCCAAATTATGTTTCGATCTGACTTCCGGTTGGGGTAAAATGTGCAAAAGAATAAAAATAAAATATGTTAACTAATTTTTCTTAGAGATGGCTTGACCGAATTTCAATAATATAGATTCAAATGAACGGTCTTATGGTCTCATACAAAACGTCTGAATTTCATTTGGTTCCGAGTTCCAGTTCCGGAATTATAGGGAAAAGTGTGTACAAACTTTTATACCATCACTTAGAGGAGTAAAACGAAAAAAAAATCTAAACTGATCCCAAAACTACTTCATTTGATAGTCATTATCAGTAGACGGCCGAACAAACTGATTTCGACTATCCTGGTTCTCAGTTTCCGATTCGGGAGGCACAGAAAATAGTGGTTATATTTTTTCAAATGCATCTCAATAACTTTTCTCAGTGATGGTTTCACCAATTTTCACAAACTTAGATTTTAATTGAAGGTCCTGTGGTCTTGTAAAAAATTTCTGAATTTCATCCGGATCCGACTTCCGATTCCGGAATTATCAGTAAACGATTAACTGAAATTGATTCCGGTTAATCCTTCAAGAATCGAAGAAAACTATTTTGAAGAATACCACAGTATTGTATATGATGCTATGTTTTATATGAGAAAGGCATCATTACACCACTAGGTGGATTTTCATATAGAAAGGCTATACAATCACTGTGAAAATCGACTTTTTAACCGACGCCTGGAGGGACCATTCGACTCAGCTCGACGAACTGAGCAAATGTCTCTCTCTCTCTCTCTCTCTCTCTCTCTCTCTCTCTCTCTCTCTCTCTCTCTCTCTACCTGTTCCGGAACTAAAACGTGATAAGTGGAAAATTACCAAATTTTATTAGTATTTTTTCCACGATCGATGGTTAAAAACAGGTACAAATCCCATAAAACTGTCTGATAAATTCTTCTAGTTTGCAGAGCTTGTTAGTATGTGGGCATGAAAACTTAATTCGGCACTACTGGTCTCCTCTTTTCCTGTTCCGAAAGCACCGAAAGTGGAGAAGAAAAACTCCTAAAACTAAATTCACTTCGATTTCTCTGCGATGTTTGCCCCGATTTTCACAAATCTTGATTTTAATTAAAGTTCATACTATCTTTAAACATACTGTGAAATTTCATCCGGATCCGACTTCCGGTTCCGCAGTTACAGGGCGATGAGTGTCAAAGTTTTCAAATCGCCATATAGAATGACAATATGTACAACACCGAAAGAAGAAGAAAACACAAAACGAACAAGGCGTGCTTTGTTCTATTTCGTATAATAATAATAATAATAATAATAATAATAATAATAATAATAATAATAATAATAATAATAATAATAATAATAATAATAATAATAATAATAATAATAATAATAATAATAATAATAATAATAATAATAATAATAATAATAATAATAATAATAATAATAGTAATAATAATAACAATAATAATAATAATAATAATAATAATAATAATCCTACTACATTTTTATGCTGCTGATTCATGCTGTTTAGCTTGACTTGCATATGCAGAAGTAACAGAAACGCAAGTTCGTTTCGTTTGTTAGATTTCGTTTAATTGGTTTAATTGAAATAGAGCATAAGATAGTAAGTATAGGTTTAACTACGATCAAAACTGTTCCAATTTGTAGGTCATATTTGTCGGTAGCAAACGAACCAACTTCGGCTATTCCGTCTAGCAGAATCCGGTTTCGGAAGAGTTGGAAATAGTAATCAAAAACTTTAAAAAGATCTCACTCACTTTTCTTGGAGATGGTCAAACCGATTTTCACAAACTTATAGGTTCAAAAGAAAAGTCCTACAGTTTCATACGGAATTCCTTAATTTGTTGTGGATACTACTTTCGGTTCCGGAACTACAGGATAAACAGAATTTGTAGAGTTTGTGAGATTAGGTCCGAACAAATTTTCCTATTTCTTTTCAATAAACTGTTGTTTTTGCGAATTTCACGGATATATTTATGATCTAGTGAGTAATATGAGAAAGGCATCATTACACCACTAGGTGGATTGCAACAGGTTTTTGTACTTATTTTACCTTATCTTTTACTTTACACTTGTACTTTTTTGTAAATATTAGTTTTTTTGTTTTGTACTTTTTGTGTATTTTACTTACTTTTTGTACTTTTGACACATATGTATCTTTGACAGTTTTGTAGTTTTAACACTTTTATACTTTGACACGTTTACACTTTATGTACTACTGTACTTTTTGTTCTTCTTCTATTTATTTGCACTGTCTTGTACTTACTTGTGCTTTTTTTGTTCTTTTTGTACCTTTTGTACTTTTTGTACCTTTCATACCTTTTATACCATTTATACCTTTTGTACTTTTTGTACTTTTTGTACTTTTTGTACTTTTTGTACTTTTTGTACTTTTTGTACTTTTTGTACTATTTGTACTTTTTGTACTTTTTGTACTTTTTGTACTTTTTGTACTTTTTGTACTTTTTGTACTTTTTGTACTTGTTGTACTTTTTGTACTTTTTGTACTTTTTGTACTTTTTGTACTTTTTGTACTTTTTGTACTTTTTGTACTTTTTGTACTTTTTGTACTCTTTGTACTTTTTGTACTTTTTGTACTTTTTGTACTTTTTGTACTTTTTGTACTTTTTGTACTTTTTGTACTTTTTGTACTTTTTGTACTTTTTGTACTTTTTGTACTTTTTGTACTTTTTGTACTTTTTGTACTTTTTGTACTTTTTGTACTTTTTGTACTTTTTGTACTTTTTGTACTTTTTGTACTTTTTGTACTTTTTGTACTTTTTGTACTTTTTGTACTTTTTGTACTTTTTGTACTTGTTGTACTTTTTGTACTTTTTGTACTTTTGACACATATGTATCTTTGACAGTTTTGTAGTTTTAACACTTTTATACTTTGACACGTTTACACTTTATGTACTACTGTACTTTTTGTTCTTCTTCTATTTATTTGCACTGTCTTGTACTTACTTGTGCTTTTTTTGTTCTTTTTGTACCTTTTGTACTTTTTGTACCTTTCATACCTTTTATACCATTTATACCTTTGTACCTTTTGTACTTTTTGTACTTTTTGTACTTTTTGTACTTTTTGTACTTTTTGTACTTTTTGTACTTTTTGTACTTTTTGTACTTTTTGTACTTTTTGTGCTTTTTGTACTTTTTGTACTTTATGTACTTTATGTACTTTATGTACTTTTTGTACTTTTTGTACTTTTTGTACTTTTTGTACTTCTTGTACTTTTTTGTACTTTTTGTGTTTTTTGTATTTTTTGTATTTTTTGTATTTTTTGTATTTTTTGTAATTTTTGTATTTTTTGTAGTTTTTGTACTTTTTGTATATTTTGTTTTTTTTTTTTGTACTTTTTGTACTTTTTGTACTTTTTGTACTTTTTGTACTTTTTGTACTTTTTGTACTTTTTGTACTTTTTGTACTTTTTGTACTTTTTGTACTTTTTGTACTTTTTGTACTTTTTGTACTTTTTGTACTTTTTGTACTTTTTGTACTTTTTGTACTTTTTGTACTTTTTGTACTTTTTGTACTTTTTGTACTTTTTGTACTTTTTGTACTTTTTGTACTTTTTGTACTTTTTGTACTTTTTGTACTTTTTGTACTTTTTGTACTTTTTGTACTTTTTGTACTTTTTGTACTTTTTGTACTTTTTGTACTTTTTGTACTTTTTGTACTTTTTGTACTTTTTGTACTTTTTGTACTTTTTGTACTTTTTGTACTTTTTGTACTTTTTGTACTTTTTGTACTTTTTGTACTTTTTGTACTTTTTGTACTTTTTCCCCTCTCAACTTTTCTACTTCTCGACTATTCTACTTTTATACTTTTCAGGTTTTTTACTCCTGTACTTTAATAATTTCTACTTTAGTATTTTGGTACTTCAGTACTTTGGTTCTTTAATACTTCAGTACTTTGGTACTTTAGTACTTTGGTACTTTAGTACTTTGGTATTTCAGTACTTTGGTACTTTATTACTTTTGAACTTTGGTACTTTGATACTTTTGTACTTTGATACTTAAGTACTTTAATACTTTAGTACTTTGATATTTTAGTACTTTGATACTTCAATACTATGGTACTTTGGTACTTTGGTACTTTAGTACTTTGGTACTTTAGTACTTTGGTACTTTAGTACTTGGGTACTTTAGTATTTTGGTAGTTTTGTGATTTAATACCGTAGTACCTTTTTATTTTTGAGCTTTTTAGTTCTTTTACTTTTGTACTTGTACTTGTACTTCTATACTATACGAAATCTTCTGTCTTAGTATTTCTAATATATAAAGGATGTGCAATCACACGAAACATCAACAAGTAAGATTCAATGTCCGATACATAAATCGACTCAGATCTTCGAGTTGTGTAATGTCTGTTTGAATCTGTGTTTAATTGAAAATTGGAATGTAGCACCGGATTGTCCCACACGGAATTCCTGAACTCATTCGGATCCGTTTTCCATTTGCGCAACAAGAGTGCAACAAGTTGAAATGAAGAAACGAAAACGGATTTTCATTTTCTAAATCGAGCTCCTGGTGTTAGGTTAGATTCAGAAAAAATGTCCGTTTTCATTTTCTTACTTTTACTCTTAGTATCGTTGTTCCGGAAATGTTAATCGGATCCGGACGAAATTCAGAAATTCCGTATGGAACCATCAGCTAGTCATGTAGGTCATGTTAATTGGTCCCCGGAATCCAGTTCTGAAAAAAAACGGTTTTCACAAACTTCTGGCTCAAGTGACGCGTTGCCCTGGTGATTTTGATATTTGTTGCTCATTTAGAAAAAGTTCTTCTAAATTTAGCTCAAAGCTTCTTCGTTTTGTAGGTTATGCTAGTTTACACCCGAACAAACTTTCCTGTTTCAACTCAATGAACAGTTTTTGAAGAATCCCACTGTAACACTGATGATAATAAGAGTAATATGAAAAAGGGTATCATCACAACAATGTCTGCAGCAATTTTACGGAATAAATCTCTATTGAAAAATAATTTTCCTCGTAGGATGGACTCATGCCTCATCCTGTCCAAGGAAATAAAATGCTTTTTCTAGTTTCCGCATGTATATTGTTTCATATGCAGTTCACCGACACGACAATACGGTAGAAGTCTGAGCTTGTTCAGATTGATCTAAATATTTTGCATTTGGCATCCTTCACAGTCATCCTCTTGTATCGTAATCTCGTGAAGTACCTCTTCGCAATGGGATTTGTTTTCCCGTTCAGAATACCGTGTATGTATTTTGTTTTGTTTTCAACGTTTCGCATTGGCTCTTATGTTGCTTACGCTTCAACGTGCTCTCGTGTCTTCTACCGCTGAAAGTCACTTTGACATTTGTCCTTAGAGTCGCGCATTGAATTCGAAAACCCCTTTCGCCGTTTCCAGCATCAGCACCAGCAAACAGCACAGGAACCGGAACCGCACGTGTGTGCTGAAATGTGAAAAACAAACAGCCACTTCTGGGTCCCACTTGTTTCCATGGATATGATGACAAATAGCCAATCTGAAGTTAGATGGAGGGCGGTGTGCTTTAAATATAGTCTATTGAAGTGAAAAGCCGTACAAGAAAACAGAAAACCACATAAACCTACCCTACAACGGCAGTGTGCACAACAGCTGCGGAAGAAAGCGAACTGCGAAAAGGGTGATTTTATTTCAACCGGAAATATTCCCCTTCCGCATTGTCGTTCGCTCTTCAAACTGTTTTTATTTTTTGCAGAATGAATGAATGAATGAATGAATCAATCAATGATTGATGTATTTTGTTGGCCATTGGTGGCGTTTTGCGAGAACGAGAAGCGGCGGAAAGTTTTCTTCCAGGTGCTCCAAGCGATACTGATCCAGTTTTCGTGATTGATTCGATTTTCACTCGATCAACCGTGCAAAACGATGCTTTCGGGAAGCCCGATGATTGAGGATAAACAATGGCTTGGCAAAACGAGGCACGACCGGTGCTGAACTGAGGCGGCTGATGGCTAGACGTTCCACAGAAACCGGCGAAGATGGTGCGCTTGATTTTCGCACAAAATAATGTGAGAGAGACCTGTTGGCAAGGACATCAATCATTTTTGCTTTAAATTTTCATCATCTTTTTGTCATACCAGACTTTCTTTCGTCGCTCGTATTCTATTCATGGTGTGAGATTTAGCTTATCGTAATCTTTTCTTCTTTGCAGGTGAGTGATAAGCAACTGATCAGATTTGTTAAATTGGGAAGATGTCATTCAGCTACAAGGAAAGGAAGGAAATATTGTAAGTAAATTGATTAATGAGTGAGTCTACCAATTGGTTCAAAACTTGAATAATTAATTTATTTACGACATCAACTGTGACTATCAAATTTTTGTTATCAATCGTTTTTTCAAACACAAATTTGTAAGTCAATTAGGAATTTGAAATTTATCGACAGAATAGAAGTTGGCTTCGGCACCTTTTCCAAAAGTAATATGGTAGAAATCCTATGTGTTTCCAGTTTACAAAAAAAAGGAACAAGTGAATAGTGTTGCTTTGCTGCTTTGTGCGCTGTATCGAAGCTGTTTCAAGCTATGGTTTTGAATTCCATAACACATAGTTGCTCTGACTACATATCTGAGACTCAGCATGGGTTCATGTCAATGTGTTCCATGGGTTGTTTTTACTACTTTTCGTCGTCAAGTTCGGACGTGTTTTTCATTCGCTCCCAGTGCCGCGCGCGAAATATTTTTTCTGGTTTATTTTAACTTTTTTTGTTTGTGTAATCAGCATTTTTTTTACAAGGTGAAATGCATTTACGCACGGAGTGTAGGATTCTCCACAGGACTACCCAACTGTTGATTGGAACTACCCACTAAAACACCCTGGATCTCCAACCCTACCTCCCCGGACAGGTATTACTTCGGGGTGGAAGGCTATTGGTGCTCACAGCACCCTCCCCAGATTTATGCAGAATGGGGATCAGCATCCTGCTCTCGAGGGATCGACCAGTTGGAAGACGAGGCCGGTCCAAAGATGCCGGCTGGAGGGTAACTTCCGGTTCACTGGCACCTCGACGACCCAAAACTGATGCTACGTCGCGGAACTACTCGACGTTTCACGGTCGAAGTTGGCTACCTTCCACGACAGAGTTTTGGGAGTATTACTTCTCCTTGTGCTTCTCGCCAATTGACCGATCGTGTAGCGAATGGCTAGATGGTCACTATGGGTGTAGCCACCATCAACTCTCCAATTAAGATCTCCGGCTAGGCCGGGACTACAGAAAGTCAGGTCGATAAACGACTCGACTCCGTTCCGCTGGAAGGTACTTTTCAGTCCATCATTCGCTAAAACGACGTCTAACTTGGCAAGGGCATCCAGTAACGTCTGTCCTCTCCTATTGGTATAGCGGCTGCCCCAAGCCGTTGCCCATGCGTTGAAGTCCTGTCGACCATCCGGGTGAACTGGTCTATTGACCATCTCGGTGGAGCGTAGCAATAATAATAATAATAATACACTCCGTTTACCTTCGCTATGGCTACTCCCTCCGCTTGCGTTTTCACCACCTCTTGCACTGGGTATCGCCACAGTCTAGGATTCGTCCGACATCCAGTTCCCGTTATCTACCGATGTGTGATAGGGATCTGAGAGAATCGCGACATCAATGCCCCATTCCGCCACTGACTGGTACAGCAGTTGCTGGCCAGCTGCACTGTGATTTAGATTCAGCTGTGCTACTTGCATGTTGTTTTACTCCCTCCACTTGTTGGACAAGTAGGTCCGCCCATGACAGGGTTTGTTGCCCTCTTCTTGCTCGCGCATAGCATGCAACGTGGCGTTCTTTCACATGCATACGCCTTGTGCCCCTCGCCGCCACAACGCTTGCAGTCCGGTCCTCGGACTTGTGGCCAGGTTCAAAACACCTGAAGCACATGTCGACCGCCGGCGGTTGGTAAGCGGTCACTGGGCATACCGACCATCCGACCTTTAGCCTGCCCACTTTGAGAACCTTGTTAGCATCCGTGGCCGATAGCTTGAATGTAGCTATCTGAGTGCCCTGTGGTCCTTTCCTCATACGGATGGATTCCCGTGGGACATCCACACCTCCTTGCTCCTTGATGGCCATGGCCAGTTCTTCTGCGGTGGCGATTTCATCCAACCGTTTGCACTGGAGTGCAACCTCGCTACGCTACGCGTACTTTTCTTTGTCGGCCTCAACCAACAAAGCCTCGCCTTTGTCCCTAGTCCTCCTCCCGGGAATGGGCCCAGCATCTTTTGGGACCCTTTTCTTCTTGGCGACCTTCACCCATGGATTCTCGCCGGGTTCGCTTACATGGCTCGGATCCGGTGGTCGAGTGCCGAGGTTTGGGTTGAGCCCCTCGCCACGTTCCTTCGCTCCATCATTTCCACCATGGTCTTTACTCCTTTTGGCCTTGGGAGTCAGGCATTTACTTCCTGGAGAATCCCTGGCGCGTTTCCGGCGCTGTTTATTTCGCTCAATCGTAAGCCGGAGCGCATAGTCGACCGCCTCCTGTTTTTAATCGGTATCGAAGGTGAAGGGCTCTGTTTGAGGACACTTCTCCGACTTTCCGCCACCCTTTACCCGCACCAACAACGCCTTTTGGTCCCTTTTAGCTATTTCACCTTCAGCTCCTTGCTGATGTTGGATTTCTCCTGCGTGAATTCAATAATCGCGTCGAGTTGTTCTATGACCGCTGTCATACTCGGCTTGACCACTTCCTTCACTTGCTCCAAGGACTCAGGCTGGTCCACTGGTTTGACATGGGCATTTCTGTCGCTCGTCCTCTCATCTACCGCCTCGCTCTCCTCTCTCGCACCCGTTCTGGATAGAGACCTCCTCAAACCCCCTCTTGCGAAAGGGTTTATCTGCTTACTTGACGCCGATGTTGTGTAATCAGTATGAGCTGCAAAATTTGTGCACTGGATACCTCCTTCGACACAATCATGTGGACATGCGTTGGCTGCTCTCGAAAATTTCACGCGGCTTGCATCAGCGCGGTTCTCTCAGGAAAACAAACAAAAAAGGCGGGTGGGTAATGTCAGAGACATAACTGGATGTCGTGAATACGAAAACAACTGACATGTTTCTTAATATTTCCGAATATCAATTAGTTGATCAACTGTATGAATTATGCAAGCATTCCTCTTTTTCACATTTTTCGCAAAAACAAAGAAGGCCTCACTTGATCTCGATTACTGTGAATTTCACACAGCGAAAAGTGCACAAATCAAATCAAACAGTTCTGGATTTGTGCTAAACTGAGGATATTTACCTTGGATTTGCGAGCAAGAAATCCTAATAGTTCTTTAGAAAACTTTTAGAGCCATTTAGTCATTGATTTTGTGTGATGCTGACCATCGTTATCCACTTTTCGTTGTTTTTTCACTAATGCAAACAACTGGCAGCTGTGACGTAATCGCTCTTGTCGGAAGCGAAACTAGCTTTGCAAACGACACACAATACATCTGCTCGCAGTGGCGACAGAATCCAAACTGATCAAATTTTTGTTAAGTGGTATCTTTTTACGTGACTTCGTTTGTAGCTTTTTCACTAATGGGTGGTCCTAACGGCTATAAAAAGGCAGCATTTTGTTCTTTTCTTTAGAACGCGTTCTGATTGGCTGGTGTTGACATGGGTGAAATGGGACAGGTTTTTCAATAGTGTGCTATTGAAATACTACAATGCTTTTTCTATACACGCTTAAGTTTAAAAATTTCGATTATATTGGTAGTTAGATTATATAAATCCTTTCACAGATCACTGAGTTATGAGCTTTCAAAATACGAGAAAAGCAAACGCGCCTTATGATTTATCCTCTTTGTTACTCGTTTGTACCAAACATTTCAGAAAAGTTTAATTTTGAATTTTTTGAGATTATATCACACAACTGAAACTGATTAATTTGTGACACGATGCGTTGTCTAGATGAAACATTTTTTTTTCTTTGCTATACGCTATATCATGGTCATGGTCGCTGACCAAGTTCGACGGGTGTCTTCTGATGGACGACCTTGACCAACCCGTAATGTTTTGGCCAGATTTGGCAAGCTGTCATTACAGCAAAGTCGTTCAAGAATGGTATGCAGAGAAAGTGGTCCAGTTTGTTCAGAAAAAAAAACCTTAACCCACCCAACTGCTCCCAGTTCCGCTCTATTCAGAAATACTGGGCAATCATGAAGAGGAGACTCAAGGCAAAGGGAAAGGTTGTCAAAGACATCAATCAGATGACGACCTTGTGGAATAAGATAGCTAAAACGATGGACGAAGAAGGTGTGCGCCGCCTAATGAGCCGTTTTACAGGAAAAAATCGAGAATTTTTTTCGAAATCGTATCGAATAATTTTATTCGTATTTTTTCTTAAAAGTATGAAAAAACGCTACATTTGTATAAAAAAGATCTTGAATTCAATAATAAATAACTGAAATACAGGCAATTGTATTTGTTCCAATTCTATCTGAAGCAAGCTTTATTAAAAATAAGCTCCTGAAAATAAAATTGTTAAACTTATCAGCCTCCAATTTCGGAAACGGAAGTCGTATCCGGATGAAATCCGGATCCAGTTGAAATTCAGTAGCAGGCTATGGGAATATGAAGCTTTATTTTTGAATCTAAGTTAAAGAAAATCAGTTGAAAATCGAGTGCTATTTTTCTTCGTTCGTTTTTTTGCACGTTTTTATCCCGTTACTCCCAAACCGAAAGTTCGATCCTAAAAAAATCTATAGCAGCCAATGGGACCAAGAGACCTTTCATTTGAATTAAAATTTGTGAAAATCGGTCGACGAACTGAGACGAATGGTACATGACACTCGGCCTTCCGGGACTACGATCAAAAGTCGGTTTTCACAGTGATTGCGTAGCCTCTTTATATAAGAAAGGCAAAAAATTATCATAAATCAAATTTTGAGATAATTTTTCTCTCATTGTTCGAAGAAAAATTCTGACACATTTTTCAGTGTTAATTACATAATCAATATATAGAAACTGCAACAATCTGACGAGAGGAGAGAGCAACTAATGGGAAATTAGGCGCATGAGTGTATTGAATGTGCAGAATGTACAAAGTTTGTACATGTACTACAAACTGCGGGTGCGTTCGGAAAGTTCAACTGAACTCAACTTGCGTAGATTTTCAAGGATTTAACTTTCGGTATCGATGTAAATTTTAGCTAAATTAACTATGATGTTAATGAAATGAGTTATCTTAACATGGTTTGAATTGTAAATTTAAATGAAATATGACGCTCCTCCCATGTGCATCTAAAACGACGTTAATGTACACGTTTTTTTTTTAAGTGTGTAGGAAAAACTTTCTGTAATATTACTTATATAAGTGGAAGAACTTGACTGTCTTAAAAATCAGTATAAAATCAACATTTTTGCAAAATCTGTCTGAAATTCAGTAAATTCTACAAATGTATCAGTAAAATACTGGAAAATCCGTAAATATGGTAACCCTGTCCCCATTAGAATTACCTGATTTTATGTATTTTTAAAATATTTTTTTTCTGCGTGTACAATTTTTAAGCAAAAATTGTCCTGATTCAATGGAATATTGAAAAAAAATCCACCCAACTACCATTCAATTCAATTACATTACATTGCGACGTATTTCGAAAAGACTAACAGTAGAAAAAAAAGTATCTATTGCAATAGGCGCCGGAATAATTGATTAAAACAACTGAGACATTTTGCCGAAAGCCACTTCGCCGAAAGTTTAGTTTCGTCGAATTCTTTAATTGTCTTAATACAGTTATTGTGATTGATTCAAAATCAAAACAAATGAAAGATGATAATGTTTACATCCCATTAGTTGATTTCTATAAATTCATTTTCTCGAGTTTCTCTTTCGGCGAAATGACCCGCTCCCGGTGTATCTATCAAGTCAATGTTTTCGGTTCACAAGCAAACAAAAAACTTGCCGTTTATGCAGATCGATGACTATTCAACAAAATGATTTGAACGAAACGACAATTATTTTTATAAAGTGTGAATATAATTCAAATTATTGCTGATTAATATTCTCATTTTGATTATATAAAACCATTGGGAAAAGTCGTTCTTCGGGTGATAGGTTGAATACATTTCTGTTGGTGGAATCTTTGCTCACAATCGAAATTCCTTCGAATAATTGCTTTTGTCAGTACCGGGCGCATAATCAACGAGCACTATGCAAGCAATTAGCCGCACGATTTAATTTATATTCATTCCATTCATCGGTGTATTTTTTCCTCGAGAACGCAAAGTAATCTCTCATTTTTTGACAAGTGGGACGGAAGCTGAAACTTTGTTTGCATTCTATTTTCATGACTGGTAATTGGATTTTCGCCTTTGTTTCGGCAATCATGCCGCTGTTCCGCAGTTCCTTCCAGCGCTCACCAGAAATGGCAAGGAAGATACAGAGCATAAAACTGCCGCACCAGTTTTAAAACAGGTTCCTCCGTTAGCAATCCGTTTTTTTTGTGCTTCGCAAGTTCGGTAGAAAAAAAGGAGAGTCCTGCCGGTACCTTTTTTTCAGGAATCGTGCAAAAATTTTAATGTGAAAGCCGACTACGATAGAGTGAACAATGTCGCAAACATGCACCAAAGTTTTATCGTTCTGTACGCTCTGGTATGATGGTACCCTCTGACGTTTCACCGGATCACCATGTTCATAAAATACCTTCACATACTGGCCGGCCCACTGAACACAGGTACTTATTGCTTTCGATAGTCACACAGTGTAGTGATGCGATGAAAATGGAAGTTTCAAATGTCGTCAAATCTGCTGCTAGTGTACGGTCACATGAACTTTCAATCGTATAAGAGGATGATCGAAATGGTGGAATCTGTTCCACTAGAAAATGCTACAAATCCACGATGAAAAATTTTGCACGCTTTACGAATACCTCTCCAATATGAACTGTGTTGGTTACGCACTTTTTTTCCATAGTTAAATACGTTCATTTCATAGGCAATATACATAAGTTTTTCTTCACCGTGGCATCCACAATACATAGTACTTTAAGAAAGGTCACGACAAGCAAGAATGTTGCGAACTGGGACATTGGATAGTCTACCTTGGGTACGCAAGGAATTTATTAGTTGAGATCTGACATCACGATACACGACCCACGCATGTCCAAACGAAATTATCAATATCGCAATAACCTTCGCCACAAGCACAATGATTAGTCTCGGAGAGTCTTATTCGATGGAGATGTGCATCTAACGTGTAGTGATTGGACATGAGTCTGGACATCACACGAATGAAGTCCCTACTCACATCCTTTCCCATGAACCATGCGTTTGTCGATATTTTAGGAATAATTGAGTGCATCCATTGACCCAGCTCATCTTTATCCCAAGAAGCTTGCCAGCTGGCAAGTGTTCTTTGGTGGGACGCGCTATAGAATTCGTTGAAGGCAATCGGTCTCTCATAAATTTCACCCTCCATAGCACCACGTTTGGCTAAACTATCGGCTCTTTCATTGCCCGGAATGGAGCAATGAGCCGGGACCCAAACTATTGTGATTTGATAATTATTATTCAATATGACGTTCAGACACTGTTTTATTTTGCCCAAGAAAAACGGTTCACAGCAGCGTTTGAGCGTCAAAACCTGTTGGATCATTCTTCCCATCATATGAATCTGAAGCTGCACGGATCATGCTTTCTTGAAAAGACGACCAGCTCTGTTTTCTCCGCAGAGAATTCGATACCCAGATGAACAGCCCAAACGGACAAGTTATCTAAGGTATCTTGCAATGGTTTATGCAGATCAATAGCTTTGGGTCCAGTAACTGAAACCACGCCATCATCTGCCAATTGTCTTAGTGTACATGGGGTTACTAGACAGCTGTCAATGTTATTCACGTAAAAATTATACAGGAGCGGACTGAGACATGAGCCTTGCGAGAGACCCATGTAGCTAATTCTGATTGTTGCCAAATCGCCATGTGAAAAATAAATGCATCTCTCTGACAAAAGGTTGTGCAAATGATTATTTATAATCGCTGTAAGTCCATGTTGGCGGAGCTTGTCTGAAAGAACATCAATGGAAACTGAATCAAATGCTCCTTTAATGTCTAAAAATACAGATGCCATTTGTTGTTTTTGAGCGAAGGCAATTTGGATGTCAGACGAAAGTAATGCAAGGCGATCATTCGTTCCTTTACTTCTACGGAAGCCAAACTGAGTATCTGACAACAAACCGTTCGTGACGTCGAAGAATATTTTTTTCGAACAATTTTCTGATGCAGGACAACATTGCAATGGGTCTATATGAGTTGTGATTAAAAGCTGGTTTCCCCGGCTTCTGAATGGCGATAACTTTCACTTGCTTCCAGTCAGGTGGGACAATATTTTGCCTAATAAACATTTTGAACAATTCCAACAAACGTCTTTTTGCGAGGTCGGGCAGATTCTTCACCAAGTTGAATTTAGTTCTGTCCAACCCAGGAGCGTTATTGTTACAACACGTGAGTGCTATGGAAAATTCCATCATTGAAAAGGGGCTATCAATGGTACCATTATTTGGAGAAGACTCCTTAATAATGCTATGCGTATGAACAGAATCTGCACAAACTTTCCTAGCAAAACAAATATCCATCGGCTCGAGTATTCCTCACTCTTCCTACGTTACGATTCCTCATTCGTCTGGCCGTATTCCAAAGAGTGCTCATTGAGGTTTCTCTTGATAAACCTTCGACAACAGCTACATTTCTTGGCCCGAACTATGCTCTTGTACTTGGTTTCTAAAGTCAAGAATTTTTCAAATATCTGAGGAGTTCCTCCTCCTCGTTTTGAAAACGTCTTGAAAGCATTTTGTTTCGCGTGTTTAGCATCTGAGCACTCTTTGTCCCACCAAGGGTTTGGAGGCCTTCTGTTAGACGATGGACCAAGAAATCGTTTGGTTTGGGCTTGTGCTGCGGCCACCAGAATCGAACAAACGAGGAAGTCGTATTTAACCTCGGTTTTAAGCTTTTATTATTAAGGAAATATTTTTCTCGAACCAAAAATGTTTTGAGGTAAAATTATTAAGTTGCAGAATTTATACCGTTTTATACCGTTTGAATCAGTTCACTTAGTTCGCACAGTGACTGTGTGATTAGTTCAATAAATTATTCATGTTTTCTGAACTTGTTAATTGATGGACAGGTAAACTCAATTTGACTTCACTGGTTCCGGAAGCCCCGAAAGTAGTGAGCAAAAGTTATTTTTGAGATAGTTTGGTCGATTCTCACTAACTTCAATGAGTATTTCGATCGAAATAAATGAAAAACTCACTCGGCATGGAAATACTCGGAGCTCTGCCGGTTTGGAGGTTTTGTTATTTCAGGAACAAATTAACGGAATAATGAGTGCGGTTCACAATAAAATAAAATCGATAATTAAACACAGTACTAAAAAACCTGTTTTAATCCACCTAGTGGTGTAATGATGCCTTTCTCATATCAATCATACTATCATATATAATACTGTGGTATTCTTCAAAATAATTCTCTGCGGTTTTTGAAAGAATAACCGAAATCGGTTTGTTTGACCGTTTACTGATAAAAACTATCGATTGGAAAAGATTTGAGGTCGATTAAGAAATTTTTTTAAGGTTTTTCCTCATTTTCAGTTATGGTATACAATTTTTAACCCACTTTACCCTATATTTCCGGATCCGGAAGTCGGATCCGCATGAAATTCAGGAATTACGTATGGGACCACAGGACCTTTCATTTGAATATAAATTTGTGAAAATCGGTCGCGCCATCTATGAGAAAAGTTAGAACACATCTTTTCTTTTTTTTGCACATTTTACCCCATAACTCCCGAACCGGAAGTCGGATCCAAATAATATTCAGGAATTTTATGGGACCTTAAGACCTAAGTTTGTGAAAATCGATTCAGCCATCTCTGAGAAAAGTCAGTGCACTTATTTTCACAATTTTTTGCACATTTTACCCCATAATTCCGGAACCGGAAGTCGGATCCAAATAATATTCAGGAATTTTTTATGGGGCTTTAAGACCTTTCATTTGAATCTAAGTTTGTAAAAATCGGTTCAGCCATCTCTGAGAAAAGTTAGTGCAAAAAAACGTTACACACACATACACACACATACACACACACAGACATTTTACGTACTCGACGAACTGAGTCGAATGGTATATGACACTCGGCCCTCCGGGCCACGGTTCAAAAGTCGGTTTACACAGTGATTGCATAACCTTTCTATATGAGAAAGGCAAAAACAAATTAGAATTGTAGCTTAAGCCGCCATAGTTCGGCTCATATCTTACGGAAAATAATGAAGAGTTTTTTTTTATTTTCGGTGTTAAAAACCTTTGCTTACGATTCTAGACCATTTTGAGCGGTTTATAGTGGTTTTTACGGTCGCTAAGTAGCGTTGATTAAAACAGTAGAATTCTCTGAAAATTTATATTATCTTTATTGAAAAATAATACTTAGAGTAAATTCAGCCGCTATATGTTTTATACGGAAGATCTATGATAGAACTGAAACTGGAACAAAAGTATCCCCAGCAAGCCGTTCTAGTTTAATTTATTCGAACAGTTCTTCTGTCAAATTTAAAACTCTTAGAAAAATAAATAATATCTGATACACCAATAATTCCAACTGCACTGACTCTGTCAAACGGAAACCTTTATGATAACTGTTAGGTGAGGTTAGGTAGAGCTAACACCCACGCTATATCTGAGAAACGCTGGAGTGGTGACTTAGCCCACAGTAGGAAGTTTGGGCCACCCTCTAATAAGAAAAAATCGGTAAAATATTGCTGACTTTCGAAAAGCTCAACGATAAGAGCAGTAAAAAGTATCTTTCACCGATCGGTCGATAGAGTTGAGCTAAGACTCATTCCTTCATAATTTTATGCTGAATTATTTACCACTCCATACTTAAGTTTGGGGACATTTACCATAAAATTGTAAATACACGAAATTGGTAAGCTGTAGAATATTACTGCTATTTTGTTCGATTTGGATGAAAACCTGGTAAAATATCATCTTTGGTGCTAGAAAATCGAATCATTTAAGTGTGCTCGAAAAAACTTTAGATTTACTGACCAAAACATGACAAATAATCAGATATCGACGACTAAGTCTTTCAGAAATCGTTATTAGCTTTCCAATTTCAGGAAATTTTATTTGAGCTGATGATGATCGCTAGAAAGCATCCTACATATATTAGTGAAACAAAAATTTACCATTTGAAAACAATGAGTATTTTTTATTCTCATGTTTACCGGAAACAATTAAAAATCAACGATTAAGTGTTCTTTCGCTTGTGATTTACTGAAAATAAACGAAAAATGATTTACCCTTCGAGTCACTAAAATTCTAATCGTAGCGAATTACTCAACGATTTCTTTACATTCGACATTTGATTTTTCTAGTTGGGAGGGAGTTGTACAAGCAATACTTGTTGCTAGCAAAGTTGTACAAGCAATACTCGTTTACTAAAAATACATCTTTAAAGATAGTAACATCAACATAAGGTTCGAAGAGGAAGTCCTTATTTTATCGAAGAGGAAGTCCTTATTTTATTAAACCTAAGCTTCTATTGGGTTGTAAATAAAGCTTAAATAAATTGCATGCATGGCTAGATTACAAGAAAAGGCTTCGGTGTTTACATTGAAGAATCTTAAAAAAGTTCTTCGAAGAATCTCTTAGAAATGCGTTTGAAATAAAGATATAACTAGAAATAAAAATGCACGGAAAAAGCGAAAATGACCGCTTCAGAAAACTTGACTTTTTCTACTGAGTATGTAACGGTACCCCCATTCATTTCAACTCCGTATCTCAATAAGATGAGATATGGTGCATTCCGAGTGTATTCGCAAAGTTATTGACACCAGTATTATGCACAATTATGCCGTAATCTGATTTCTCAGAGCCGAAACAAAGATGTTTCATCCGATTTTATCATAATTTGTTGTTTGGTAGTCACGTAATCCTCAAAATCCTCAAAAACAATAAGTAAATTTTAATCTTTTATTAGTCTGTGGTATTCTAAAAATAAAATATAGCCAACACAAAAATTTTACTAGATAGGCTCATGTAAACAATTTGTGTTTTCAAATTCGTTTCGATAATGCAAATGCAATTCTGCATGTAAAACAGGTATTGATACCAAATAACGAATTGCATCGTTCAAAAAGACTATCAATAATATCAACGCAAAAATAATACTTATGCATCTGAAAGATCAATTTAATCAAGCTTTCACTACACAACTTCTGAGCAAACACCGTAAAGTACAGCGGAAAAATACATTTTCGTCCGCAGCTGTAAAGTACTTTTTCGTCCGCAGTAGAATACATTATTTCGTTGGCGGTAGGAAGCTACAGTACATTTTTGAAAGCGACGGGAGTTGAATGAAGGAGAACAAATCTTATTTTTACCTGTATCGTTCTGATCGTCGCAGTTGTAGCAGACAAATAAATGCATTTTACCGTTACCGTTTGCATCACTGCCCGCACGGACTTATGGCTACCTGGGCAGCCATGGGCACCAGACGGCTACCAAAATTGTTTCAGTGACTGTCAAAACTAATTTGGCAAAACATAGTCACATTTATCTTAAAAATTGTCCCAGAAAGTATGGACGCAAACAAAAACCCGCTGCCATTTCGCAATGCTTCAGAATCTGTCAATTTTTATGGCTGCGTTTTCTTGTTTATACTCTTCTCTTACCACTTGTGCAGTTGTTTATTCGTTTTCATTAGTTTGTCTTGAAATGCGTGGACTTTCAGCCGAACAACGTCGAAAAATTGTGTACAAATGGTGCACAGAACGCGGACTGTCACTGAGAAAGATAGCAAAAATGGAAGAAGTAAATTAAAGAGCCGTGCGAAATGCAATCAGAAAGTTCGGTGAGGATAACACCTTTGAGGATAAACCGAAACGGGTTGAAAAAAAGGTCCTGCTAACCCTCAGTTGGATAAACGTATACTGAAGGCGTTCAAGCAAAAGAAGGAGGTTTAAGTTCGGGATGTGACCAAAACAGTGGACACTTCAAAGTCAAATGTTCTTCGTGCTAAAAAACGATTGAATCTTCGAACCTATAAGAAGCAGAAACAACCAAAACTTAGTCCGAAACAAGAAGCATCGATCAGGCCGAGGGTTCGAAAGCTATGCAATACGATTCTTGCAGGAAATTTGAACTGCATAATCATGGACGACGAAACCTACGTGAAACTCGATTACAAATCCATGCCGAGACCACAATATTATACGGTGCGAGAAGGGCAAGTCCGAGACATCGATTGAAGTCGAAAAATTTGGTAAGAAAGCTATGGTCTGGCAAGCAATTTGTAGCTGCGGTAAGATTTCGAAACCCTTCATCACCACTGCTTCAAGAAACAGCGAAATATACATCAAGGAACGTTTATAAAAACGACTTCTACCCATGATTCGAAGCCACAAGGATCCTGTTGTCTTCTGGCCAGATCTTGCTTCTTGCCACTACTCGAAATCAACGGTAGAATGATATACTACCAAAAATGTCACTTTCGTCCCCAAAGTCATGAATCTACCAAATTGCCCACAACTTCGACCAATTGAGGAATTTTGGGCATTAACGAAGACACATCTTAGGAAGCATGTCTCGGCAACCGAAACCATACAACAGTTCGAAAAATATTGGAAAAAAGTGTCAAAACTTGTCGCCAAGAAGTCTGTACGGAATTTAATGAGGAACGTTTGCAAGAAGGTGCGTCAGCTAGTCTACAATGGCTAAGTAGCAAATGTTGAGAATAATATTCTATTGTTGTAGTCTAATATTATCAGTATATCGAATAAAATTTGAATATCTAACACTTGTGAATTATTTACAGCGAAATCAAAGTGCGTCCATACTTTCTGGGACAGTCTTTAGTTAGCCGAGTGTCTACTTCCTGGTGGATACGGTTGTATCGTTTAAGGTGTATGTCTGATAACGGCTTTGCACGCTTGCTGCTCGGAAAAGAGCAGCAAGCGTGCAAACCAAACTTTACAAAACCGTTTCATTGATTGACTTTCAGAGCAAAACACTGAAACCGTGCGAGTGGAATCAATGGAAAACGACATAGGTTCGAAACTAGCTTCAAACAAACGGTTTGACAGCAGTTAGGGTGGAAACTGAGTTAGGTTTGGCATCAAGCGAAAACGACATCAGTGAACTTTAATCTACAGGCAGGCTTTTTTTAACGTGAATACGTTTGACTTTACCATGGGCGGCTTTTAAATATTCTGTGAAAAAATCGAGTTGTATTAAAGCAGCAACATAGTCTTTATTTCAGTGTGTTTTTTTCTGTCGAGTGTGTTTCCATAGACATAACAAGGACTATAAGCGAAAGCTTCGGTGACCAAGTAAACCGAAGCATGCTTGGTTCTTCTAGTCAATTGGGCTTTCTCCTCATGTGTTCTCATATGCATGGTAGTTTAATTGGTAGAACAATTTCCCAGATAAAGTTTTCCAACTATCATTTTGGTTTGTGTGAATGCTCCGTTTTATTTTTCTATTCTTAATTGAACCATTATAAGTGACCCGGTCCTAACCCGTTCGGTTGCAACGCCGAAATATTTACCGCAAACGGTTCCGACAGAAGTTTTTCGTATGGGTAAACATTTTTCCGAATATGTAGTATGGTTTCGAAGCCACCGCCGCTTTTAATGGAAATGCTCTCGAAAACGACCCACATTGGTTATTCATTTGCAAGCTATTTTGCTTCCCAACCTCCTACGCTCTGTTGGTTATCCACAATAACCGAGAGGCATACAAAAATTGTTTGACAGTGAGACGATGTCGATGCAAGCATCGGTTGTTTGGTTTCCTGCGGGTTGCCATCCCTTCTCCCAGCCCCATTATTCCGTGCACTTTCTATTGGAGATTCTTCACTGTCGCTGCTCCGTTACTGTATCGTCATTTTTGTTCCCGGATGGTTGCCCTCAAAACGGACACAGAGTCGCAATCGCAGTTGTAGGCATTAACACTCGATAGAGCTTCCAAACAATTCCAAACAATTTTGTCGGTCGAACGGTGGTACGGCCATCGTTTCGGCGGTTGTTGGCAGGACCATCTCCCGAGATGGGAATCAAATTTCGCTAGCGCAGGGTCAAAATCCGGATGAACGTGGAATATCACGTGCCGTTCTTTACTCGTTCGCTTTATTTTAGATACATTCGCTGGGGAATGGGATTGTTATGGTCCTTTTACTTAAGTGGTTTTTCGGAAATGTATTCCATGTGTGTACTGAAGGAAATAGACAAAGAAACGAGAGCAAAAAAAGAAGGTGTTGATGTGGGATGTTTTCACAATCTTTGCCTTGCCGTCGTCGAACCTGGAAGGGTTTGCGCGCTATTTGACCGGAAAATTGAAACAGCAAATAACCGTTAAGAAATTTGTGGCGATTGCCTTCGGGGTGAGCAAACGACCGATGCGCTATCGAATGTTTTCTGGTTATCGAATTGTTGGAGATCGACTTTTCCGTCTCTGTTATTTTGAATGTTATTACTGAACAGACTGATTCAGTGAAGTTGCAATGTTTCACATTTGGTAAACATCATAAGAGAAGAAGACAGAGGAAAAACCGGCTGAAGATCCCCAAAGTTTAATGCTTATTTGATGTGTTTTAAGCAGTGTTGGTGATTGCCGATAATTTGACAGAAGCTGCTCGATATTTCTCTATATTGTATACAACATTTTCAATCCGGTAGAAGATGCTACAAGAACTCGTGTCTCTCAATGCATGAACCGTGAGAGAACCGTTCATTCTACATTTCTTCGTTCTCTGAGTATTTCATGGCTCTGAGTATTTCATGGCCCTTAAAAAAATTTACAGTCTGGTAATGATCGGTGCTGTGTGGAATATACCAAGAGAGAATCGCAAGTTGACAATTATCGCAGAAAATCGTATCGATGACTCGACTTGATTATTCTCATACTAGGTTGTAATATTTCAAAACCGTTGTGTGGAGCATTTACATACATTTTCATAAACACAACTTATACAAAGGTTATATGCACATAGCTAGAATAAGTGGCAATAGTAAAATGATTCCATCGCAATTATCCACTGCCTATACAGAATCGGATCGCGAAACGAGAATAAGCGACCGTTTGTTGCTTCAGAGAGAATCTCCACAGCAGCGAGCAAACCTTTGATTCTCAAACAGGTCATCGAGAGTAATTCGCTCTCGCACTGGTGTCCATTCTATGTTAAATGAACCATGCCGGTTTTTTGTTGCTGCGATGATATCCGTCTCTCTTTGATGGCACTGATTGATTCGTGTGCTCTTCACTTCTACTAGAGAGCGTTCTTTGATACGATAAAAACCATCCTTGATTTTAATTATACTCTTTCAACCACTCAGTGAGGCTTGGCGGGATATTGGTTAACCTATTGCACCTTCGTCCATTGATTCGCAATTGTTGTGGAAAGCATCGTTATAAACCTAATTATGAACTCGATGAATTATCGAAATCGCAGAATGGTAGTAATGGTAGAAAACTCACGCTATAAAAATAACTGCATGCATGCAAAAGTTGAACACAAGCTTGGCTAAGAGAAGCCAAAATATCGAAATCCGTTACGGTAGTATTCACATAGGTATAATTGTATATATTTTGGATAATGATGTAGTTTCGTTGGATACAAGACAATCACGAATCAAGGCAAACAGAGTATGGGTTAGCGTGTTCGATGTTGGTTCTTAATACACTGAGGTCTTTTTTTCACGTGGGGGATACGTATCGCGTAAAAACGCGTAGCTTCGGATCTTGATTTATGTTCCAGTGTATTAGTTTTCCTAGTATGCATTTGAAAGCTAAAGTCAGACTGTTTCAGAATCAGTATGTGTCATTAAGGTGAAATGTCAGTCGGTGTTGAACAGTCGTTCGCACCGCACGCGTATAGCTCTTGGCTCCTGGAATTTTTTTCTGGCTACCTAGAGTTTCATTGATTCAAGGCTTCAGTCTTTTTCAAGGCTACCTGAATCACTAACTAAGTGATACAAAGAGTGATATTAGAGTGACTAAGTGATACAAAGAGTGATATTAGAGTGACTAAGAAATTAATCAGCCTTTTTTAAGGCTAGCTAGGAGTCTAATCGAAGACTAATTTAGCCTAGTTAATTTAATTTAAAATTTCATTAATTTCAAAAATGCCTGCGTCCAACCGGAAAGGCAACAAGCCTAAGGCTAAAAATAATTCAATACGGAATAAATCACAATCCGTTATTCAACATTTTTCTAATAACATTCACGATCTTATAGAATCTGAATGTAAAAATAAAAGACAACGGACGAATTTCCCTTCCGTTGATCCTATGCCGTCTAACAATATTTACGAGATTCTTCCTGAATCCGATTGTAGCGACATAGAAGAAAATTCTTCAAAAATTCCCAAAATGGACGCTTGTCGTTCTGGGAAGAAACATCAATCTATGCCACCAGTGACGGTGATGATTTCCGACTTCAAAGCATTCCGTACTGAGCTTTCTACTTTTCTCCCGGAAGTAAAAGTCTCATTTCAAATCGGACGAAGAGGAGAATGTCGAGTCTTGGTGGATGGATTGGAAGATTACGAAAGTCTTATTCGATATTTGTCCGAAAAACTTCATAAATTTTATTCATATGATATAAAATCAGACAGACCCTTCAAGGCTGTCTTGAAAGGATTATCAAATGATCAAAGTATTGATGAAATTAAAAATGAACTAAAAGAATTGCTTGGTTTTGCCCCTTCCCAAGTAATACTTATGAAAAAAAGAGCGAATGGTACTTCTAAACCACGCTCTGGAATTTCCCATGAACTTTACCTAATACACTTCAATCGAAGTGATGTAAACAATTTGAAAACTTTAGAAAAAGTACGTTTCATTTCCCACATTAAAATTCATTGGGAACATTATAAACGGCATAATCGTATTGCAAACTTAACGCAATGTCGTCGTTGCCAAGGCTTCGGTCATGGAACCAAAAATTGTCATATGGATATACGGTGTTTGAATTGTGGTAAATCGCATTCGAAAGACGCTTGTCCAATGAATGAAACCACTGATAAATTTTCATGTTCAAATTGCAATGGAAATCATAAATCCAATTATTTGAAATGTCCTGTCAGGGAAAAAATTTTAAACGCTCGTTCGCTTAGACAACAAGTCAAATCAACGACCTTAAATTTACAGAACATACCTGAAAATTCTTCTAAGGCACCTGCCAATTCGTCTTCTAACGAAAACAATTTATTGACAGGTAGATCGACCTCGTCATCATCTTCTTCTAATGTCAGTTATGCTGGTATATTAGGTAGAAATCTATCTCCTATTTCTTCTAATGTAAATAATCAAAACACAGGACCGCCTTGCAGTTCTTCTTCTAACGAAAACAATTTATTAATAGGTAGACCGGCCAAATCATCTTCTTCTAATGGCAGTCTACCTATAAATATTCCTTCAATGCCATTCGCTTCTTTAAATGAAGTCGATTTAGGCGATATAACTGAAAATAAAATGATCTACCTACAAGATCAACTTTTTCAAATGATCATCCAAATGAATTCGACTTCATCACTTTTTGAAGCATTTCAAATCGGATGGAAATTTGCAAATAATATTATAATGAATTTAAAATTTAACAGTGATGTTAAATAATTATTTGAACATTTTAAATTGGAATGCTCGATCTTTGAAATCGAGTGAAGATGAATTTTATAATTTTCTCAAAGTTCACAAAATTCATATTGCCATTGTGACAGAAACTTTTCTTAAACCAAATGTAAAATTGAAAAGTAATCCACATTATGTGGTTCATCGATTTGACAGGTTTACTGGAATTGGTGGTGGAGTTGCCATTTTTGTCCAACGGCAAATTAAACATCGAATTTTACCTTCTTTCAATACTAAAGTTATTGAAAGCTTGGGAATCGAAGTTGAAACCATTCATGGAATTTATTTCATCGCTGGAGCATATTTGCCATTCCAATGCACCGGCGAACAATTAAATTTCTTTAAAGGCGATTTGCAAAAACTTACAAGATATCGATCGAAATTTTTCGTAATAGGGGACTTAAATGCTAAGCATGTCCAGTGGAATTGTAGGCAAAATAACAGTAATGGTAAAATACTTCATAATCAACTCTCAGCTGGTTACTTTACAGTTCTTCATCCCAGTAATCCTACTTGTTTCTCTTCCGTGAAAAACCCGTCTACAATTGATCTGGTTCTAACAGATCAAAGTCACATTTGTAGTGAACCGATTACTCATGCTGATTTTGACTCAGATCATCTTCCTGTAACATTCAGACTTTCCAACGAAGCTATAATTAATCCAATTAGTTCTATTTTCAACTATCATAGAGCAAATTGGTTGGATTACAGATCTCACATTGAAAATCATGTGGATCATGAAACTATTTTAGAAAATTCTGCGGATATCGACACAGCAATTGATAATTTGAATCATTATATTATCGAAGCTAGAAATCTTTCAGTTCCCAAAGCTCAAACTAAATTAAATTCTCCTATCATCGATGACAATCTTCAACTGCTCATTCGGTTGAAGAATGTTCGTCGACGACAATATCAACGTTCTCGTGATCCTGCTATGAAAAACATAGTTAAGGATTTACAAAAAGAAATTAAACATAGATTTACTCTTTTGCGAAATGAAAATTTCGCTAAAGAAGTTGAACAAATTAAACCATATTCTAAACCTTTCTGGAAACTTTCTAAGGTTCTTAAGAAACCTCAGAAACCAATTCCTGCTCTCAAGGAAGGAAATCAAATACTTCTTACAAATGGTGAAAAAGCTCAAAAGCTAGCTCAGCAGTTCGAGAGTGTCCACAATTTTAATTTAAACGTTGTGAGTCCTATTGAAAATGAAGTCTCACTGAAGTATGATCATATTTCAACCCAAGTGTTATCACACGATGACATTATTGAGACGAATTTTGATGAAATTAAATCAATTATTAGGAAACTCAAAAACATGAAGGCTCCTGGTAATGATGGAATTTTTAATATTCTTATTAAAAATCTTCCCGATGTTGCCTTGAGACTCCTGGTTAAAATTTTCAACAAGTGTTTTTCATTAGCTTACTTCCCAAAAAGATGGAAAAACGCTAAAGTAATTCCTATCCTAAAACCTGATAAAAACCCAGCAGAAACATCAAGTTATCGCCCAATTAGCTTACTTTCTTCAATCAGTAAACTTTTTGAAAAAATTATCTTGTTAAGAATGATGACTCATATAAATGAGAATTCAATTTTTTTACCAGAGCAGTTTGGATTTCGTCATGAACATTCAACTACTCATCAACTTGTCAGAGTAACGAACATGATAAAATCAAATAAATCTTCTGGGTTATCCACTGGAGTTGCTCTTCTAGACATAGAAAAAGCATTCGACAGTGTTTGGCACAAAGGTTTAATAGCAAAAATGTCTGATTTCCAGTTTCCTATTTATTTGATCAAAATGATTCAAAATTATTTAACTGATCGTACTCTTCAGGTTAGCTATCAGAATTGTAAATCTGAATTGCTACCCGTACGAGCCGGTGTTCCGCAGGGTTCGAGTGTAGCTCCAATCTTGTATAATATTTTCACTTCTGATCTTCCAAATCTACCCGTTGGTTGTCAGAAATCGCTATTCTGTGACGACACAAGTCTGTTAGCCACAGGTAGAAATCTAAGAGTGATCTGCAGTCGCCTACAAAGAAGTTTAAATATTTTCAGTGATTATCTGTCAAAATGGAAAATTAAACCAAATGCAGCAAAAACGCAATTAATTATCTTTCCTCACAAGCCAAGAGCTTCTTTTCTTAAACCAAACAATAATCACATTCTCAAATTGAATGGCTTGGAATTGACATGGTCTGATCAAGCTAAATACTTAGGTTTAACGTATGACAAAAAACTCACTTTCAAGGATCACATTGAAGGAATCCAGGCAAAGTGTAATAAATATATTAAATGTTTATATCCTCTTATAAACAGAAATTCTAAGCTCTGTCTAAAAAACAAATTGTTAATTTATAAACAAATTTTCAGACCAGCCATGCTTTATGCGGTACCAATTTGGTCAAGCTGTTGTTCCACCAGGAAGAAAACGCTTCAAAGGATTCAGAATAAAATTCTGAAAATGATTCTGAAGCGTCCTCCCTGGTTTAGTACAAATGAGTTACACAGACTCACAAATATAGAACCATTAGATGTAATGTCACATAATATTATAAGCAAATTCCGACAAAAATCGATGCAATCTTCAATTGAATCGATTCGCTCTCTGTATTAGTTAGTAAGTTAGTATATAAGTTCCTTTTCCCCATTACACAATACAAGTAGGTTTAGAATTTTCCCTACACAAAAATCTCAGAATTGCGGAAGCAAATGATGTCTTCATGGTAATAACCAAATCATATATATATATATATAACAGGGCTGAAAAGTCACCACTTGTGGCTGAACACCCAATTTAAATCTTAATAATTTAATTTTAACTCATATTCCAATAAATAGTTATTTAAAAAAAAAAAAAAAAAAAAAAAAAGGTGAAATGTAGTGGAATGCGAAAATCGCGTTTTTGATCAATTATTCAAAAACTAGACCGATTTTCGAAAACCAAAAACACTTAAGTTTTCGAAATCAAATTTATCATAACTAAGTATTTTTCGAATGTAGAAATTTTGCTTTGCCGAGCCGTCATTGGTTTTTGAAATGTATAAACGGTAACTGTTCCGTTCCACGGTGATGATTTTAGAACTGAAAAGTAGTGTTTGTAGCAGAATTTCACAAAGAATCTGAAAATGCAACTCAAAATTATAAAATTTTAGCTAAAACAACCGAAATTTTAAAAAGTTTGCATAAACTTTTCGCATTTTTTTATTTCTTGCGCGCTGCTGTTTCGTATTGAGGTGGTGTGAGAAATGCACGGTGGGCACGGTGACTGTGAGCAAAAATTACATATAAAATTATGACGCGAATTTATGCAGCATTGGGTTTTGTGTTGAAATAAAAACAAGTTGAATACAATAAAAAGGGTATTGTAAGAAATTGTTTTTTTTTCTAAGTAACTGTCATTTATAATGCTAATAATGTCCAATTCTGTTGAGTTTAATGCATTGATGTTGCTGAAGCAATAAAGCCTGGCTGTGTGATATCGTATAACAGGTATTATTTTAGATTGTAGCAATTTTTATAGCAAAACTATAACTTCATCATTGACAAGCTACTGAATGAAATACAAATCAAGTATTGTTGTGATACAAACAATGTGATAAACATTGAAAAACAACAGGCATATACATGGTTAGCAAGTTGGTCAATACATATACATATAACATTATGTTAGTCATTCATAATTACTCATGATTTAAAGCTCTAGTGTAAAAGTAATCACTAACAATAACGATTGAATTAGCATATATTCAAAGTGTGAAGGATTCAAGAATCCATTACGTCCGGTCTTTTTTACAAGCGAATATAACGAGAGGTAAGCCCACTGCGCTTAATCATCGAAAAAAGTTCTTGTTTCCATGTGCCGGTTTTTCTTGGTATGCTTTGTGCGACGGTTCGTTCAACTGAAGCGGATAAAATTTTGCGCGCATTTTATGACTCTACATTTCACCTTAAGATGAAGCCTAAACAACAATACTTTTTTCACAATGCAAACTTCGAGTTTTGTGGCGAATAAAGTTTGCGGGGAATTAACAGTAGCCGAAAGTCATCGTATTTTTATGGCATCGAAAATGGGTTTGCGAGGTGAATAAATGACAATTTTGATTTGAAAAATGAACAACGCGCCACCAAAGTTTGAAGATGCGAAATGGGAGGAATTTCTTGATCAAGACCCATTGCAAGCGCAACAAGAACTTTCTAAATCACTCGATGTTACTCATTAAGTCATTTTCCAACGAAAGGTAGGTAATTGTGTTCCGTATGAATTGAAGCCAAGAGACGTCAAACTCCGTTTATTCATTTTTTTTTCATCAAATTGTAACCAGCGCAGAGAAGTGGATCTATTACGATAGTTCTACAGCACGTATTCGGTATCATTTCTCAATCCAAGCGCTCGACATTTGCGTTGCCATTTTTATGAGAAATTTGCGTTGCCATTTTTTATCACCCCTTATCCATATCCGATTTAGCTCAAATTTTGCGTAGGGACTTTTTTTGAGGTACTTAGACTTTTGAGTACCACCGCTTTACGAAACTAGAGGTGACAAGAAATCCCAGAAAATTTGGGACAGTTATGTGTAGAACGGCCATCAATCAAATAACCTAATAGTAACTTTCAAACGTGTCTTAATTTTTCGAGTTCAATTCAGGCATCGCACAGTGGTTCAAAAGCCCAATTTCACGCTCTTAATTGATAACTCATTAAAAACATGGGTTTCGAGGTACAGCAAAGTTGCTCAGAATGATAGACGCCATCTTTTGACAAATTTAATTTTTGTGATTGATCCCCCTAAAAGTGAGATTACAATATTATATTAGCTCAGGGTCAACATAGGGGTTAAGTAACTTTGGCAAAGTTATTCAGTAAGTCATTTCGAAGAAGTTTGCAGAAGGTAATATTACCGTAACTTAAGTGTAATTCATGATATAATATGTTTTCTGCAAGGACACGAGTAATTCAACCATGGTATGAAAGCTCTTTTGAAGTAGTTGAATATGTAAGTAGTCTCAAAAGCACCTTTCTGTGCCTTTAGATGAAAGACAAACTGGAATTAAAACAAAAATGAAAAAATGTTTTTTTTTTGAGCTGAAATGATAGCAGCGTAGTATGTTTGAGAAAGTTGTGTAGTTTTTAATGATGAAAAACTTTGTATAACATGACAAATTCATATAAATATACATATAAATTGAACCCTTTTCAGAAAACACATTATATCATGCATTACACTCAAGTTACGGTAATATTACCTTCTGTAAACTTGCTTGAAATAACTTTCTGCACAACTGTGTCGATGTAACTTAGCCTCTATTTTGGCCCTGAGCTAAAATAATATCTTTATCTCACTTTCAGGGGGATTATTCACATAACTAAAATTTGCAAAAAGATGGCGTCTATTATTCTGAGCAACTTTGCTGAAGATACTGTACCTCAAAAACCACGTTCATATGTGTTATCAATTAAGAGCGTGAAATTGGGCTTTTGAATCACTGTGCATCGTCGAGAAATTTTGGTGCACTGAAAAAGTACGGGTGTGTGATATCAGAGACATAGCATGATGTCGTGAATTCTGTAAAACTGATACTCTATCTTTACATTAAACATTCTGACACACAATTAAATATTACGAAATGACCGGTATAGTTCTTTATGATAAGATAATGGTGGTTCTGAAAAGAAAGGTGTTCGTGACGGAGAGTTACGAGTTGAGTTCGAATGGACATTGAAAGTGAAAGAAACTATCAAAATGCTGTATAGGATTAGTTTCTGGCATTCAGAAGGGCCAAATTGTGTAATTCTCTAAGATATTAAACACTGTTTCGATATAAACGATTTTTAACATTGTTGCGAATTTTGCACTGTGAAAACTGCACAAAGCTAATCAAATTCTAATTCTAATAAGCTAATCCTAGATTTGCACTGATGGTTTTAATTTCCGATATACAAAAAAACAATCTTTATAGTTCTTTAGTTAACATTTGGAGCCATTAGAACTGCTGATTTTACATAATATTCCCCATTGTTGTCCATTTTTGTTGTATTTTTGGAAGAACATAACATCCATATACTATTCGAATTGGTTCGTCGAGATCAGCAAATGGGCGTTTGACAAATAATTTCACTCAATTTTCTCAGAGATGGCTCAACATTTTTCTACAAACTCGGATTTATATGAAAAGTCGTATACTCCAAAACAAGGTTCCTGAATTGAATTTGGATCCGACTTTTGGTTCCGGAAATTAAAATAATGTAACTAATTTTTCTCGTAGATGACTGAAACAATCTAAGATTCGAATGAAATCTAAGAACCATCAAACCAATTAGATGGTAAAGTAATTAAGTATTTACGTCAAAATATTTTTGACATTTTTGACATGACATTTTTCTATCTCGTCGAATGGTATATAACACTATGGGTCTCCGTTCGAGAGTCAGTTTTCCCATCAGTTCTAATTTCTATGAATAGAAAAAGGCAAAAACAGTTACAGAGAAAATATTTTTTTTCGCGCGTCGATGTGTAAACAGTAAAATAAACCTGAGTTCTCTCTCACTCGGCCAAACTAAGGTTACCCACTGTGCAATACCGCGCTTTACCTCGAGGAAACTTGTAGGAAAACGTGTTTTTTTTTCAATAAAAAGGGTGATTTTTCAAGAGGAATAGAATTTGATTTTCAAAACAGACAAAAAAATTGAGAAAATTTATGAAAACTTTATTGGAATCGATAGAACGATCAATATAATTTAATGTTTAAAGATGATTTCATGCAAATGTTGACCGCGGTTCCGCTTTAGATGACCAAAGTCGCAAGTCCAATTTTGGCACACTCTCTCCAACATATCAGGAATAATGCCACCGGCCCACAATCCACACCAAACAGTGACTTTTTTGGGATGCATTGGTAGCACTTGCAATGCTTCTGGCTGGTTTTCGCTACAGAAACGATAATTTTGCTTATCCTTTCAACCACAAATGAGCCTCGTCGCTGAACACAATTTTTCGATAAAAAATTGGATTTTCTTCCAACTTTACCATCGCTCATTCATAATTAAATATTAGATCAAATGACGATTCATGATTAAATTATAAGCCAAACTAAATAAGTTCGACAATAACACAAGACACGATTCACCCATGATCTGTCAAAAACAGTGTTGCCAAAAAGATACCAGCAAAAATCACCCTTTAGATTGAGAAGACTCGACGTGCGATTGAAAATTTCTAACTATTTTTATTATAACGACTCACCGATACACAAGGCTTATGTCATAAATAAAATACTTATACTAGAAAGTCGACGAAAATATGGTTAATTTCTATATATGGAAATTTCTAATTAGTAATGGAATAGCAAAAAGAGGTGGTCGCTCAAGCTCAAAACGCATGGTAAAGTTCTAGGGTGTTTCAAAACGAAATTCCAATCTTTTTCGGTGGCTGGCACTATGAACCAGACGAGATATAAAGCATTCTCCGCTTTGCCCTCCTTTCCCCTATAATTGGCCTTAAAAAAAATGTTATTCTTTTTATTTTTCTATTTTCTAATATGGTGACTCTGAAAACAGCTACTCAAACTCGTTCAATTTGTTGAAGCGTGTCATCATTTATAGGAAACCAATCATCGGAAAGCAAAAGGTAAAACAGTTTCATATTCTGTATCGAATTGGCTGTGGTCGGAGAAGTTCTACCAACTTCTCGAAGGCGTGTACCTTCGGGACTAATTCCATATAATTTCTACGGATAGCAATTTATTTAGTTTTTAGATTTCTTAACAAAAAATTGATGGAGACTGGCCTTAAAATTTCTTTGCAAAATGAGTATTTTTTAAACAAATTTGGTTTTTAGACCCCGGAAGGCGATATTGGAATTACATTTTACAAACAAAATGGCGATATCCGATGAATAAATAATAGGATTCGAAACCAATGGTTCCGGGTAGGATAAGGAATCTGCGCAGTACATGACATTACTGTACACACAAACTTGCGTTTTCGAATATGCTTGGTATGTAAATGCTCAATTTCAGTCTACGTTGTTTATGAACGATCTTCTAGTAATCAAAGAAAAGTGATCAATATCTAACGGAAAAAAACAGATTGGAAAATTGACACATGAACACAATGATGTAATGAAAATCGCCAAAATGTTACCGCAGAGACGGGACTCGAACCCGTAGCTAACTCCTAGCCGGGGAAATTGCTTAACCAATTAAACTACCATGCATATGAAAACACATGAAGAGAAAATCCAATTGACTAGACGAAACTTACAGTCCCGTATCGACGGAAACAAATTCAACAGAAACATATACAATGATCAGGAGTTTATTTCTACCCATCTACTTTGCCGCACGATAGTCTCGAATCACACTTTTGTTTTTATCTATTTCGCTATCTACGGGGTAGACACGATAGTTTCATACATCTATTCAATGGATCTCCACTAGTGTGTGGTAGCAGCAGTCACGATTGTGTGATCTCAAACACAATATGGTGAAGGTACTCAAACCTTTGATTGACCATCAACGATTTGTTTGTAGTCTTTGTTAAGACGTAGAGCCGTCTTGAGATAGTTTTAATATGATCAGTATCTAACGGTAAAAACAGATTGGAAAATTGACATATGAACACAATTATGTAAGGAAAACCGCGAAAATGTTACCGCAAAGACGGGACTCGAACCCGTAGCTAACTCCTAACCGGGGAAATTGTTTTACCAATTAAACTACCCTGCATATGAAAACACATGAAGAGAAAATCCAATTGACTAGACGACGTACTTAGCGGATTTCATTACATCATTGTGTTCATATGTCAATTTCCCAATCTGTTTTCCCCGTTAGATACTGATCATTTTAAAACAAGCTCAAGATGGCTCTACGTATTAACAAAGACTAAAAACAAATCGTTAAAGAAAAGTGTTTCGATGAATCTCACAGTAACATCTACCAAAGACTATTATGAAGGAGGATTCATTTGACTTTAAAATAGACAGGTGTTTAATAGATTTAATAGGATTTAAACATTTTTAAACATCAAATCTTCTGGTTATATATTTGAGGAAGGTAAAAGAAACTGTTGTTTGTTCAAATAATAATTTTACAGCATAGATTTGAAAAGTGTTCAAAACCTGTTACACAACAGTAAATAACAGTAGTCTTTGCTCACCGAGAACCGCATTCAATAAGTAATCCACAGAAATCCTACTTAAGCACAACGAAATCTCCAAACTGTGTGGGAAAACATTTTCCCAGCACTAATATGCAAAGTTGTGCCGACATTGCGGAGCAAGTGAATAATATGACAGCTGCATTAATTCAACTTTGTGTGATTTTGCCGGAGACGGTGATCACCGTTTGATCTTACGCTGTGCGCTGTGCTGTCTCCTAACTAATCCTGTTCTATTCATCCAGCTGCTAGGAATCACGTTGAGCCCCCCTCCCGGGGGTATACGGTTTATAACTTTGCAAACGGTGCCAACCTACATTTTCGTATCATCAACCATATATGCTACACTTCATACGGAGGACGTGGAAAAGCGTCGCCATGTGCACTAAACTGGCAGGTGACGTTATACATATTTCATAAGCTCGGGCAAAACGTGCAACGTATGGAAGACAAAAGTTTCCTCCCTAAAGTCCCCCAGGTGCTCTCCGGGTCTGCGGGATGGAACGAAAGTTGTTTTCACTCCGGTGTTTGTGCCGCCTAATACCGTTGCGCTTTGCCGTTGGAGCCGAGCCGAGCGGACAGAATCCCGTAGAACAGAAAGCATTATCATCCTTAATGGAGAATCAACAGAGGTGATGAATATCGAATAAGTTTCGGCGTTGAAGGTAATGTGTGACTGTGACGTGACACATATCCACTAAAACGGAACACACCCGTACAATACGGTTACTGCGAGCGAGCGAGAGAGAGAGATAGAAGGGAAGAGAGTCGCTATCACAGGAATTCTACGGCTCTTGGTACGACCAAGTTTCACCGAGCAGCAGTCAAGCAGGGCTCTACCTAGACTACCTCACTACCGGGGTTGGTTGTCCTTTGTGACAGCTTAAGTTTTTGGTTAAATAGTTCTAGCAGGAAAGTTGTAGTCCCACGCCAGAAAAGTTCATCCCATAGACAGTCTCTAGTCAGCACTTTTCGTCGAACAGAGTCCTCGGTTTTATTGACATTTCTTGAAGGAGAGTAATTTACTCGTTCGATTGTCTTTCCGGCAACTGGATGAACTTTTGCGATCTTTGCATAGATGGGAGCGATAAATCGTCCGTCTGCTATCGCGTGTGGGGGTGTGTGTGTGAATGTGTGAAGACGGAAGCGGGTGAAGGGTTGAGCAATTGATCAATTGAATGGAAATCAATTGCAAGTTGCAAGAGGAAGAAAAGCGTTTTTTTAGTTCTGTGATAAAGTCATGTCACAGGTAATATTGAATTTAATTACCAAACCAGTATGAGCACTTATATTTTTCGGAAGATGTCGTTAACTAGTCATGGACAGTTCATTCTCGATAATTATATTTATAAAGTTAGATTATTGACTAGGATTGCCACTAACAAGGGGCCTCACCCAGCAGTGTTGGGCCGGAAGAAGCCCTGTGGCGTAGTTACCAGGAGTCTAGAGCGTTAGAGCATATCCCAGGCCAGGCACGTATTGAGAGGGGGGTGAGGGGCTTGCCGAGGTACATCGAAAAAAATGGCCTCACTTCAAACGAAAATAAAAGTAACGCTATCATTGCTAAAATCATCGTTTTAGAGTTCCAATTGCTTTCTTTCATTCGACTGATTTGGCTTCTTCGAACTATGATCTGTTTCCGAACCTACAGCCAACTCTGAGAAATTTTTTATGCAAATTTTTATAGTCATCAACTAATATGACCTCCGAACGGGAATAGTTTGGAGCCACATTTAAATGATTTTTCCATTTTTCGCGAATCGGCCATCTTGCTGTTCGTGCTGTTCGCGAATGATATATTCAGTGAATTCTCTTCGTTTAAAGCAGTGATTCCCAAACTGGTCTCTATAGGCCACTATAGGCCACATTTAAGTGCTGTTACGACCAAGAATTGGTCAAATAAGAATGAGTGTAAATAGTTTCAATGTTTCATTAGAAATCCACGTGACAGCCGCCAACAACATTGCAGCATCCCCTTCAACGAATCCATCATCATCCCCTATAGAACAAAGTACACCGGCTGCCGTTAATAACTTACCCTCCAACGAACCAGCAATTGCAACCAATGTACAACAAGGTGCATCTACAGCAAGTAGCAACGAAAAGAAAACGGAAATCGAGAACAATACCATCGATGCGGCAATGGATGACGAGACGAACCACGAACGAAGTGCCCCTCAATCCTCGCAGGAGGGAAATGGAAGCTCCTCTCCCCCTAGAAAAAGGGTGACAAAGAAAAAATTATTTAAAATATCGGCTCAATAGGCCACGTAAAGCTTGTACGCAAATAGGTCTGAATAAAAATATCTTTTAAATAAAAAAAAATTAATTTCTGCCGCGTTGGGATTGAGAAGCAATATTTTTTGTATCATTTCTATCTATTTTATATTAAAATCTCGAGTTAACTGCAAAAATGTTGAATGTCGCAGAATTTTAATATTTTTTTCCACTTGGTGGGCAGTACAATGAATAATATATTTAAAATGGGCATACGACCAAAAAAAGTTTGGGAATCACTGATTTAAAGTAATGATTTCAAAATATATCGTACCATCACAATCCTTATCCAAGGTAGACTATCCAATGCCCCAGTTCGCGACATTCTTGCTTGTCGTGACCTTCTTTTCATGAAACTTCTTTATCATTTCATTAAGTCCATTGGAGTTCCAATTTAAATTTTATTTTATGTCAGACACCTTACTCTTCCATGAGTTCAACCAATAGACAGCTATCTTACATTGAATAAATGTGATGAACTGATACAAACAAACCTGAAAAATTTATAAGATCATGTACAAAATAAATGTTTATTTTTAATGTAATTTATTATAGCAAATCGCTTGATAACAGTGTTTGGATAAACTAATGAATTCCGACATACTAATATGATATTCGAAATGTATTAGGTTTAAAATACTATTTATAGTGGATGTTACGGCGAAGGAAAACTTATGTATATTGCCTTATGAAATAAACGAATTTATAAAAAAAATCACAATGCTTATGGAATGTTGAGCTCTGCGAAGGGACATTAACAAACGAAAAGTAAGGCACAGTCATCGTTTTTTTAAATACTAATTAATGACATTGTTCAATACTTTAAAAATGTATATTGAACGGTTCCACGAACGGAAATCAAGATTTTTTTCTTAAATTTCATTTCCGTATATTTTTATTAGTCTCAAATTTTGCAATAAGTATTTTTCCTGCCCAAAAGGTGGGTGGGTAATGCCAGAGACATAACTGGATGTCGTGAATACGGAAACAACTGGCATGTTCCTTAACACTTCCGAATATCAATTAGTTGATCAATTGTATGAATTATGCAAGCATTCCCCTTTTTTCACAACTAGAATTTGAAACGATGCACCTAACTAAAGTTCAGATTAGTTACATTAAACATTCTGAATACCTCAGTTCGCTTTCACATCTCATCCAAGTCAGTCGATAAAACGAAACCGCTTACGTTCGGGACGGAAGAAACCAAGTACAGTATTGTGTAGTGAACAATAGAACGACCTCGAAATGAGTTAATCAAACGAACACTGTTGACTTCCGGCAGTGCAAAATTCGACCTTCGATACGAGAACTTGAAGGTTTGCTTAAAGAGCAAATGCATATTGATATTAATCGTGTGCATTTATTTCAATGCAATAAGACAATTAATGTTGTTTATATCCAGTTCTATAAAGAGTTGGATGCAATTCAATTCGCTAAAGACAATAATAATGTCCACTATGTGGAGCATGAAAATACCAAGTACAACATCAAGAACACATGGTAGATAGTACTATAAAGGCTGTCCCAGAAAGTATAGACGCAACCAAAAACCGCTGCCATTTCGCAATGGTTCAGAATCTGTCAATTTTTATGGCTGCGTCCTGTTGTATACACTCTTCTCTAACCACTTGTGCAGTTGTTTATTCGTTTTCATTAGTTTGTTTCGAAATGCGTGGACTTTCAGCAGAACAACATCGAAAAATTGTGAACAAATGGTGCACAGAACGCGGACTGTCACTGAGTAAGATAGCAAAAATGGAAGGAGTAAGTGAAAAAGCCGTGCGAAATGCAATCAGGAAGTTCGGTGAGGATAACACCTTTAAGTATAAACCGAAAACGGGTCGAGAAAAAGGTCCTGCTAACCCTCAGTTGGGTAAACGTATACTGAAGGCGTTCGAGCAAAAGAAGAAGGTTTCAGTTCGGGATGTGGCCAAAAAAGTGGGCACTTCGAAGTCAACTGTTCTTCGTGATAAAGAACGTTTGAATCTTCGAACCTATAAGAAACAGAAACAACCAAAACGTAGTCCGAAACAAGAAGCATCGATCAGGCCGAGCTGTACAATACGATTCTTTCTGGAAATTCGAACTGCATTATCCTGGTCGATGAAACCTACGTGAAACTCGATTATAAATCCTTGCTGGGACCACAATATTATACGGTGCGAGAAGGGCAAGTGTTAAACCAGTCTTAGACATCGATTGAAGTCGAAGAATTTGGTAAGAAAGCTATGGTCTGGCAAGCAATTCGTAGCTGCAGTAAGATTTCGAAACCCTTCATCACCACTGCTTCAATGAACAGCAAAATATACATCAAGGAATGTTTACAAAAACTTCGACCGATTGAAAAATTTTATCATTAACGAAGGCACATTTTAGGAAACATGTCTCGGCATCCGAAACCATTCAACAGTTCGAAAAAGACTGGAAAAAAGTTTCAATACGTTTTGCCAAGAAGTCTGTACGGAATTTAATGAGGAACGTTCGCAAGAAGGTTCGTCAGCTAGTCTGCAATGGCTAACTAGCAAATGTTGAGAATAATATTCTGATGTTGTAGTCTAATATTATCAGTATATCGAATAAAATTTGAATATCTAACACTTGTGAATTATTTACAGCGAAAACAAAGTGCGTCCATACATTCTGGGACAGTGTTTAGATGAATCTCCCCTCAAGCGTCATCGATCCTTAAATTCGCGAAACTATGTCCCAGTTTGAAGAGATTCTCTCCATCGTAAAAGATGTATTCTAAATGGCGTACGTTTATTACGCATGCGCTTGAAGAGGGCTATACCTTCTTATGTGATTTTTGGTCAGGATACAAGAATCCCATGCAAATCACTTGTTACCTATGACAATCAGATGGCCACATATCAATATTGCCAAAAAACTGTTCACTCTGGTAGGCCATGTGAAAAACTGGACAAGAAAACGTCTGCACCAAAGGATAACAGCGTTCCCTCCGCACCAACCACAAAAAACACCAGTACATCGGAGACAGCCATCAACAGCTATGAAGCTTGCTCTTCAACGAAACCAGTTGTTTCATATACAGAACAAGGTACGCCAGCTACAGCTAACAACGCACCCAACCTCCAGACAAACATAAACAATAACGATCGTTTCGCCAACAACAGTGACACCGAACTAATGGACGGGAGCGTGAATAGCGAACCACTGCTTTCCCCTCATTCGCTGGATAGCAATGAAAACGCCTCTCCGTCAAAAAAGAAGATGACGAGATCTAGTAATAAAAAAAATTTCATTTCATTTCATTTGCCTTTCTCTATAGAAAGGTATTAGAATTGCTGAAAAAATCGACTTTCGAACGGAGCATCGGAGACCCATAGTGTTATGTACCACTCGACTCAGTTCAACGAGCTCAAAAATGTCTGTGTGTGTGTGCACTTTTCGAAACTATTCTAACGCGCTCGATTTTCTCTGAGATGGCTAAACCGGCTAAAACTTAGGTTCGTTTGAAAGCGGGAGCGGGTCATTGCGCCGAAAGCCATTTCGCCAAAAGTCGTTTCGCCGAATGCCATTTCGCCGAAAGTCGTTTCGCCGAATAGGTCATTTCGCCGAAAGTCGTTTCGCCGAAAGGGTCATTTCGCCGAAAGGGTCATTTCGCCGAAAGGAAAATTTAGAATACATCAAATGATTTTTTATACCCCCTGTATAACTGATGTGGCGCAGCCACATAACCGAAGCCAAGATGGCTCGGCGGCATAAAGCCGCCGAGGCGACGCCGGCTGAGCTGCCGTCGGAAGCGGCGGCCTCTTGCATACAAACCTGTAACCGCCTCGTTTGCCCGGTCTACTCAAAGCTAGGTTTCTTTGCTTTAGTTAGGTCCGAACGAGCGGTAGCGAGGTCGGACAGCACACGAATCAAATCGATGTGGCGAAGCCGCATTAAATATTTTTTTATTTAGTAAACGGAAAATACCACATACATTTGCTTGGTAGATACCTATGGAATTGCTTTGATGATTAGTAGTCAACAAGTTTCTTTGGGAACTCCGTTCTGAGGTTCATGAATCAATCTTTATTCAAGAAGTACAATTGTAGGTCAACAAAATGGGCGTTAACGTTATCATCTTTAATTTGTCTTTATTTTAAATCGATTCCCATTACGATTTTAAGAAATTTGTAGGAGTCGGCGAAATGACCCTTTCGGCGAAATGGCTTTCGGCGAAATGACATTCGGCGAAGTGGCCCATTCGGCGAAATGACATTCGGCGAAATGACCCTTTCGGCGAAATGACTTTCGGCGAAACGGCTTTCGGCGAAATGACATTCGGCGAAATGAGCCTGATCCTTTGAAAGCTACTATTGAGCATTTGATCAAGTTCGAAGATCAAATGACTGCGACTTCTCGTTCCGGAGATATAATGGTATAAGTGACGACAAAAGACGTTTCATGCAATTCTAAGACTTTTGGCATCAAAAATTTGTTTTTCGATTTCGAAAATTTATGCTTAACTTAATACATAATTGCATGCATTTGGGATACTGAGTTCGAGTGTTCGGTGTGGATTCCTAATCAAGATCAATCTACGCAAACTCTCGTGCAATTACCTATTCAAAAGGGTGACGATTGATTGAGCTGTTTGATTGAAAATATCGATCGTTAGAAATTTTGATTGCCTTGTTCCACATCAAAAGCTAGAACAACCCCATGGGGCTGATCCTTGTAGTTTTTATTTTATTTTATATTGTAGCTGACACTGATGAACTTTATTGCACTATAGCGTAAGATGGAGAAATAATTGACCGAAAAGTCTTGGAAATATCACTTCTTCTTGTTTCGATTATAGAGTTTTTATCCTTAAGACGGATTTTCGGCCAGAAAAACTTTCTTACCTTATGCGCGGGGTTGGGAATCGAACCCAGGTGGGTTGCGCGACAAGCCTCGACTTACCCATCACGCTATACCCGTGCAATAAATATTACTAATAATTGTTCAAATATATTTTTTTACTGTTTGCCGATACTGTTTTGTGAAAGAACGGAATATTTGTAGTCGGAATGTTGTAAACAAAGCTTTGCATTGGCATTGGCTCCGAGATTCGCTATTACAGAAGTATTGAACTATTTTACAAATTCGCTACTACAGAAGTATTGAACAATTTTAGAAATATTTTTTTCCGCGAAATTGCTTCTTAGAGCCGAAGCAAAAATAATGTATCCTATTCCACATCACATAAAAATCCGTTGACTGAAAGTTGAGTAATCGGCAAAATAATATTTCGACTCTACTAATGAGCGATTAATATTGCTACAATAGTCCTCGCGTTCTCAAGATACAGTGATTATAAATTTTCGATTACTACAGGGTCCGCCATCTAACATTTTTATTTTGAACTAGAGGTTATTTCGACATTGGAAACCCTAATGTCACTTCTGATTTGACAGAAACTTAGTTTTATCCTTCCGCTGAACGAAAATGGTTGTGTATACGGTTGAGGAATGCGTGAAAATAGTGCAGGTTTACTTTGAAAATCAGTTTGAAGAAGACGCCGATTTTTTCCAAAAAATCATCTTCTCGGATGAGGCACATTTTCATCTTGGCGGGTATGTTAATAAGCAAAATTGTCGCATCTGGGAGACGGAAAACCCGCACGTCATCATGGAGAAGTCGATGCATCCTCAGAGAGTGACGGTTTGGTGAGGATTTTTGTCTGGCGGCATCATTGGGCCATTTTTTTCGAAAATGAGGCAGGAACCGCCGCCACGGTCATTGTGTTCTATCGAAGATGGAGTTGATTTGTATGGTGGCATAATTTGTATTACTTTTTACATAGTGGGTCAATTTACTGCTTTTGAAATGTTTCTCGTTTTGTTTCAATGAAAAGTGAAGTCAACAGTGAAAAAAAATTACTAGAATCCATCATGGTCACTGAACGAAAAGACGAGTCAACAGAGGTACAAAATTGTTAGATTTATGCCCTTTCAAAGTGCATCGAGTTGTTAAACAGTAAAAATTAACTACACACGGAAAAGCCAGCGATCGCAGAAAAACTAAAATATTAGTTGTTTTTCTAAATTTGATTGGTTTAAAATTTGGTACAACCAATGGATTGTTGTTTTAACTAAACTGTCATTTTTTATTTATCGAGCTGTCGGTTTCGCAATGCCACCCAGCAGAGACACGCACCACAAACGAGTAATGAAACGTTACAGTTGAGCAATGACATACACCCTAAACGAAAAATGAAACGTTTCAATGAAGTGCCACTCGTGCAACTGAGCAATGACACAATCCCAGCAAAGTTACCTATATGCATGAAAGCAAAAAAATATCTCAGTTGTTTTAACCCAGGGGTTCTCAAACTGGGTCATGAACCTCTTTACTAAAATGAACTTAGGCTTCAGACCCACATTAACAAATTCCTTTGAAAATGCAATGTTCTGCTTTTTTAATATTGATGTAAAATACTTACCAATTTCTGCGGATGGACAAATAAACACAAATTTTATAATATGAATATTTCAAATAACAACTTATATCAAAAAATAGAGGGTCGATTTATAGACCTCGTCGACCCCCATAGTCAGCTTCCGTTTACATCGACCCCGCAAAAAGGATATCGACCCCAAAGGGTCTATATCGACCACTTTGGGAATCCCTGTTTTAACCAATTTTCCAAGTTATTTGAATATTTATTGCAATAGGCGTCAATTGCAATAAATATCTTTTACTGCTGTTCTAATAGTTTTTTCCTCCTCTTGCAGAATGGCTCGCTGGAAGAGCTTTTTTGATTCTGTTTTCAAGAATTTTGCTAATAAGCCAATGCTACAGATGTACTTTCAAGAAAATTCAAATAGTACCACTTCTCTTTAGCAGCAAATATGTTCATCTTAAATGTAAAAATGTTCTTCTTGAACGCATTGCTAGATTGATTATGATGAATAGTTTTGGAACGAAAATGATCAAATGATGCCGTAAAAGGATTCGTTTCAATATCCAGTATGGAACATCACATCACATCTCAACGAAGCAAAAGCAACGACCAAGCAAAAGTTCTATCATTTATTGCAAATTATATGTTTTTCGCACCTTGAGACAATCGTCTTTCATTTTCACTACGTTTATTTGCACTCACGATTTTCAAATTAAAACCGTAATTACATTTTACCTCTCTCGAGGCCGGTCAGAAAGACGGATACCCATGTTTAAAAAAAAGACGATTCTGAAGTTTTCCCATGCCAAACCATGTTGGAGTTTTGTTCGGACCGACTTCAGCTGTCGGTTCGGACAATGGGGTGGTAGTGACTTAATGGAAAAACTCTTAATGAAGATTTATGTTTACCCATTTCAGGGGTTTGTTGATACAATTGATATGATGCTAAATTACAAATTTATTCTGAACTCGTCATGAGACCTGCAAGAATAGAAATAAAACGCAGTCCGATGAAAACCGATCAATACTGATTAGCAATGAAATCAAATGGCACTCAAATGACGGAAAGACCGATATCAGCATTTTGGCGAAAAAATTAGTTGTTTTTCTGATTTTTGTTAGCTATTTCATGGCACAACTAAAAAAATCTTACTGTTGCTAATCTAATTTTTCAATTCTCATTCCCTTACAATTAATAAAATATTTGTTGAAATGGCTATTTTGTAGATGAAATTACCAGTTAAACGTGCTGTCATTTCTTAGCTAAGACACACTTCATTTCCATTCAACAATTTTTTTCGTTGAGTTAGAGAAATAAAACGTTGTTTTCAACCAATATAAATGGTTCAATTGGTTTCTGAAATTTGCAGCTATATGGCGCACTGACTACTAGATGGCACACTACTCCCGAAAAAAAATTCAGTCGCGGTTGTTTTTTCTATATTGGCAGGTATAAATACGATGTTGTATTGGAGGAAAAGACATAAACGAAAAATAAACTTTTTTTGTTGAAAATTTTTCTTCTGAATCGCTGTTTTCTTCTTGTGACTTCGCGAAATCGACTTTCACACTGAAAACTTTGAGCACTCGGAAAACAAAAACCGAATACAAGTAGTACATCAGACGGCGTAGGCCGGAAGGTGGGAAGAAACAAAACACTTCGTTTGACATATACAAATAAAGTGCAGCATTCGAAACTCACTTCACTGTTCCATGTAAAAACATTATTACGCACAATCGCATCAAATGCGCACAAATTCTGAATGAGTCCACTTTTCACTAAGAGTTCACGTCATTTTTACATATCGGTTTAGAAATTTATATATGAATATATCGTAACACATGCGAAAAACATCAAAACAATTCCCAAGCAGTTTCAACAAGACTGTCCTTTTTAGCTTTTTAATGGATTGTTTTGCTTTTACACTTCTCATGAGTTTTTGGATAATAAACTTGTTAATAAACCCAATTTCATTTTTGTGCTGTCCTTCAGTAATGACGGTGATAGATAAATAGAAACAAATTTTCTGATTTTAATAACAAAATTAGTTGTCAATAAGAATTTCGTGTTGGGTTGAAATATTGCTGGTTTGTGTCCAGGATATTTGCCAACTAAACACATCCTCTAAAAATAAGTTTTTTTCAGCAAAGTAAATTCTCAATTTTAACTAATTTCATAGTTATTTTGGAAATTTTGTTGTAAAAATCAACTAATTCAGAAACAGTTCTTCCGTGCAGGGAAGTATTTCAATGGTACACTATTAACAAACTGTCTGATTTAACACATGGCAGCACCAGCCAATCAGAATGCGTTCGGAGTCCGCGAGCAAAATATCTACTGCTGCATCGATATAATAGATAAACATGAACACTTTTTCCCATCATTTTCTGAGCAAAGCTTGTCGAAGCGAGACATACGGGGAGAGCAATATCGAAGACCTCACACTTTTGGAATGAAGTGAGCGCCGAAGAACAGTCACAACCGGGCACACAACAAAACCACACCGAAAGCCTGTCAGTGGAAGTTGTCAGTCTTCATGAGAGCGCTGGTCAGTTAATTTGTCCGGAAATAAAGCCGGAGTTCATTGTGAGTTCAAAATGAATCAATTGACTCCGCCCGAAATGGATTGTTTTATTTTCTTTGGAGTCCAATTCGAAATCACAATGAATTCCTAGACGAGTTTACCGAGGGTACAAGCCAAGAGTCATCTCAGTTCTTCAAGGCACTTTTCAGTCCCACAGATCATCATTAAGAATTAATTGAATTTTCTCCATTTCCTACCAAAAGCATAAGATTCATCAAAATAGAAATTGAAAAAGTTTTCGTCATCACTAACACATTCAATTACGACTGTAACGCTCTCTCGCATTGCGAAAATGAAAGTATAGATGTAGAACACATCTTTATACTAGTATATGTGTCGTTTCGAAATATACCGTGCGAAACATGGTTGCCACATATACAGTATAAATCTGTATTTTATTCATCCTAAAAAATACAGATTTAAATGTTGCGAATGGAAAGAATTTCTTAACACCGCTGAAAATTAACATTTGTTTAAAAAGTGTTTGGAGTGAACAGGATTCAAAATCCGATTTTTATTGGAAGCCGATATGGTATGTTTATGCTACATTTTTCCAGCATGTCTGGCATATTTTTTTAATATTGTCATTGATTAAAACGGTTTGTTTACTTATCTTGAACATACTTCTGATGTTATTTCTTTTTCAACCAATTTCTAATAATAATGAAATAATAATAATAATAATAATAATAATAATAATAATAATAATAATAACAACAATAATTATATCTTATTGTTATTATCATTATTGGTTGTCTTGTATTTTTAATTCATTCCAGATTTTTCAATACTAATTATGAAGTGCTAGTAATAATATTATGGATAACGGAGTTAAAGTTCTTGATATATTCCAATTATTTTTAAGCCAAGCCAATATTCGATTGCTACCTCGCACACTAAATAAACTTTCTCTTGTTTACTATAACTTTTGTTTTCTTTTTTCTTTCAGGTAATTATTTTCGACGACCTTTCTAGTACCCTATAATGACGCTATAATGTACGGCAGTGCTATTTGAGTATTTTTCCCGCACGATCCTACAGCTATCAAATGAACTGTCAGAATAACAGCTACGGCTAATTTTAACCTATCTTATGTAAGTTTGTCAAACAAGATTTCAATTACATATGAAGTGTATCTCACTGTTAAAACCAAATAACCTGTGAATCAATGCCAACCATTGTCAGTAATTCAATTGTCAAATGTCAGTGATCGGAGAATCAATCTGTTTTGCGCCATTCCAAAAACAACAACTCCGAACTAATTAAGCCCGCTTGTAGGCAGAAACAATTCTTCCTTCTTCACTCCGACGCCAACAGGGAATCACAACCACATAAATTCCCATTTCAACTAATAAATCTTGTTTATATGCGAAAGCAGTTCCGCGTCCGCCCATCTGTCACCGTTCCACCGTTCAAAGTTAATAAAGTACACCTCCGCGTTGTTGTAGCACCGATACACATTCTCTTCTCGGTACCATCGGTGCCATCCCGTTCAAAGTATCTACACAAATATGTACAGACATCTGATATCTTCTCCGGACCTATCCGGAAGCACTGGAGCACCATTATAACGTTCCCAATTTATTACCGAAACGGATGTCGTTCATTAAACATTAATTCATAACAAGTGGCTACTTCTTCTACGTTTACGCTTCGTCTTCGTTATTCGGGCTCGTTTCTTGGTCCGTAGTCCACTCAGCGGCTGCTACGTTGTTAGTAGCAGCCCGGATTAGGTCAGGAGTGCAGTCGTCCCGAGCAGGTTTAAGCCAAACGTCGGACTCGTCGGACAGGGATTTCCGGCACGAACTGGGTAGCCAATGCGGAAAAATTATATTATTCAAGAGCCTGAGGGGCAGGTGATGATGATGATGTAGTGAGGGATATCCATTTCTGGTCATAGCACGGTGATGTTTTATTCTGTTTCACTCAGTACCGCTGATTCGGCAAGGATCTTGGTTCAATTAGTTCCAACAGCTCCCGGTCAAAAAACGAAAAAAAAAGTTTGTCAAAAAATGAACATCTCTACGTAAAATATTTATAGCATAAATTGACCTTCTCCGTTCTGTACTTGCAAAACGCCATGGTTCGGAATCTTTCTTTTCCCGGATGTAGATGTTGAAGCTAATGTTTTCAGGCTTATCCGGCGGCCTCTGCTTCCGCTGGCACCGCACATCTGCGAAGGTGTCGTTAAACGGATTACATATTACGAAGATCTCTCACTGCTTTTCCCTTTTTTTGCATACCACAAGCGACGTGAGTAGAACGGAGTGAATAAAACAACCTCAAGGTAGAAAAAAAAACATTCCAACCAGGGAATCAGGGCTATTAAACTGACACTCAACGAAACCGCACCGCTATGATACTCGATCAGGAGGAAATAGTCCAGACTAATACCATATATCTCGAAATTTATTTGATGCGGGTGCGACCAGTTAATGTTGTTTCAAATAAAGAGATGGCTTTTTGGTCAATTGGTTCCTCGTCAAAACATTTATTTTTCATTAAAGGCCAACGTTTCGAAGGTTATACCTTCATCTTCAGGGCAACTGTAATTTTATGTATTATTTAGTCACAAAACTATTTTCACAAAATATAATAATTTTACAAAATGTACTCACAACGACTACAAATATTTTTCGTCAAGTATGGTGTAACATTTATAATAGTTGGTTTAAAAACGGCTACTCTACACTAAAACACAAAAACGAGACATACGAATGCAATTTGTTTAGAAATTTCAATTCGAATTACGCACTTCCCACGCACATCGACTTCGATTGAGCACTAAAATATTGCAAGCAGCGAATATGGAAGACAGTAGAACAAAAATTAGAGTGAAACAGATGAGAAATTTTTTTTTTTCATAAATACGTTTATTTCATAGGCAATATACATAAGTTTTTCTTCGCCGTGGCATCGACAATACATAGTAGTTTAAACCTAATACATTTCGAATATCATATTAGTATGTTGGTACTCATTAGTTAATCTAAACACTGTTTTTATCAAGCGAGTTGCTATTTTAAATTACATTAAATAAAATACATTTATTTTGTACATGATCTTATAACTATTTCAGGATTTTTTTTTTTTTTAAATAACTATTTATTGGAATATGAGTTAAAATTAAATTATTAAGATTTAAATTGGGTGTTCAGCCACAAGTGGTGACTTTTCAGCCCTGTTATATATATGATTTGGTTATTACCATGAAGACATCATTTGCTTCCGCAATTCTGAGATTTTTGTGTAGGGAAAATTCTAAACCTACTTGTATTGTGTAATGGGGAAAAGGAACTTATATACTAACTTACTAACTAATACAGAGAGCGAATCGATTCAATTGAAGATTGCATCGATTTTTGTCGGAATTTGCTTATAATATTATGTGACATTACATCTAATGGTTCTATATTTGTGAGTCTGTGTAACTCATTTGTACTAAACCAGGGAGGACGCTTCAGAATCATTTTCAGAATTTTATTCTGAATCCTTTGAAGCGTTTTCTTCCTGGTGGAACAACAGCTTGACCAAATTGGTACCGCATAAAGCATGGCTGGTCTGAAAATTTGTTTATAAATTAACAATTTGTTTTTTAGACAGAGCTTAGAATTTCTGTTTATAAGAGGATATAAACATTTAATATATTTATTACACTTTGCCTGGATTCCTTCAATGTGATCCTTGAAAGTTAGTTTTTTGTCATACGTTAAACCTAAGTATTTAGCTTGATCAGACCATGTCAATTCCAAGCCATTCAATTTGAGAATGTGATTATTGTTTGGTTTAAGAAAAGAAGCTCTTGGCTTGTGAGGAAAGATAATTAATTGCGTTTTTGTTGCATTTGGTTTAATTTTCCATTTTGACAGATAATCACTGAAAATATTTAAACTTCTTTGTAGGCGACTGCAGATCACTCTTAGATTTCTACCTGTGGCTAACAGACTTGTGTCGTCACAGAATAGCGATTTCTGACAACCAACGGGTAGATTTGGAAGATCAGAAGTGAAAATATTATACAAGATTGGAGCTACACTCGAACCTGAAGAGTACGATCAGTTAAATAATTTTGAATCATTTTGATCAAATAAATAGGAAACTGGAAATCAGACATTTTTGCTATTAAACCTTTGTGCCAAACACTGTCGAATGCTTTTTCTATGTCTAGAAGAGCAGCTCCAGTGGATAACCCAGAAGATTTATTTGATTTTATCATGTTCGTTACTCTGACAAGTTGATGAGTAGTTGAATGTTCATGACGAAATCCAAACTGCTCTGGTAAAAAAATTGAATTTTCATTTATATGAGTCATCATTCTCAACAAAATATTTTTTTCAAAAAGTTTACTGATAGAAGAAAGTAAGCTAATTGGGCGATAACTTGATGTTTCTGCTGGGTTTTTATCAGGTTTTAGGATAGGAATTACTTTAGCGTTTTTCCATCTTTTTGGGAAGTAAGCTAATGAAAAACACTTGTTGAAAATTTTAACCAGGAGTCTCAAGGCAACATCGGGAAGATTTTTAATAAGAATATTAAAAATTCCATCATTACCAGGAGCCTTCATGTTTTTGAGTTTCCTAATAATTGATTTAATTTCATCAAAATTCGTCTCAATAATGTCATCGTGTGATAACACTTGGGTTGAAATATGATCATATTTCAGTGAGACTTCATTTTCAATAGGACTCACAACGTTTAAATTAAAATTGTGGACACTCTCGAACTGTTGAGCAAGTTTTTGAGCTTTTTCGCCAGTTGTAAGAAGTATTTGATTTCCTTCCTTGAGAGCAGGAATTGGTTTCTGAGGTTTCTTAAGAACCTTAGAAAGTTTCCAGAAAGGTTTAGAATATGGTTTAATTTGTTCGACTTCTTTAGCGAAATTTTCATTTCGCAAAAGAGTAAATCTATGTTTAATTTCTTTTTGTAAATCCTTAACTATGTTTTTCATAGCAGGATCACGAGAACGTTGATATTGTCGTCGACGAACATTCTTCAACCGAATGAGCAGTTGAAGATTGTCATCGATGATAGGAGAATTTAATTTAGTTTGAGCTTTGGGAACTGAAAGATTTCTAGCTTCGATAATATAATGATTCAAATTATCAATTGCTGTGTCAATGTCCGCAGAATTTTCTAAAATAGTTTCATGATCCACATGATTTTCAATGTGAGATCTGTAATCCAACCAATTAGCTCTATGATAGTTGAAAATAGAACTAATTGGATTAATTATAGCCTCGTTGGAAAGTCTGAATGTTACAGGAAGATGATCTGAGTCAAAGTCAGCATGAGTAATCGGTTCACTACAAATGTGACTTTGATCTGTTAGAACCAGATCAATTGTAGACGGGTTTTTCACGGAAGAGAAACAAGTAGGATTACTGGGATGAAGAACTGTAAAGTAACCAGCTGAGAGTTGATTATGAAGTATTTTACCATTACTGTTATTTTGCCTACAATTCCACTGGACATGCTTAGCATTTAAGTCCCCTATTACGAAAAATTTCGATCGATATCTTGTAAGTTTTTGCAAATCGCCTTTAAAGAAATTTAATTGTTCGCCGGTGCATTGGAATGGCAAATATGCTCCAGCGATGAAATAAATTCCATGAATGGTTTCAACTTCGATTCCCAAGCTTTCAATAACTTTAGTATTGAAAGAAGGTAAAATTCGATGTTTAATTTGCCGTTGGACAAAAATGGCAACTCCACCACCCATTCCAGTAAACCTGTCAAATCGATGAACCACATAATGTGGATTACTTTTCAATTTTACATTTGGTTTAAGAAAAGTTTCTGTCACAATGGCAATATGAATTTTGTGCACTTTGAGAAAATTATTAAATTCATCTTCACTCGATTTCAAAGATCGAGCATTCCAATTTAAAATATTCAAATAATTATTTAACATCACTGCTAAATTTTAAATTCATTATAATATTATTTGCAAATTTCCATCCGATTTGAAATGCTTCAAAAAGTGATGAAGTCGAATTCATTTGGATGATCATTTGAAAAAGTTGATTTTGTAGGTAGACCATTTTATTTTCAGTTATATCGCCTAAATCGACTTCATTTAAAGAAGCGAATGGCATTGAAGGAATATTTGTAGGTAGACTGCCATTAGAAGAAGATGATTTGGCCGGTCTACCTATTAATAAATTGTTTTCGTTAGAAGAAGAACTGCAAGGCGGTCCTGTGTTTTGATTATTTACATTAGAAGAAATAGGTGATAGATTTCTACCTAATATACCAGCATAACTGACATTAGAAGAAGATGATGACGAGGTCGATCTACCTGTCAATAAATTGTTTTCGTTAGAAGACGAATTGGCAGGCGTACCTGTTTTTTGTTTCGAAGAAGGCGTGGCATTTGTAACGGTTTTTTGATTTTCAGGTATGTTCTGTAAATTTAAGGTCGTTGATTTGACTTGTTGTCGAAGCGAACGAGCGTTTAAAATTTTTTCCCTGACAGGACATTTCAAATAATTGGATTTATGATTTCCATTGCAATTTGAACATGAAAATTTATCAGTGGTTTCATTCATTGGACAAACGTCTTTCGAATGCGATTTACCACAATTCAAACACCGTATATCCATATGACAATTTTTGGTTCCATGACCGAAGCCTTGGCAACGACGACATTGCGTTAAGTTTGCAATACGATTATGCCGTTTATAATGTTCCCAATGAATTTTAATGTGGGAAATGAAACGTACTTTTTCTAAAGTTTTCAAATTGTTTACATCACTTCGATTGAAGTGTATTAGGTAAAGTTCATGGGAAATTCCAGAGCGTGGTTTAGAAGTACCATTCGCTCTTTTTTTCATAAGTATTACTTGGGAAGGGGCAAAACCAAGCAATTCTTTTAGTTCATTTTTAATTTCATCAATACTTTGATCATTTGATAATCCTTTCAAGACAGCCTTGAAGGGTCTGTCTGATTTTATATCATATGAATAAAATTTATGAAGTTTCTCGGTCAAATATCGAATAAGACGTTCGTAATCTTCCAATCCATCCACCAAGACTCGACATTCTCCTCTTCGTCCGATTTGAAATGAGACTTTTACTTCCGGGAGAAAAGTAGAAAGCTCAGTACGGAATGCTTTGAAGTCGGAAATCATCACAGTCACTGGTGGCATAGATTGATGTTTCTTCCCAGAACGACAAGCGTCCATTTTGGGAATTTTTGAAGAATTTTCTTCTATGTCGCTACAATCGGATTCAGGAAGAATCTCGTAAATATTGTTAGACGGCATAGGATCAACGGAAGGGAAATCCGTTCGTTGTCTTTTATTTTTACATTCAGATTCTATAAGATCGTGAATGTTATTTGAAAAATGTTGAATAACGGATTGTGATTTATTCCGTATTGAATTATTTTTAGCCTTAGGCTTGTTGCCTTTCCGGTTGGACGCAGGCATTTTTGAAATTAATGAAATTTTAAATTAAATTAACTAGGCTAAATTAGTCTTCGATTAGACTCCTAGCTAGCCTTAAAAAAGGCTGATTAATTTCTTAGTCACTCTAATATCACTCTTTGTATCACTTAGTCACTCTAATATCACTATTTGTATCACTTAGTCACTTAGTTAGTGATTCAGGTAGCATTGAAAAAGACTGGAGCCTTGAATCAATGATACTCTAGGTAGCCAGGAAAAACTTCCAGGAGCCAAGAGCTATACGCGTGCGGTGCGAACGACTGTTCAACACCGACTGAACTATTTCAGGATTGTTTGTATCAGTTCACAACTTATATTCAATATCCTATAGTTGGCTATTGGTTGAACTCATGGAAGAGAAAACAGTCTAACATAAAATAAAATTTAAATTGGAACTCCAATGGATTTAATGAAATGATAAAGAAGTTTCATGTATGGAAGGTCACGACAAGCAAGAATGTCGCGAACTGGGACATTGGATAGTCTACCTTGGGTACGCAAGGAATTTATTAGTTGAGATCTGACATCACGAAACTCCACGCATGTCCAAACAACATGGTCAATATCGCTGTAACCTTCGCCGCAAGCACAATGATTAGTCTCGGAAAGTCCAATTCGAAGGAGATGTGCATCTAACGTGTAGTGATTGGACATGAGTCTGGACATCACACGAATGAAATCTCTACTCACATCCAGTCCCCTGAACCATGCCTTTGTCGATATTTTAGGAATAATTGAGTGCATCCACCGACCCAGATCATCTTTATCCCAAGAAGCTTGCCAGCTGACCAGTGTTCTTTTGCGGGACGCGCTATAGAATTCGTTGAAAGCAATCGGTCTCTCATAAATTTCACCCTCAATAGCACCACGTTTGGCTTAAATATCGGCTTTTTCATTGCCTGGAATGGAGCAATGAGCCGGAACCCAAACTATTGTGATTTGATAATTATTATTCAATATGACGTTCAGACACTGTTTTATTTTGGCCAAGAAAAAAGGTTCATTTTTGCAAGCGGCGTTTGAGCGAATAGCTTCAATTGCACTTAGACTATCTGTGAAAAGAAAATAATGGTTTGGAGATAATGTGATGATTACACTCAAGCTATAATGAACTGCTGCTAACTCTGCTATATAAACAGATGCAGGTTCTTGAAGCCTAAATGAGACCGAAACATTATTGTTGAATATACCAAACCCAGTAGCCTCTTCAATTCGTGATCCGTCCGTGTAAAATATTTTCGCAGAGTCAATATGCCTGAACTTACTTGTAAATATTTTTGGGATTTCCATCGAGCGTAAACGATCTTTCAAATGGAAGAACTCCCGCCAGAACTTCAAGACTCATTGTATGTGTCGAATGCATGCACCCTAAAGCAATTCGCAAACAACGATACTGAATTCGCTCCAGTTTGATAATATGAGAGTTTGCAGTGGAACGAAAGCAAACGCATCCATATTCCATCACTGAAAGTATCGTTGTCTGATACAATTTTATTAGATCTTCCGGATGAGCACCCCACCAAGATCCTGTTATTGTTCGAAGAAAATTTACTCTTTGTTGGCATTTTGTTATCAGAAACCTAATGTGTCCTCCCCACGTGCATTTGGAATCAAACCACACCCCAAGGTATTTGAAAGTCCAAACCTGTTGGATCATTCTTCCCATCATATGAAGCTGAAGCTGCGCGGGATCATGCTTTCTTGAAAAGACGACCAGCTCTGTTTTCTCCGCAGAGAATTCGATACCCAGATGAACAGCCCAAACGGACAAGTTATCTAAGGTATCTTGCAATGGTTTTTGCAGATCAATAGCTTTGGGTCCAGTAACTGAAACTACGCCATCATCTGCCAATTGTCTTAGTGTACATGGGGTTACTAGACAGCTGTCAATGTCATTCACGTAAAAATTATAAAGGAGCGAACTGAGGCATGATCCTTGCGGTAGACCCATGTAGCTAATTCTGAATGTTGCCAAATCGCCATGTGAAAAATGCATGCGTTTCTCTGACAACCAGATGAGAAATGATAGACAGCGAAATCGGAGGCGAGATTGACAGTTAATGTGTGAGAGAGAGCAACAGACCGGAGTATACATCATTCAAATTATGCGTGCCGGTCCTGAAGTTAATGGTTGAACTGTCAGTAGAAATATGGCACATTTCCAATATTTGTAAAGCATTAGTTCTGTTTTCTTGATCGAGAATTCTGGTTTTGTTTAGATCAAAACTGTGTTCATTGTCGATCATATGAACCATCAATGCGATTTTTTTTAACTCATCTATAACCGTTGTTTCAGTTGATGTGTAGTCAGACCAATGTAAGAAATATCGCAATCAATGCAGGGAATGCGATAGATCATATTGCATCTGACAAGTTTCGGTGTCGGATCCTTCAATTTGGAGAAAAGAGATGCGTTAGTTTTCAAACATTTGAAACCTAGACGCACATTTCTCTGGTTTCGTTTTACAATTTTTGCAATCGCCGGGGTGAGGGAATCAACGTGATGAAGAGATCTAAATACTGTCTGATAAAAATTTTTGTGACAAAATAATACATAACATTACAGTTGCTCTGAAGATGAAGGTATAACCTTCGAAACGTTGGCCTTTAACGAAAAATAAATGTTTTGACGAGAAACCAATTGACCAAAAAGCCATCTCTTTATTTGAAAGATATATCTCGAAAAATCACCATAGCCCCCCCTAATTTTTGTAATTTAATTGTACGGGGGGGTACATGAAATTTTCGAAACCGAAAAAAAAAATTTGATGCCAAAAGTCTTAGAATTGCATGAAAAGTCGAGATTTATTGTCATCTCGAATTATTTTTTTTTTGAAAATATCGACTTTCTGGGACTTAGAAAAAATAGTTCCAGAAAGTCGATTTCTTCAAAAAAAATTTTTTTTTTGGATGACACTAAATCTTGACGTTTCATGCAATTCTAAGACGCTTGGCATCAAAAAAAATTTTCGGAAATTTCATGTACTTCCCCCTATGGCAATTTTTCAAGATAGAAGATTTTCAAATCTTTACCGCTGGGTAGCACCCCTTACCTATGTCCGATTTAGCTCAAATTTTGCATGGGCACTTTTTTCGAGGTACTTAAACTTTTGAACAATAGCGCTTAACTAAATTGGAGGTGATCCCAAAATATTGGCACGCTTATATACATTAGAGTGATAAAAAACAACGTGTTTTGTCGGTTACGTCACTTATACCATTATATCTCCGGATCCAAAAGTCACAGCCATTTAATCTTCGAACTTGATCAATGGCCTAATAATAGCTTTTAACTATGCCTAGGTTTGTTGAAATCGATTCAGCCATCTCCGAGAAACTTGCGCGGTATAACAGACATTTTCCTATCTCGTCGAACTGAGTCGAATGGTATATAACACTATGGGTCTTCGAGGCTCCGTTCGAAAGTCGGGTTTTCCAGCAATTCTATAGAGAAAAGCAAAATAGGTATATAATTCGCTCAAACTTTAGAAAAATATTCCGAGGCCCGGAGGGCCGAATGTCATATACCAATCGATTCAATTCGACGAACTGAGCAAATGTTCGTGTGTATGTGTGTGTGTGTATTTGTGTATGTGTGTTGCCAACAAAGAGGTCGAGGTCTCAGAGATGGCTGGACCGATTTTGATCAAACTAGTCGCAAATGAAAGGTCTTCCCGTCTCCCTGAACGCTATTGAATGGGTTTTAGATCGGATGTTTACTTTTTGAGTTATACGAAGTTTTATGTCAAAATTTTTAGTTTTTGACAGTATCTGTCACACTTGACCCTGAAAACAGAATATGTTTACAGACTTAGATTCCGCACGGTAATAGCTATCCAACAAGCCATAGATTGTTAAAATTCGTCCATTTCTAACGGTTATATCGACATTTTTATGTAAGCGACTTTTCCCCCTATTTCAGCAGTAGGAGTATGACAAATGCCATTTCTGCTCTAAAGTGCAAAACCAGAGCAATCCTCGCCACCAGTTTTTCTCAATGAAAAACGCCAAAAGCAATGCTTGGGAGCCATGTGAAACACGATTTTTTATACTGTTACATACAATTGTTTCTAAGTACCAAAAAAGACTGTGTACAGCATCCTTATTCATGACATTTTGCCTCGGACCGATTTTAGCACGGTTCGTTTTTGGCAACATAATCGTTCGAATATGCCATATGTAAACCAGATGATGACAGCCTTTTCGAGTTGAAAGCAATTCCATAATTATAATGATTTAAACTATTTACAGCAATAAATGCTGCAAGAACATAACACTCATATACCATTCGAATCAGTTCGTCGAGATCAGCTAATGCGTATATGACAAATAATTTCGCTCAATTTTCTCGAAAATGACTCAACCGCTTTTTACAAACTCAGATTCCAATGAAAAGTCGTATGGTCCTAAACAAGGTTCCTGAATTATGCCTGGTTCCGAAACTACAGGATGATATGTGAAACGAAGGTAAAATTCTGTAACTCATTTTTCTCGTAGATGGCTGAACCGATCTAAGATCAAATGAAATCTAAAAATCATCCAATATTCAAATGAAAAGTTTTAAGATCCTATAAAACATCTTGCTTTTTAGTCAGACCAAACTTCCGGTTTAGGGGATACAGGGTGATTAGTATAAAAATGTCTATTTCACATAAATTAATCAGGTTTATCGGGTTTACAAATTTGAATAGTCGATAACTAAATAAACTTGTGTCATGTCTTCACTGTTTTTCAAACATTTTGAAACAAATGTAAACTATACAGCTACTCAGATGAATTTGTCTGATTTCGGCTACACCGATTTTCGAATTCCGGTTCCAGTATCGTTTTTCTAAGCTCAATCGTTTTCTCAAAAAAAAAACCCAATCGACAAAGTTTAAATTAAAAATTTTATCCAATTCTTATGTAACCCTGTGGGTTTCATGTAAATTACTTGTTGGCTCCACCACCAATTCCTCTCTACCTAGTTTCCCCTTGGCTACTCGTAAGCGAGTTACTCTCCCTCTCTTGGGTAACGCACCTGGCACTCGATGAGTGTCATGCTACCCAGAATCGATCTCTTTAGACCGCGACTGTCCAGCAAGACAGAAGTGCGCGACGGAAACTAAAATTTATATCTAGTGGATGAAGAAAAATCGTAACCGCGTAAATTGTACAAATATCTCAGTATCAGTCGTTAGTGATAGGTTAAAAAGTTATAGTATGTAAAATTGAGAATTAGTATGAGAAGTAAACGTGAAAAGTGTGCAAATGTGCTTATATCTAATAGTACGGTTAGTTGAAAATTTATTCTAATATGATCTAGGGTCTTAAAACAAATTATATTCAGATTCAACTGTACTGAGAAAACACGGTGAAAGGAGTGATTTTAATTGTAAGAATCAATTTCGGATATTAAATTGTAAATTAATTTATGTATTGTACATAACCTTAGATTCGACATTAGTTGGTTGAAAAAAAGAATAATGACGTCACCGGTGCTAATGCTCGTGCAGGTTCGCTTGTCTGCGGACCTTTTTTCTTTACGATCGGAACAAGTTCCGATCTTTCTTCACAGTTTATATAACGGGTTACGGCGTGGAGTGAAGTTACCAAAGAAACGCCAGCGATCGACCGCCATAACAACCAACTAAGCGTCCATCGTCGATTAACGCCATTTTGGAGCGCGGCTAGTACCGACCGTAGTTTGGCGCCATTGTGTTAGCAGCACGAGGTCGCCTAGAGAAAACACACATCGCAAGCCAGAATTGATGGTGATGGGTACAGGGAGTATCGAAGAGACCACGTTGAACGAAATTCCAACGGCCCAACTCAACATACGGTTCTGTGGAAACGAAGGTAGCCGATTCCTGAAAGTTCGGCTAACAGGCCAACAAGCGACAGGGACAACCACAGACAAGCGGATGTACCAGGTATCGGGTGACGTCAGTAGTAAGTAAGAAAAGATCTTGTGAATTTAGTTAGTAAGTCAAAAGTTAGACTAGGGCATTTAGAGGAGGATGAAATTAAAGCAGGTGATTATTGAACAATTTACACTGGTTCTCGCTCCCATTACGATTTCCCTGGCTTCAATGAGCCATACATAAATGCTCTTGCATGACGGTTACCTCGAAAGGGTTTTGATTCAGTCCGCTTTTGAGCATCCCTAGTTGTGGAGTTGTTTTGCCGCAGTCCGGTGGAAACCCCATTGGTCTAATGGACTAAGCCCGTTCCCCCGTTACTGCTAAAAGAGGTGGTATGAGGGTGGTGTAAGTATTCGATCTGCGTCCGGTGTAAGCGACCCTTAGAGCATTCCCAGCGATTTCCTAAAACATAGGAGCCAGTGGTTTTAATAAAACTGAAAGTTTCACTTACTTTCGATTCTGGAATTACATGATGATGCATTTTTGAAATTCAAACCGATGTAGAAGATGACAATCCCGAAAAGATTTAAAGTTGGACTCAAAACTATTGCAATTTATTCGTCATATGTCCACACGAATCATTTTGGGTTAGGCTAGTTCCTGAATACCGGCTCTGGAGGTACCATAAATAATGACGAAAAACTCTAAAGTGGAACTTACTTCGACATATCATGGAATGTTCAATCGGTTGTCACACTTTTAGATTCAAATTCGATCCGATTTGCAGTTTCGACATTACAGAGTAATTAATGTCATGAGAACTGAGACACCGAAGAATATTCATGCAAAAAACACATTCGGATTGATTAAAAAAAGGTATCATCTCACTGCTAGGTAGATTAAGCACGATTTTTGTTAAAAAAATCGAGTAACTCGAAAAATCTGCGTAAAAAGACGCAAAATGAAAAAAAATTTGTTTGATGAGAATGTCTTAGAAATGCATGAAACGTAGAGATCTGGTGTAATCTTGAAAAAGCCTGTTTTAATCCACCTAGTGGTGTAATGATGCCTTTCTCATGTATAATATTGTGGTATTCTATTCAAAAATTTTCTCTTCGATTTCTGAAAAAAACAAGGGATTGCTTGTGCATGAACTAGTATAACATACAGAATGAAACAATACTTTGCTCACGTAGGTTATTCTTAAGAAAACGAAGTGGGTTCACTATTATATGCACTTCCGGTACCGGAACCCAAGAACCGGTATAATCGAAGTTGGATCGTATGGCCACCAACTAACATGACGTACAAACTCTACTAGTTTTTATTCAAATTTTGAAGATTTCATCCAATTTTACCATTTTAATGACGATTTAAATGTTTGATGTATCCGAAAATATGCAGTAATTTTTGGTAGAACCATAAGACCTTTCATTTAAGCCCAAGATTGGGAATAAGGGTTTTGAACCCAGTTTACAACATTTTTTACGTGTTTTGTTCCGCCAGTTTAAGTGACGGTGTACAATACTGAACACACTTTACCCTATAACTCCGGAACCGAAAGTCGGATCCGGATGAAATTTCGTATGGGACCATTAGACCTCTCATTCGAATTTAAGTTTGTCAAAATCGGTTCTGCCATCTCCGAGAAAACTTAGTGAGATTATTTGACACACACACAATAATTTGAGACCACGTAACTTCGTAAATCCGCGTAGAAAAAATAAACCGCAAAATTGAAGAATTTTTTTTTCGATGCCAAATATCTTAGAAATGCATGAAACGTTAAGATATGGTGTCACCTAAAAAAATATGTTTTTGGAAATGATCGACTTGGGAAATTCGTTGCCGCGTCGAAATACATGCAAAAGTCGAAACAGTTTGTGAGTAAGTGGGTGAATCGTTTCGAAGAGGTGAAAAATGTCATTTTGGGAGCTTTCGCGTGCGAGCACAAAAGAACTGTTTCGAAGCGCGAAGCGTACGCGGTACTCATTTTGGAAAAGTTCTGAGATCGATTCTCGCATTGCATAAAGGCCACTACTCTGTATTAAAAAAATCGCATCATTCCACTTTACCGATCGCGAGTTATCGTGACCACGCTCATATGTAATATACTGTATGATATTTAGGGAAACTAGCAGCAATATGTTGTACTAAATAGTAACCGTTGTGACCGTAATCGAAATATATTTGGTTTCAAGTACTATATATGGGGAATGCAATGGCGAAGAAAAACTTTTGAGCTTCCACTAAAACAAGAAATTTCAATATATTACTGTGAATGTTCATAATAGCTTATTGAAGACATCATATTATTCTCTGAACCGACTTTCGTAATAAGAGCCAACAATCAATTAACTTTATTTGTACCGTGTAGTGAAACTGGTAATAAGCGGCACTGTATAACGGGCAGGTCACACCCCTTATTGAAACATTGGTCTACAATGATTTATTATGATTTATGATGATCTCAAAGCGCTGTTCATCGATGAACGCAAATAAAAAGCGGTTGGTATGTTCGAATGATATTAAAACACTGTTCCTCCCTAATCAAATTATTGCTGCTGCTCCCGTATAATCGGGTTCTGTCAACCTAACCGATTCTACCGTAGGTTTGTCCATTTGGTGCATTTCAACCATGAAAATGGAAATTCCCTCCGGCAACCACCCGCTCCGTTTTCACCCGTTACTGGTAAACAAATACAGAAATGAACAAACAAACCCTTCCTCGGCCCGCACAGGCACAGGTCATATCCGAAACCACGGAAAATCCCAAATGTCGCATCGTCTATCGAAAATCGACAGACCGTGTTTTGAGGCTCTTTTTGTGTGCAGGTGGACATGCAGGGTAGTTTCGTTCAACTGGTTGTAGTTTGTTCGCTTCCGAAAACTGGAAACGAGTCAACAAAATGTGAAATTGAATTTATCGGGAAAATATTTATTTGAACCAAAGCTCGAAGCTCGAAACACTGGTGTTTCGAAGACTATCTTTCAAGGTAGTGATCGACTAATGTCGTTTTCGCTTGATGCCAAACCCAACCCAGTTTCAACCCTAACTGCTGTCGAACCGTTTGTTTGAAGCTAGTATCGAACCTAGTTTCAACGTTGTTGAACTGAAAATCGAGTAAGTTTCAAACCTGGTTTTTATATCAGGTTTGCTCAAACCCCCGTTGCTAAGTGCGAATCTAACACAGTTTCGCGAAAAGCGTTTGTTTGATGAAACTACCCTGGGTCAGTTTCAGTTTCCTCATGCGAAAACGACATAATAATATCGTTTTCGTTTATTGATCAGAGCAGCCCGAAAGCTGACCCAGAGTCGCCCAAACCACTTTAGAGATGTTTGTTTTGGTAACCTGGAGTCGCTCTAGATCGGACTCCAATCGCGTAGTTTTGCTCTAAAAATTTTCGCGACACATCCACGACATCCATGCGAGTTTGTTTATTTTGTCTTTTTTCTATGAGTTGTTGTTTAGGGCGCGTACCACGTGTTCGTTTTACTCGGAGTCAGAGTCACCCGCGTGTAGATTCAAAAACGAAAACGGTATAAGGTTGCAGCTGATGTATCATTCATTGCTTGAAGACTACCTTTGTTCGGCTGTTGCGTTATTATACACTCAAACCTCCGTTTACGTTACGTTATATATATATATATATATATATATATATATATATATATATATATATATATATATATATATATATATATATATATATATATATATATATATATATATATATATATATATATATTCATTGTATGCAAAAACCTCTTATGAAGTATGTTCGTAAACAAAAGTTTTTTTTTGTTCGAAATCCTTCGGGAAAGTGGTGAAAAACTAGAAAATTGGTTCGTTTGTAATTGGACATTTTCCACTCAATGCATGCTAGATCTCCGATAATTGTTTGGCGTGTACGAAGTTGCGAAATGCTAGCTGACTGTAGAGCAAAATATGAATACTAGATTAGGCCTGTGTGTTTTAGGGCACTTTAGAAAGCTATTTTCACGCTTCAAATCTGATTCTATCAGAAACGGTAACGAATATAAAAAAACCCAACTGACAATCTCTTAGATAATTAGTTTAGATTATTCTGTGAAAAGGCTATAGCTTCATGTTGTTTTACCACATTCGAAAGGTCATAGACTGGAAACAATTTTCTCAAAGTTTCAACCCTTTAACTGCCATATTGACGGAGCTAGGGTGGTTCTATTGATTTTTAATTTAATAGATTTTTGAAGAAACGGCTACTCCGAAAAATTTAAAAAAAAATCAGGTGTATTTAAGCCATTATGGGGAAGGTTTGCAATTTTTTCCCAAAAATTTTTAATATGAATTTCTTCCATTAAAAAATACTAGAAAATTTTGAAACATAAATTTTCCCTCTTCCAATTTTTGCACCACCCTAGATTTTTTAGTGATAAATAAAAAATTTTTGGACATGTTGAAGTGGTATGTTTTCATATTTTCAAAAAATGTGGACGACCACAATATTTGATTTTTTCTTAAAAATAAATAACAGTCAACCATGCGTCCCCATCAGGTTCTGATAGAAGGAAACGCATGGTACTTTGTGCTAGTAATTCATGCAACTCAAGCGCAGGGCTTAGAAATCGAAGTAACGAAAAGGAGGAAATGAGTTTCAACCTTTGCAAATTTCAACCTTTGCACACGATAATACTTCGGGTCCAACTTAAAAAGCTACAAAGCAAGAACTTACTGGTATGTGGTTCATATATGAATGGTAGTAATATATGAACGTCGCGAGTATCACACATATGAAATTCGGTTACGGCAGTCAAGAACTAGAGCGGGTGTCAGTTTCTAACGTGTTGCTGATGGATGTAATGAAAAAATAATGCAAGAAAGAATGAAAATTTCATTACAGTGTAAAAAGTTATCATAAAGATATGTTATTGAGGGATGTCTATAGTTTTCTGGAGCTTGAGCTTGAGCGACCACCCCTGGTTGCTACTCCGTTCCTGATCGGGATTAGCTGAAATTGTACAGGAAGTTTCTAGATGATCCGACCTGGGACTGGTAAATCATCCTTCAATGTACATCTTCTGGTAACCCCAGAATTCATTGATCAGTACCGGCGTCGGCCAGGCCCGAACGTAGATCGTCTAAGGAATGGGAAGGGATGTTAGTCCAACACTTGTTGTTACTAGAGGCCGTATATACTACTGCGCACTCCACAAGTATCACGGGAGAAGGATATTTGTTAGTAAAAATTTCAATATTGGTATTATTCGCGCGTGACTCAGTATGTTCCGGTTTCAAGATGCTCGGATGCACCACTAAACTCGCTGACTTCCCGAGTGAACTTTTCAACAATATCCTATATTGAAGTCCCGGGAAGTTTTGATTCCCAGCTCTTATTCGAGGAAACTGAAGAAAAAGAAAAGTAAAGAATAAAAACGTCCCTATTTTTACCTTTTTGTCTTTCTCTATAAAAAGGTATTAGAATTGCTGGAAAACTCGACTTTTGAACTGAGCCTCGGAAACCCATAGTGTTATATACCATTCGACTCAGTTCGACGAGATCGGAAAATGTCTGTGTGTGTATGTGTATGTGTATGTGTATATGTGTGTGTATGTGCACTTTTAGAAGATATTTATACGCGCTCAATTTTCTCAAAGATGGCTGAACCGATTTTAACAAACTTAGGCTCGTTTGAAAGGTACTGTCGGGCTATTGATCAAGTTCGAAGACCAAATGGCTGTGACTTTTGGTTCCGGAGATATAACGGTATAAGTGACGTAACCGACAAAACACGTTGTTTTATACCGCTCTAATGCATACAAGGGTGCCAATATTTCGAGATCATATCTAATTTCGTAAAGCGCTATTGTTCAGAAGTTTAAGCATCATTTTCGATCCTTTAAAAGTACCACAGGGCGGAGTACATGAAATTTCCGAAATCGAAAATTTTTTTTGATGTCAAAAATCTTAAAATTGCATGAAACGTCGAGATTTAGTGTAATCTCAAAAAAAAATTTCTTGAAAAATCGACTTTCTGGGACTTTTTTGATATTTTTAGTCCCAGAAAGTCGATTTTTAGTCCCAGAAAGTCGATATTTAGAAAAAAAAAATTTTTTTCGAGATGACACTAAATCTCGACGTTTTATGAAATTCTAAGACTTTTGGCATAATTTTTTTTCGATTTCGAAAATTTCATGTGATATTTTAAGATATATGAAAATTTCACTAAGTGGACTAAGAAGGATGTTTTGCCTTTCTCTATAGAAAGGTATTAAAATTGCTGGTAAAATCGACTTTTGAACGGAGCCTCGGAGGCCCATAGTGTTATATACCATTCGACTCAGTTCGACGAGATCGTAAAATGTCTGTGTGTGTATGTGTGTGCACTTTTCGAAGATATTTATACGCGCTCAATTTTCTCATAGATGGCAGAACCGATTTTAACAAACTTATGCTCGCTTGAAAGCTACTGTCGGCCCATTGATCAAGTTCAAAGATCAAATGGGTGTGACTTTTGGTTCCGGAGATATAATGGTATAAGTTACGTAATCGACAAAACATGTTGTTTTTCACCGCTCTAATGTATATAAGGGGGCGAATATTTTGGGATCCCCCCGAATTTCGTAAGGCGGTGGTACTCAAAAGTTTGAGCACTTCGAAAAATATCCCCGTACAAAATTTGAGCTGAATCAGATATGGGTAAGAGGTACTGCCCGACGGTTAAGTTTTGAAAATTTTCGCTCATGAAAAATCATCATAGGGGGGAGTACAAGAAATTTCAGAAATCGATCATCGATCGCCATAGAATTGCATGAAACGTCGAGATTTAGTGTCATCTCAAAAAAAATTGTGTCTGTCCGAAATTATTTAATAAAAGTATGAAATATATTTTTTCTTGAGACTGTTATGAAAGAAGAGAAAGGCATTATCACACCACTAGGTGGATTAAGAAGGGTTTTTTTTTACATTAGCTTCATGCACTGAATACGGAAAATCAATTTAATACAAGAGAGAACAAAATTTTCACTGTTCTGTTTTTTCTACGGAAAAATCTTCTAAGCTTGTAAAAGATTAAAGTTGATAATTATACTGTTCCAGTACAATCGTGCATGAATCTTGCATTAATGTTAGTAGAATATTCACTCATATTTCTGAGCATGCACCGTCCCAACTTTGGATAAAGAAGCTTACAACACTAGACTCATTACCATTATTATGATAATTATAAACACCATCATCATCATCATCATCGTCATTATAATTACAATTAGTACCCTTATCTCACCTCGAAAAAGTTCACGAAGAAAAACTAAAAGTCGAACAGAAAAAGAAAAGGATGCGAACTTTGTGCTGGTGCTGCTGCTGTCTGGTGCACACCTGGCCGTGCTGTACATCAAAGACCAAGTCAAGTCAAGTTTGTTAACTAAACAGGAAGATTATTGTACTTTGGCATCTGTCAGAAGATCACTCGCTTCCACTGCTTCTACTGGCACACTTTGTTAGTAGTACGAAAAGGGCGAACCTGGTAATAAGTTAGACGGCACGGGACCAGACTGAAACCGGTGAGATTCTTGGATGTTACATTTTTCGACGCTGCTGCCGTGAGCACTTTGAAGGATTTCTCGTTACCGTCGAAGCCTCGTTTGTTCATTTTGATATTGGATAAAATAGCTCTGGAGGAAAATGATTTGTAGTACAGTGAAGTTTAAAGAGTGTTTAGTTTTACATCCAGCGAAGCGGAGGCGCATTAAAGAAAGACTACTGATTTGATAAAAAGAAGATTCCGACCAACCGCGAAATACATTGTTAAGTTTACTTCGACGCAGTGACAAATTTATAATGAACTAAAGAGCGGAACGGTGAAAATTTGGTCAAATATAATAAAATATTCACTGATTATGTTATGTGACTTCGTAGCCGAAACTCGATTACGGATACGCTTGTAAAAATCGCTGTTTTAAAATGCTACCATATGGAAAGGACGAAAATAACATATACACTTATAATATTTTTTAAATGTAGGTACCCGGCAATTAAATTTTTATTAAAACCGAAGTGACCGACATTATTAGTGGTGAACGAATATACCTGCATGTTAAATATGGATATAAGCTGAACACGAAAACCGATGAATCCGTTGTTTATCTCCAGCGCTCCCCAGGACGCTATTATCGATAACCATTATAATCGGATTTCCGTGATGGTGAACCATAGCGGCGTATGTGAAAAAAATAATAATATTCCATCTCGGAAAATTACCCATCGAGATTGAAACGGGAACCGGAACCGAAAAATGCCTCGAAAAAGCAACAAGCGAATACAAACCAGTTCAAAGATTAGGCAGTCCTTTTTTTATTACGGTAGTAAAAATAAAAACGCTCCTAAATGGATTTCAAATTGTGTGTTGGCGAAGGAAGCAAAAAAAAAAGAAACATAAGAGGGCACGCACGGACCGAAACCGGTGTACACCGCGGGTGGCTCAAATTGTGGGTGGTTTCGGGCACCCGCCGAGTGTTGGTGCGTGGTGGAAGGACTTGTCACAAAAATATAGGCCCCTTGTTGGCTCAGTGGGCGACGGGAAACGCATATCGGAAGCTTTCCTCGCGAAAGTATTCAGTTTATTGACCAAAGGTACGGTTATTTCGCTACATACTATACGGCGTTCAACTTTGAGCTTTTAGCAACACAAAAAAAATTTGCATATTGCACAGGAGTACAGCAATGGAGCTCTCCATGGTCATATCAACAATCGGTATTTGAATCCGTGGCAGCAATACAAAAGCTATTGTTGTGCGATTGTGCTCAACTATCCCACGGGGATTTTTACATCGGCATTCGTTCGACCTCGCCAAAATAAAACCGACTCCCGGAGGTGGTCCTGTGCGGCCAAGTAGGCGAGCAGCGGACGGGGTTTTGTTCAATGGGGAGAAAATTGGTTTTATGGATGGTTTCCCAATCTGAAGGGGCTCCGATTTTTATACGTGAAATAATGATAAGGCTTTTCAAATGTTAAAAATATAAAACCAGAAACAATTCTACGGTTCAGTATTTCTGTCATATCTATTTTCGATGACAGTGTGGTCCATAAAGGTTGAGGTAATAATTGAACTGGATTATGTGTTTGTTTGTGTCAGTCATTCGGCTAGCCCCGATCAAAATTACCGAATCAATTGACCGTAGCAATCAAATTGTTGTGTAGCATATTTTTTGTTTATTAAATTTCGTTTTTTGTCCGTAGTAAATTTATCCGGTTATATTCACTTACAGGATCGTTATGTTTCATTTGTTCCCAGGCTCGTACCCAAGATTTGGTTTCGGGAGAGACTCACAGATAAAAAACCTTCTATTCAAAATGTTTCTCTTCGATTTTTGAACGAAACCAAGCGATTGTTTGTGCATTAACTAATATAACATTTTGCGCACGAGAATGTGAATCAAGATTTCTGATTGTGAATCAAAAAACCGAACACCGTGAATTAAAAAATTTGGTAACAAAACTAAAATTGAGATTATTTTTCAAATTGTGGGAATTGTATATTACACAGAGTATCAGCAGGTCTTATGCGCTCTTTTTATTGCACTGAGACAAATTTGTTCTCATTCTCAGAAGACAACCATGCGCAGGCGAAGAGCTGCTCTCACAAAAACTCGTTCGCACATTTATGTACCGCGTCAGAAATGAATGTTCAACGCTTCCTTTACTCTCGGCGCATTTAGCGAGGTGCGAGTGCTCCAGTTTAATAACATTTATACAATTTGTAAGAATATTACACCGTACATTTTTTGGCAGTGTTTTCTGAGAATTGTTTAATTACTTTCGTTGGCGTACGGCACAATTGTTAATAATTAGGTTTTCAAAAGCGGGAAAAAGTATCTGTGAATATTCAATCATTCTAAAGCTTTTTTATCTACTTCTTGAAAATCCTTGTGCGATCTTGCTCAATATCACCTTAAGTCTTATTTAAAATTGTTTGCGTGGTCATACATAAAAACTATTCAAATACGATCTAGAATTAAATATACTTATCTCGTTAGTAATTTTGATTATATTAAACTACTTTTCGAACCTGATAACATCAATAATTGGTGTAATTTTTTACACTTGACGAATTTTGATTCCGAAAAGTATTTGAATAGACATATATTATCGAACTTAATTCGTCAAGATAAAAATATTTCGGTTCGTCATCAATATCCAGTATTCAAAAATCTTTTAGATCTCAAACAACTTGTATGTAAAATAGTGGGTTGTAATCTGTTAGATAAAATACATAACATTCAAAATGTGGAATGAATCCCGCAGCCGAGGGAAACACGGAGAAAGTTTCCATGCAAAAATCAACACATTTGTTCTGAAAATACTGGCTAAGATTTTATCCGGTTATCCCATTCAAAGTATTTTTTCCCGGTTGTTGCACTTTACTTTAAACGTTTTCTGCTCTGGAAAGCTCTAGTCTGGTATTTGCACACAAAATATAAATTCGGGTTTCGTATTCAAAACTACTTAAAGGGGCCGATCCGGCGAACGACCAAAATAAGGTTAAAACCGGGTATAAATAAATGATATAAAAAAAAACTTGAAAGGTTTCAACGATAAGTTGCACTTATTAGCTATTCATATAACGCTCAATCACGTTTTGGAATCCGCTATGTTTCAAACAGTATCACACACAGGGTTTTTTTGAAAAAAAAACTTTAAAAATAAATTTTTAATTCATGTCTATTCATGTTAACTTCAACATGTGTATTAGGCCGCAGTAAACTTTTTTGTTGTTGTCGCTCATTTGAATCACGATGTAAAAAATTAAAATTATAGTGGTCTATACCTCCAAAATGGTATCGATCGATTTTTACGAACTTAGATTCAAAGTATGAATGGTGCGTTTGAATTGATGTAGCAAAATCCTGCACTCCTGTTACTTCTGTGTATGATATTCAAGCTAAATAGGGTAATACTAATCAGTTGCATAGCACGCACAAAGATTGGATATGTTTTTCTTATAATTATAATTGTTATTCAACGCAGCATGTATTAGCTGTTGTTATTGATGATATTACTCCACTACGACGGTATTGCTTAATAAATTTCAAATACATCACGACGAATGGAATTTCGATGCGACCGACGAAATAAACTCACCAAACGAGCCCAAAATTATAGATATCGGATAATCCATATCCAATAAAATTGATTGATAATCAGCTTTGACGTTTACATCACTTATGCCATTATATCACCGGAGTGACAGCCATTTGAACTTCAAACCTGTTTAATGAACACAGAGTAGCATTAAAACGAACCTAACTTTGTTGAAATGTTGATTCCGAATCAGACAGTGATACTGAATACTGATAACGATGAAGACATTCATTCCACAGTATTCTATTGTACACAAACCACCAATAAACGTCAAATATGGACTAGATTTACCGTTCGTTTGATGTCATCGTGTGAAACCCAATTGGGATACGTTCACTTAACTTAACTTCCACTTCATACTGGTAAAAAGAGCAGGTAGTATGAAAATGAAACATAAAACATAGCTCAGTTAAGCCCTACCGGCCTCTTCAAACCCCGGATGTTTGGAGCGTAATGCAATCAACATCTTATTCAAGTCGTTCGATATCTTATTCATTTAATTCAATAATGAAGCTAAAAACTGTAACACATATCTTTATCAAATTGTAACCCAAATTAATTGTATCTGATGATGTTTGCAATACCGTCAAGTCCATCAACCACGGGAGGGAAAAATAATTTGTTTCAAAATTGATTATAATATCTACAATAAATATGTTATATGAAAAGATAATACTGACTATTTTTATTTACCGTGAATAAAATAAATTGCTTATTCCCACCCGGCTCTAAACGACGATTCAAATTTTTGTTGTATCCGAAAATATGCAATAATTTTTGATAGGACCATAAGACCTTTCATTTGACCCTAAGGTTGGGAATAACGGTTCTGTAATCTCTAAGAACAGTGAGTATTTTTAAGCATATGACTATTATCTTCTGTCGTTAATCGAAAACCGGGAACCAGGATAGCCGAAATCGATTTATTTAGTTGCCTACTGATAATGACTATCGATTTGCGTAGTTTTGAGACCAGTTTAGAAAAAGTTTTACGTTTTTTGTTCCGCCGCTTCAAGTGACGGTGTGTAATATTTACCACGTTTTATCCTGTAACTCCGTAATTCGGAATTCGGATCCAGATGAAACTCAGGAATATCGTATGGGACTACAAGACCTGATATTTGAAACTAATTTGAATTTGTTAAAATCGGTACATCTCCGAGAAAACCTAGTGAGATTATTTGACACATACACACACGCACACACATACATTGCTCAACTCGATGAACTGAGACGAATGGTGTGTGACTTCGGGCCAATTTTTAAAAGTCGGATTTTCAAGTGATTGTATAACTTTTCTAAAGACTGTCCCAGAAAGTATTGACGCACTTTGATTTCGCTGTAAATAATTCACAAGTGTTAGATATTCAAACTTCATTCGATATACTGATAATATTAGACTACAACAACCGAATATTATTCTCAAAATTTGCTACTTAGCCATTGTAGACTAGCTGGCGCACCTTCTTGCGAACGTTCCTCATTAAATTCCGTACAGACTTCTTGGCGACAAGTTTTGAAACTTTTTTCCAATCTTTTTCGATCTGTTAAATGGTTTCGGCTGCCGAGACATCCTTGTGGCTTCGAATCATGGGTAGAAGTCGTTTTTGTAAACATTCCTTGATGTATATTTCGCTGTTCATTGAAGCAGTGGTGATGAAGGGTTTCGAAATATTCCCGTAGCTACAAATTGCTTGCCAGACCATAGCTTTCTTACCAAATTTTTCGACTTCAATCGATGTCTCGGACTGGTTTAACACTTGCCCTTCTCGCACCGTATAATATTGTGGTCTCGGCAAGGATTTGTAATCGAGTTTCACGTAGGTTTCATCGTCCATGATTATGCAGTTCAAATTTCCAGCAAGAATCGTATTGTACAGCTTTCGAACCCTCGTCCTGATCGATGCTTTTTGTTTCGGATTACGTTTTGCTTGTTTCTGTTTCTTATAGGCTCGAAGATTCATACGTTCTTTAGCACGAAGAACATTTGACTTCGAAGTGCCCACTTTTTTAGCCACATCCCGAACTGAAACGTCCATCTTTTGCTCGAACGCCTTCAGTATACGTTTATCCAACTGAGAATTAGCAGGACCTTTTTTTTTCGACCCGTTTTCGGTTTATCCTCAAAGGTTCAGTGCAACACAAATCCAAATAACTTTCCATCCGTCAAACTTTGAATGGAGCCGTAGTTTTCGTTACACTTGACCACTCAATAAAAATAATTCGATAGTTACATCAAATTTTAACCAACAGTTAAAATCATTCGCGAAATGGAAAGCACAAACATTTAATTTTATCAATCACCTTTGATTGTCTCGCCAGGTATTAAAAACGAACGGGTGAAACTCCAACTGAAACATTTCATTTAAACAACGTGGACAGGATACTATTGTTTTTGATCTGCTACAAGACTAGTGTTAAAAAAAGGCTGAACAACATATTGTCTCGTTTTTGGGCTCGGTACTGTCACGATATTCACGAAGGATTAACACAACTGATCGATTATGTTTACAAGTAACACTAATTTGAAGCGTTCCCATTCTTGGTTGAAACTTCACTGGATATTTTTTTAAAATCGTGTTCATGCATTTCTCCAGTGAATGAAATTATGATGAGACTATTTGTCAATGCAAATTAATTTAACAAAATTTCCATAATGTTTTGTGAAAACGAAAAGTCTACGAAAGTATGAACGTGGTTTATGCATGGTCCCATAAAGAGAAGTGCTTTCCCATATCTTATTTATTTATTTATGTGAAGCAGGAAAAAGCCCGATGGAGCTGAAATATCACAATCTCTCACTGCAGCAGGCATAAAACCTCCTCAACGATTATATGAACAGATTACAATAATCCAATAGATACATGTATGTACTTAATACTTACAATTAAAACTAACTATAAAGTAATTAGATGACACTAAACGGGTCAACGATGGTGATTTTACATTAAAACTAGAGAAAAGGAGAAATATGCTTTGAAAGGGGGGTAGAAGTAGGAAGTGGTAAATGAGAATTTGTGAACGAAACGAGGTTAGATCAGGCATGTAGATCTAATTAATAATCGAAAATATGGTAGAAGAACGATGAAGAGAGGAGAAGAGGAGATACAAAAAGATTAGTTTCAATGAGCGGATTTATTAGTTTTCAATGGAGAAGGTGGAGAGACGAAGGGGTGATCGAGCGGGAAGATTTAACATTAATACTACAACTGCATAAATAAAGAATCATGGAATAATCGTTGTATCGCATTATGAGAGACTATTGAATAAACGGCACATACTGGAAAAATGTTCATTATATCCGTAATTGGTTCGTATAAATGGATGAGAACGAAGATTACGACGATGAATGTCAAAATTGATCAAATAGATCAGGACTGTTAACACGTGATTGACTTAGTTCAGCAATGAAGACAGCCTTGCAAACGTTCTTACGTACAGACAGCGGATCTAGCTCAATAAACCGACAGCGGTCTTTGTAACTAAGAAGGTTGAATGGTTCCCTCCACGGTAAATAGTCCGGATTCGGTTTCCGGTTCCGAAATTTCAGAGTGATAAGTGTTAAATTTTATAAGTGAACATGTAAAAAGAAACAAAAAACTCCACCACATTTGAAGGAAATTTCGAATCTTGAATGCATATCCGAATCCACCTAATATTTTTAAGGTACGCGAAGGTAAAACTAAATAGTTTGGAAGCCCCTGTGCTAATAGGTGATCGGAAAAACCGGGCAAAAGTCGGAAATTTGGTTTCAGCGGAAAAAACCGGAAAAAAGTCGAAAACTTCAACGTAAAACCGGGAAAAATATTACCAATCCAAATATTAATCACAAAAATCTGCATCATAATATTTTTAAACAGCGAGTGAAAAACAGAAGGCAATACCCAATTTTGCATTTGAGCGAGAAGTTCAGTAAATGTGCTGGAACAATCTATTGTCCCACACAGGTTGGGGACCGGTATAGCGTGATGGATACGTTGATGCCTTCCACACAACCTGCCTAGGTGCGATTCTCAACTCCTGGCGAGTTCCAGTTTTTCTGGACCGAAGATACGAATGACCTTAAGGTTAAAACGTCTATAATCGAAACAGAAGTAAAATTCTATGATGAACTATCCATTGGAAATTGGGCCGACACTCTCGTCCAACGGTTTTTAAGAGTTTAACACTTGCAAAAATGCTTGCAAATCTCATCGGAAAATTGAACAAAAACCTTTTTTAATTCACCTAGTGGCCTTTCTCATATTACTTATGTTTTCAAAAACACCACTAGAAGATTCTGTCAAGATTATTTTACAAACTTGAATAAAATCAAAAACTTTCTTTGGTAAAAACTAGCATCACCTTTTCGATTTGTAAACAGCTATGTCAAGTTAACATTGATTTAATGTGACAACCCTGCACGCTATACAAAATTGAACAAAGCAAACTGTGTGCTAGGCGGGTGCGTTTTCTTCTTCTTCCGTACCAGCACGTACCGATGCATACCGATTTAGCATAATTTTGTATGACAGTTTGAAAGTTTTGATACTCATTGCCCTATAATTCCGGAACCGGAAGTCGGATCTGGATGAAATTGCACAGTGTCTTGTACGACACTGAGAGTTTCAATTTGAGTCATGATTTGTGAAAATCGGTTCAACCGTTGCGGAGAAATTGAAGTGAGTTCCGGTTTTGGAGCTTTTCTTCACTATTACCGGTACGTTTGGAAGCAGAAACCGGGCACTAGTAGTCCCAAAGTAGTTTTATATATCCACCAACTAGATGAATTTGCCAGTAAATTTTATAAAAATGTGCACCTCGTTTCACCATCGCTTGTGGAAAAATACACATGGAATAGAAAATTTTTACTAATCGCACTGTAATTCCGGAACCGAAAGCCGAATCTGGAACAACTTTTCGGGGATTTTTTAAAGAATTTCAAGACCTTTCATTTGCGTCTTAGTTTATTAAAATCGGTTAAGAAATTTACGAGAAAATTGAATGCGCATTTTCTCATAGACTTGCACATAGGTATTGTCTTGTAATTCCGGAACCGGAAGTCGGATCGGAATTAAATTCAACAACGTTCTATGGGAGCATAAGACCTTTCATTTGAATCTTTGTGAAAATTGTTTTTGAAAGTCTGAAAGAAGCCATCTCTGAGAAAATCGAGTGACACATACACATTCACACACACACATTTGCTCAGTTCGTCGAGCTGAGTCGAATGATATATGACATTCGGCCTTCCGGGCCTCGATTCAAATGTCAGTTTTCACAGTGATTGTATAACCTTTCTATATGAGAAAGCAAAAATTATTTTAAAAATATAGGATCCTTTATATTTTTAGGTATGGTAATGATTGCTCTAATTTCATCATAATTTGTTTCAGTAATGTCATATTGCTAAAATATTTATGTGAGATATTGAAAAGGACTCACAAAACTTTTGTTCAGTGAATCTGTGTTTATTTTTCATTTCATTTTTCCTCAACTTTTGGAACTGATAGACTTTTAACGTCAATTGATGTAATGATTTAAAAAATCTATCAAAGTTTCCCAAATTAAATAATCCAAAGTCCCAATTTAAATCTCAGCCATATTTCCCGAAGCCGTTTTATGGTTTACATTGCTTTCGTTATGAGATCTGTATCCTAGTCGATTAGTTCCAAGGTGGTAGGACATAAAATTAACTGAATTAATCATGGCTTTATTTGAAATTCCGGTAGATGATATGAATCAAAGTCTGTTTTAGTAATCGGTTGTCAATAATTGGATTCGTGGTTTCCAGCACAATCAAAGTATGAAAACTCATCTGAGGGTTCCACTAATTGAATAGCGCAAGCGAATTACCGCAATTGACAGTTTTTTTTTGACAAACCCTGGTAGTGACGATATTGTGTTAGGTTCGCAGTGCAATCATGTCGATTATAATTTTTCAATCGAACTGAACTTTCCACTTTCACTTCCGGAAGGAAGTAAATGCTTTGAAATTAAGGCATGGATTGTTGTTAGTTTTCCAGAACGACAAACGTCCATATTAAGAATTTTGGAAGAATTTTGTTATATGTTGTTAAAATTCGGTTTTACGGGAGGAGAGATGTTCCTTATTGATTTATTTTCAACCTTAGGTATAGCAAAACATAATAAAAACTGTTACTTGCGCTTAATACAAACCGATTACTTGTAAATAAAGCCCTTAGATGACTAAAATAAGGCTTTTTGCTTTTCTTGTAATGAATATTTCCTACTTATATACAGTGGTGGTAAATTTCGAACCGAACGCCAATGCTTCTGCAAATTTACTCAAAAATGTTAACCGAGCGTAAGCATGCGATAGGTTCGAAAACTATTCCCTCGTTCAAGGATGGCTTTTATCGTATCAAAGAACGCTCACTGGCAACTCTTCACACGATTGAATCAGTGCCATCAAAGAGAGACGGATATCATCGCAACAACAAAAACCCAGCATGGCTCATTTAACATAGAATCGACACCAGTGCGAGAGCGAATTTCTCTCGATGACATTTCTGAGAATCAAAGGTTAGCACGCTGCTGTGGGGATCTTCTCTGAAGCAACAAACGGTCGCTTATTCTCGTTTTGCGATCCGATTCTGTATGGGCAGTGGATAATTGCGATATAATCATTTAACTATTGCCGCTTATTCTAACTATGTGCTTATAACCTTTGTATAATTTGTGTCTATGAAAATGTATGTGAATGCTCCACACAAGGGTTTTTAAATATTGCAACCTAGTAAGAGAATCATCAAGTCGAATCATCAATTCGATTTTCTGCGATAATTGTCAACTTGCGATTCTCTCTTGGTAAATTCCACACAGCGGCGATCACTATCAGACTGAAATTTTCTTTAAGGGCCATGAAATACTCAGAGTATGAAGTGGAGCGAAGAAATGTAGAAAAATTCTCTCGAGGTTCACGCATTGAGAGACTCGAATTATTGTAGCATCTTCTACCGGATTGAAAATGTTGCATACAATATAGATAAAAATCGAGCAGCTTCTGTCAAATTTTCAGCAATCACCAACACTGCCCTCGTTTAATGCGAAGGTGTTCTGTGCTCGGTGTTCGGCGAAGCAATCTGTTTCGAACCGTTCGGTTGGCGGACCATCGGCGAGGGTCGAGTAAACTGCGTTCGATACGATGCTTTGTTGATTTCAAGTCTCGCATCCTAGTTTTGAAATTATCAATGCACACGTGATCAGCACAAAAAAAATTCTTTTGCTCAATTGATAAAACGATCAAAAGCAATTGAAATGGCATTATTTTGGACATTATCAGTGTGCGTAGTAAGTTTTTGATCTTTTGCAAATTTTATGGTTTTTGGTTATAGAATCAATAACAATAAGAAATGAATAATTTGGAACATTTTCAGTGAGTGTATGGTAGCTGAATATGCAAAATTTGTAAACTTTTTGACTATAATTTGGACATTTTCAGTAAACGTAGAGTGGCTCAATAGGAAAAAGGGATTTATTTTTACTTTTTCAAATTCGATGTTTAATAAATTGGTTAGTCAATAGCAAATAAAATTGAGTTATTTCAGGCATTTTCAACGAGCGTAAGGTACCTGTATATGGAAAATATTTTGACTAATGTCAATTCGATGCTCTATTGATTGGTGAATCAATAGCAGTTCAAATAAGATAATGTTAAACATTTTCAGCGATCGTAGGGAGGTTATATAAAAATTTGAAAATGTTTTGATTTATGCGGTTTTAATGTTTAACTGATGAGCAGGTGGAATTGGATGATTTTGGACGTTTTTAGCGAGCGGTGGTTCAATATGAACATTTTGACTTTTGCATGTTCGATGCTATAATCATTAGTGCATTAATTGCAATTAAAGTTAGTTAATTGTGGATATTCTCAGCGAGTGCTGGATGGCTTAATATAGAAAATAGTAATTTTATACTATTTCCAATTCCATACCAATAGTGGTAAAAAACACCAAACACCAATGCTTTGTACATATTTGTTCAAAAATATTTTCCTAGCTAAAATATGCAAAAGCTTTTCATTCGGTTTACGGTAAAGTTCGCTTGCTGTTCAGCAAAGCAATATATTCCAAACACTTCAGTTGACAGACCATCGGGGAAGGTCAAATGAGCTCCATTCGATGCGTAATTTTATTATTTATGGTTAACATGACATGCCTACCTAAAGCATCAAAACTAATATTCTATTTCAGTTGATAAGCAAAGAAATAGCGCGTCTGAAATCACAGGCACTTCGAAGATTTGCATGTTTAAATCCTATGGTTCACCATCACTACTATTGATATATTAAACAATACAGCATCCAATTTGCCAAAACAATTCACTATTTCTCATATACAGTTACGTTATTTCTCATATAAAACCACTCTACGCCCACTGAAAATGTCCAAAATTATCATATTCGAATTTAATTCAATCACCAATCAATAAAGCATCAGATCTGCAAATTCAAATACTAACATTTTTCAAATAGAACCACACTACGTTCGCTGGAAATGTCCTATTGGAACTGCTATTGATTCATCAATTAATAGAACATTGCATCAACATTGAATAAATAAATTAATTAATTAATAAATTAGTCAAAAATTTTGAAATTTTCCAAATAGCACCACCCTTCGGACGTCGAAAATGTCAAAACTATCACTATTAAATGGAATATAAAATCAGCAAAAGTCAAAATATTTACAAATTTTCATATTGCGCCACCCTACGCTCGTTGATAATGCCCAAAATTATCCTAATCGTAAAGCTATTGATTAACTAATCAATAGAGTATCAGGTTTGAAATAGTTTAAAAATTTGCAATTTGTCACATTGAGCCACTCTACCTACATTCACATAAAGTATGCAAAATTATTTAATTCGAACTTCTACATATTGATTCATCAATCAACGGATCACCGACTTGGCAGTAGTCCAAAATTCCACAATTTTCCATATATAATCACCCTACGCCCACCAAAAATAACCAAAAAAATAAATTTTGTTTACTATTGATTCACCAATTAGTCAAACATAGAATTTTGAAAAGTCAAAATATTTACAATTTTCTATATTGAGCCACCCCACTCTTGCTGGAAATGTTCAAAAACACCATACTCTGCTAAACTATCCAAACACTCTAACGACCTGCCGTAGCTGACAAAGTTCGGTTCATCCGAAGCAACAGCCTATAGTACTCGAATCGGATGTTCATGAACATACTAGTAACGATAGGCTCACAAACTAAAGCATCAGTTTTTTCACCATCAGCATCGCTTCTTCGTTCGGCGATGCTGACTCGAACGATGGTATCGGCAAATTTATACTCGCGATGGTGAATCGCTTTTTGGTTCGGAACAAACACGTTTTGCGTGTTCGGAATCGATGCTTTACCACCACTGGTGAAAAATCGCCTTTAATTGTCTCTCGGTTTCAGCAGTTTATAAGGCACCCAACTGCCTTGCCTTTGAATCATTCCCATGGATTTTAATCGTACAGAAACTGATAGTTGAGTCACATCCAATGATTCTGCAAGCTCCTCTGGCGTTTGACTCGGATCTTCATCGAGTAATGCCTCCAACTGGTTGTCTTCGATTTTTTTTTTCGGTTGTCCGGAGCGAAGCCTATCTTCAACATCCAGAAGAATTTCATTCGCTTTCCAATCTATTTTCTCCGTTAGATATTGATCAAATTTATGAATTGAATATTAATGCCAATTGTCTGACCTCTTGTAACTATCGACATCAGCTGTTACTATTCAATAATCCCAATGCCATAAGCCAACAACAGCCTACTGAGTCTTCAGAATGCTTTCTTTGCTACTATTCTGAAAGTTATAATCGAATTTCCCACACCAGTTGAATAATGGAAAACGATTAGCCGCTTCACCGTTCGGATTCCGGTCGACAAATTAATCTCATTACACAACCAATTTCCCGCCACCAAAGTCGATCAAGCAGTAATCTATACTCATCTCATCTTCACCGCAGATTACCTGTTTCAGTTGTTCTCAACCATCCATCATCGATCTGTGGTGGAATTTGATTGGACAAAAAAAACAAGAAGAGACAGTGGCGGTTTGACGGAGCATTCATTCGCACATTCCGCGTCCATCGCGTCCAACCGCAAACACAAGGGCCACTATGGTAACAGCATCGTATCCGATTGTAATCTGGTGCTGTTATCCTTGTCTGGTCATTCCGTGGCCATCGCCGTCGAACGTGTCCGGAGCTAGTTTGATTTGTCTAGGATGAAATTCTGCGAGAAATGGTTGCATTCCGTAGCGATTCTGATGATTCCCTTTTCATCACGGTAACAATACGGTTATCCGTACCCGTGTGCAGAGCACCAATCGAGGTAATAGATTCCCAGTTGCAGGCGGAATGATATTTCGATACGTCACTACCATGCCAGCACATATTATTGGTTTGGTCTGCCGCTAGCAGCAATAAATTGCCATCAATCCATCCATTTGATTGTTGTCAGTGGGAAATGGGTATTGACTTTCAGCAGGAACGTATTGACTTTCCGAGTTGGAAGATGAGTTGTATATTTTAATATCGAACACTAGTTAAACTAGAGAAATCACACCTAGGAAAATTTCGGACAGTTCAACCGAATTTGATAATTGATTGGACATTGGACATACCTCATTATGCTATTCGTTTTTCCATAGCGAGTAGAATAATTAAATTATCAATGTTTGGGGCTTAAGCGGTTAGTGATATGAAGCTAAGCCGTTTTTAAAACGAAAATAAAAACTCCCCTTCCAGATATTCTTAAACGAGTTGATAAAACTCTGAAAGATTGTAATCCCAATTTCGATATAAACCTCAACCATCTGAAGGTCTCCAACCCTACATCACCCAAAATAAAACCGTTACCAAAAGTTTACAAAACTGGCAATGAAATAAGAGAAATTATTTCTTCAGTTGGAGCTCCCACCAAAAAAACCCCAAATGGCTAGTAAAAGAATTCAAAACTATGTCAAACAAATTTTTTAATCGATCAGTATACAATACGCAAGAGTTCGATAATCAAGAGATAATCTAGGGAAAGAGGTGCTTCCATTTCCCTCCTGCGAGGATTGAGGGGCACTTCGTTCGTGATTCGTCTCGTCATCCATTGCCGCATCGATGGTATTGTTGTTGATTTCCGTCTTCTTTTCGTTGCTAGTTGCTGTAGATGCACCATTTTGTACATTGGTTGCAATTGCTGGTTGGTTGGAGGGTAAGTTGTTAACTGCAGCTGGTGTACTTTGTTCTATAGGGGATGATGATGGGTTCGTTGAAGGGGATGCTTCATTGTTGTTGGTGGCTGTCACAGGTGTACTGGGGTTGCGTGGGGTTGGTGTGAAGGAAGCACCGTTGTTCTCTGGTGTAGTTGTCTCCTTGTCCAGTTTATCACATGGCTTACCGTAGTGAACAGCTTTTTAGCAATATTGACATGTGGCCATCTGATTGTCATAGGTAACAAGTGATTTGCACGGAATTCTTGTATCTTGACCGAAAATCACATAAGAAGGTATAGGCCTCTTCAAGTATATGCGTAATAAACGTACGCCATTTAGACCGGGAAAAAAATTCTTCCACTTCTCTTTTTCGATAGAGAGAATCTCTCCGTATTGGGACATAGTTTTACGAATATAAGGATCGGCCACGCTTGAGGGAAGATCATGTACACGCACTTCTATAGCACTATCTTCCATATATACTGGAATGTTGTACTTAATGTTCTATATTGTCTTTATTGTCTTCGATTAGAGTTAACCTTTTCCCAAGACCTCCTGCACGTCCAAGTGCATTAGATTTATCTCTTTGTTCGACTTCAATTCGACTAGATTGCACCTGGAAAGTATTTCCTGATTTACATGGTAGCGATCATTTACCAATCATCATCTCAATTAGCAGTAACAAAGGCATTGCTAATTCAGTTAATATTCCATATGATTTGACAAAAAATATTGACTGGATTAAATACCAAAGTAATATTTCAAGTGTCTTAACTTCAATGGAAGAGCTTCCCCCACTTGAAGAATATGACTTCCTCGTTTGTTCGATTCTGGAGGCCGCAGAACAAGCCCAAACCAAACGATTTCTTGGTCCATCGTCTAACAGAAGACCTCCAAATCCTTGGTGGGACAAAGAGTGCTCAGATGCTAAACACGCGAAACAAAATGCTTTCAAGACGTTTTTAAAACGAGGAGGAGGAACTCCTCAGAATTTTGAAAAATTCTTGGTTTTAGAAACCAAGTACAAGAACATACTTCGGGTTAAGAAATGCAGCTATTGGAGACATTTTGTGGAAGGTTTGTCAAGAGAAACCTCAATGAGCACTCTTTGGAATACGGCCAGACGAATGAGGAATCGTAACGTAGGAAATGAGAGTGAGGAGTACTCGAATCGATGGATATTTGATTTTGCGAGGAAAGTTTGTCCAGATTCCGTTCCTACGCATAGCATTGTTAGGGAGTCTTCTTCAAATGATGATTCCATTGATAGCCCCTTTTCAATGATGGAATTTTCCATAGCACTCATGTCTTGTAACAATAACGCTCCTGGATTGGACAGAATTAAATTCAACTTGGTGAAGAATCTGCCCGACCTCGCAAAAAGACGTTTGTTGGAATTGTTCAACAAGTTTCTTGAGCAAAATATTGTTCCACCTGACTGGAGACAAGTGAAAGTTATCGCCATTCAAAAGCCGGGGAAACCAGCTTCCAATCACAACTCATATAGACCCATTGCGATGTTGTCCTGCATCAGAAAATTGTTCGAAAAAATTATTCTACGACGTCTCGACACTTGGGTCGAGACGAACGGTTTGTTGTCAGATACTCAGTTTGGCTTCCGTAGAAATAAAGGGACGAATGATTGCCTTGCATTACTTTCGTCTGACATCCAAATTGCCTTCGCTCAAAAGCAACAAATGGCATCTGTATTTTTAGACATTAAAGGAGCATTTGATTCAGTTTCCATTGATGTTCTTTCAGACAAGCTCCACCAACATGGACTCCCAGCGGTTATAAATAATTATTTGCACAACCTTTTGTCAGAGAAACGCATGCATTTTTCACATGGCGATTTGGCAACAATCAGAATTAGCTACATGGGTCTCCCGCAAGGCTCATGCCTCAGTCCGCTCCTCTATAATTTTTACGTGAATGACATTGACAGCTGTCTAGTAACCCCATGTACACTAAGACAATTGGCAGATGATGGCGTGGTTTCAGTTACTGGATCCAAAGCTATTGATCTGCAAAAACCATTGCAAGATACCTTAGATAAATTGTCCGTTTGGGCTGTTCATCTTGGTATCGAATTCTCTGCGGAGAAAACAGAGCTGGTCGTCTTTTCAAAAAAGCATGATCCCGCGCAACTTCAGCTTCATATGATGGGAAGAATAATCGAACAGGTTTTGACTTTCAAATACCTCGGGGTGTGGTTTGATTCCAAATGCACGTGGGGAGGACACATTAGGTATCTGATAACGAAATGCCAACAAAGAGTAAATTTTCTTCGAACAATAACAGGGTCTTGGTATGGTGCTCATCCGCAAGATCTAATAAAATTGTATCAGACAACGATACTTTCAGTGATGGAATATGGATGCGTTTGTTTTCGTTCCGCTGCAAATTCTCATATTATCAAACTTGAGCGAATTCAGTACCGTTGTTTGCGAATTGCTTTAGGCTGCATGCATTCGACACATACAATGAGTCTTGAAGTTCTGGCGGGAGTTCTTCCATTAAAAGATCGATTTTGGGAGCTTTCATCACGCCTGCTAATAAGATGTGATGTGCTGAATCCCATGGTAATTAATAATTTCGAACGACTAGTCGAGCTTCGATCTCAAACAAAATTCATGACAGTATATTTTAACCATATGTCACAGGAAATCAACCCTTCAAGATATATTCCTATCCGTGTCAGCCTCCTAAATGTACCTGACTCAACTTTATTTTTCGACACATCCATGCAGCGCGAAGTGCGTGGAATCCCGGACCACCTACGCTCTATGGAAATCCCAAAAATATTTTCAAGTAAGTTCAGGCATATTAACTCTGAGAAAATGTTTTACACGGACGGATCGCGAATGGAAGAAGCGACAGGGTTTGGTATGTTCAACAATAATGTTTCGGCCTCATTCAAGCTTCAAGAACCTGCATCTGTTTATATAGCAGAGTTAGCAGCAGTTCATTATAGCTTGAATGTAATCGTCACATTATCTCCAAACCATTATTTCCTCTTCACAGATAGTCTGAGTGCAATTGAAGCCATTCGCTCAAACGCTGCTGGCAAAAATGAACCGTTTTTCTTGGGTAAAATAAAACAGTGTCTGAACGACATATTGAATAATAATTATCTAATCACAATAGTTTGGGTTCCGGCTCATTGCTCCATTCCAGGCAATGAAAGAGCCGATATTTTAGCCAAACGTGGTGCTATTGAGGGTGAAATTTATGAGAGACCGATTGCTTTCAACGAATTCTATAGCGCGTCTCGCCAAAGAACACTTGCCAGCTGGCAAGCTTCTTGGGATAAAGATGATCTGGGTCGGTGGATGCACTCAATTATTCCTAAAATATCGACAAAGGCATGGTTCAGGGGACTGGATGTGAGTAGAGATTTCATTCGTGTGATGTCCAGACTCATGTCCAATCACTACACGTTAGATGCACATCTCCTTCGAATTGGACTTTCCGAGACTAATCATTGTGCTTGCGGCGAAGGTTACCGCGATATTGACCATGTTGTTTGGACATGCGTGGAGTTTCGTGATGTCAGATCTCAACTAATAAATTCCTTGCGTACCCAAGGTAGACTATCCAATGTCCCAGTTCGCGACATTCTTGCTTGTCGTGACCTTCCATACATGAAACTTCTTTATCATTTCATTAAATCCATTGGAGTTCCAATTTAAATTTTATTTTATGTTAAACTGTTTTCTCTTCCATGAGTTCAACCAATAGCCAACTATAGGATATTGAATATAAGTGGTGAACTGATACAAACAATCCTGAAATAGTTATAAGATCATGTACAAAATAAATGTATTTTATTTAATGTAATTAAAATAGCAACTCGCTTGATAAAAACAGTGTTTAGATTAACTAATGAGTACCAACATACTAATATGATATTCGAAATGTATTAGGTTTAAACTACTATGTATTGTGGATGCCACGGCGAAGAAAAACTTATGTATATTGCCTATGAAATAAACGTATTTATGAAAAAAAAAAAAATTAGAGTTAACCTTTCGCACAGACTTTGGCTGTATAACTTAACACTAATGGTAACTTAATAATATTTTTGATTTAAACATGTCTTTGCTAATATTAAAATCAAACAGATGATACACGCTGTTGAAACGATGGCAACAAACATCCATTGGATTATTCTGACCATACTGTGTGCGATGAAATGAGCGTCTAAGAAAATCCGTTCTTCGCAATGATCTTCCTGGAACGTTAAAGTGAATTCTTTCGAGTAGCACGGGGCAATCGATGTTATCAGTCAGTAGATCAAAAACGAAGATCCTTTGTAGATGTACTCGTCTATTTTGCAAAGTCGGTAGGTTCATGAGAGCACAGCGATTCTCGTAACGTGGCAATTGAAGATGATTCTGCCAAGGTAGTCGTCGAAGAGCAAATCGGACGAAACACTTTTGGACCCTTTCGATCCGGTCGATGTGAACATTATGATGCGGAGCCCAAATTATAACTCCATATTCCAAAATACTTCGTACTAAGGCGATGTAAATTGTTTTTAGACAATACACATCGTTGAAATCTTGCGTGTTGCGTTTAATGAGTCCCAAAACTGCAAAGGCTTTCGCAGTAACAAAGGCAAACTGTTCGATGAAGCGGAGCTTGCGATCGAGAATGATGCCTAAGTCTTTAACAGATGAAACTCGCCTAATTGTAGCCGCCATTATGGAGTAATCGAATAAAATCGGTGAATGTGCTCGTGAGAAGTTTATTGAATTACATTTCTTGATGTTCACTGTCATGCCGTTTCTATCACACCAGCCTAAAACCCTCTTAATGTCCATTTGTAGAGCACAGCAATCTAAAAGACTTGTGATGATGCGATAGAGTTTGAGATCATCAGCATACATAATTCTGAATGACGACAATACACAGCAAAGATCGTTAACGAATAGAACGAAGAGGAGTGGGCCGAGATGACTCCCTTGTGGAACACCCGATGTAACATTGAAGGATTCAGAGAGTACGGTTCCGACTCGTACGGTAGCACTTCGATCAGTGAGATACGACATAAACCAATTAGTTATCCAATCAGGAAATCCGTTTCGTCTCAATTTTTCCACTGCGAGCTGATGAGGAACACGATCGAAAGCTTTTGAAAAATCAAAGTAAATCGCGTCGACTTGTTGCCGTTTTTCAAGTTTGTCGATCAATATTGAAACGTAGCTCATTAGGTTTGTAGTAGTAGACCGCTTTCTGACAAACCCGTGCTGATCAGTGGATATGATATGTTTTACTGAGGGGTAAATAAGATCTAACAGCATACGCTCGAATACTTTAGGTAAGCAGCTCAGAATTGAGATGCCTCTGTAGTTTGTGACGTCGTGTACGCTGCCGGTTTTGTGAACTGGAACTATCAAAGCTTTTTTCCACTTCGCTGGGAAATATTGTTCAGCAAGAGAGCGGTTGAAAAGCAGAGATACAGGTAAAGCCAAAGCAGAAGAGCACTCCATCACGAAAGACGGTGGTAGCCCGTCCGATCCTGGCCCTTTGGATCCATCGACTTGTCGTAGATTATTGTGTACTTCGCGTTCAGTGAAAGCCGTAGCAGGTAAGTTCAGTAAATACATCGGTAGACTACTCAGGTACGATTCTGACAAAGGCGGTGAGTTATTACTTAGCACACTTTGAAAGAATGACGAGAATAGGTTAGCAGAACCTGGAACTGTCGATGAAGATTGGTCGCGATAGTGGACATTAACTGGAATTCCACGGGAGGACGTTTTAGTCCGCAAATAAGACCAAAATTGCTTCGGGTCGTCCTTCAAATAGGTCTCCATCCGAGAAACGTACAACCGAAAACACGATGCGTTCAATGATTCAAATTGCAGTTCCAAACTCCGTACGAGTAGTTTATCGTCTGCATTTTTTGTCCGAAAAAATCGTTTGCGAGCCTTCCTAAGGCGATTCCGCAGATTGCGCAGTTCTTCATTCCACCAAGGTCGTCTGTTGTTAAAATTTCGCTTGCGCCTTCTTCGAGGAACGAAATGTTGAAAAATCGAATCTATGTAATTCACAATAAAACTTTTCTGTTGCTTCATCCAAATTGCCCTGCGTGAGTAATTCAACCCAATTTACACGTGAAATTTGATCATTTAATTCTTGATAATTGCATTGATTGAAATCGAAGAACATGTCCGCATCGTCATTCGAAGGCAACGAGTGTGAAACTTCAAATTTTAAAACGAAAGGGTAGTGATGGTGGTCGAGCTTCATCAGAGGCGAGGGTGGTGCGAATATTTCGCAATCATTGGCATAACTAACGAATGCTAAATCGAGTAGGTTTCCATATTGGTTCGTCAAGAAGTTTATTTGTTGTAAACCAGAGGCAATCATGGTTTCAACTAATAGAAGTTCATGTTCTGATGACGCATTGTTTGGCAGTAGACACCCTATATCCTCATCCAGGTTCCAGCATAATAACGGTAGATTGTAGTCGCCTAAAACTACAATCCTACCACGATCACCAAATTTATTGTAAAGCTCATTCACACAAAAGGCATGTTGCTCATATAGAGAAAGATCGGAGCTCGGCGGTAAATAGATAACACAAATAACGAAAGAAGTGCTATCGCATGCGACACGGACTGCTATCTGCTCAAGACGGTCCGCTGCATGAACGTAAACAGTATTGCTCTGGATAACTTTTTTGATTCCAATCAAGACACCGCCACCACGGAGATACTGGCTATTCTGAATGTTACGATCACACCGATATATATTATACTGGTCGGTAAGCTCTGCGTCGAGTATGTTGTCATTAAGCCAGGTTTCTGTGAGCACTACCACGTCGTAATCAGAGGCAGAAAGGGACGAAAAAAGTGCGTTGGTTTTCGTGCGTAAACCACGGACGTTTTGGTAATAAATTGTTATTGATCGGTTCGAGTGACGATTAGGTTTGGTTAAAGTTGAGTTATTGGATATCGATGCAGAATGTACGGTGGAATTTGAGCAAACAATGGGTGACGTTGTAGGGATAAGAGTAGACTTGACACCTGCCGTTACATTATTGATATTGAGCTTGTTGTGATTGAAATTGAAATGTCGGTCGTGGTTGGAAATTAAATTCCCGAAAAATGATTCCTTTTTGCCATGTAGACTGCAATAATGAAATAGATTTAAACTGCAGACCAACTCCGACTTTGAAAGACACAAAGGATAGTTCATCAAGATTTTTACCTTTAGGAACTAACTTGTGTACTTCAACAGTCTCATCAGTATTCAGGTTATGCTGTACTAATTCCCGTATATTCTCATCGGTGGCTTTAGGGTCGAAGCCGGACAAGTATAGCCAAAATATATCTTCAGTTGACTTACGTGATGCTAATGGGAGCAAAGCGTTAGGATCGACATCTTTCGTGCCTTCTGATAAATTCGAAGTTGAATTATCTGCATCATCATCTGTCCGGGGGCGTTTACGGGAATGTTTTGATGTTTCACCTTTACTACCGGACTCCTGAAGTGCGGCTGGAATATGCTGTAGAATTTTGTTTATTTTCTGACTGTTTCGCTCCATTTCTTGTCTTAGTTCCAGCAGCGCTCTGTTATACTCCTCACTTATGGCAGTTATCGCATTGTTTGTTGATGAGATTGTTTGCCGAAAAGTAGCATTTGCCATCATTTTTGTACAGGCGTTGCACATCCAAAAAAGATTCGAACAATTTGCAATTAGATCGCGGGTCTCGCAGGATTGATTCACGCACTTGTGATGGAATGACGATCTACAAAATCCGCTGCAAACAATTTCTTCGGCTTTGTTCAGCTCACAAGCACAGGCACAACAAACTGAGACGGAATCCATTGTTTGATTGCAAATGGATATTAAGTTTCAGATACTTCTCCGGATCAAAGTTACAGACGCTAGAAACGGGTGTACTCCAATTATACCGAATGAAGCAGGAATCGTTGTATAGTATAAAATCGTTGAAAGTAGTAAAACGGGTATGAAAATACAGAAAAACACCTTCTCGTACTCCACATAGTGCACATTGTTATTGTCTCTTGAATTGCATCCAACTCTTTATACAACTGGATGAAAACAACATTATTCGTCTTATTGCATTGAAGTAAATGCACACGTTTAATGTCAAGATGCATTTGCTCCTTAAGCAAACCTTCAAGTTCTCGTATCGAAGGTCGAATTTTGCACTGCCTGAAGTCAACAACAATTGTATTCTTTCGTGTCGGCGGTAGCTTTTGTTCGGTTGGTTCACTCATTTCGTGGTCGTTCTTTTGTTCACTACACAATACTGGTTTCTTCTGTCCTGAATGTAAGCGGTTTACGTCTGCTTAACGCTTCAAAATAAACTGTTTGAAGTTTGCACTAAGCAGTTCAACTTGAACTGCTCTGCACTGACAAGTCTAAGACGAAACGTAAGGAAAAGTAAATGAAAATATAGCCCTCTATCACACCTGAAAACACACTGGCCTCAGACCTTCCAAGGATCAAGTGTAAACCAAGTTAACTTGTGTTGGTAATTTGTGTATTACGTACAATTTATTTGGTACGTATGTCATAGATCTATGTATGCATATATGCAGTGCAACCAGTTCATCAAAGTGGCTTGCACAATTGACAATCTTTTTTTGCAATATGTTATTCTCAAATGAATGATAAGTTTGACTTTTTGGATGAAATATCAGTTTTGATAAATTTTTCACCAACGGTTGATGGGAAATTTCTTACATTTAATGAATGTAGATTTTTATTCCCTAATAAAAAAGGCGGGCGGGTAATGTCCGAGACATAACTGGATGTCGTGAATACGAAAACAACTGACATGTTCTTTAACACTTCCGAATTCAATTAGTTGGTCAATTGTATGAAATTGTATGTAGAATTTGAAACGATGCACCTAAACTAAAGCACAGATTAGTTACATTTAACATTTCGAAACACAAATATTATAAAATAACCATTATAGCTCTGGTGGCTCTAAAAAGAACCTTTTATGAAAGCATTTGTGATGGAAATCGAATTCCGATGGATGCCGCTGACTTCCGTCATCTAATTCCAGGCTGAACTGTTGTACGATACTGATATGGTTGGTGTAGGTGTAGCGTTTACAACCGATTATAATCTTCCAATAAAGAAAATATAAATTCGCTCGGTTGGTCAATGATACAATAGGCCTAATTTATTGAACGAAACTATCAATATGCTATAGGGATTCGTTTCTAGCATTCAGAAGGGTCAAATTGCGTAATTCTCTACGACATTAAACTCTGGAACATTTTTCGCAAAAACAAAGAAGGCTTCACTTGATCTAGATTACTGTGAATTTCACACAGCGAAAAGTGCAAAAATCTAACCAAGCTGTTCTAGATTTGCACTAAACTGAGGATATTTACCTTCGATTTGCGAACAACAAATCCTAATAGTTCTTTAGAAGTTATTTTCATAAACGCAAATGACTGGCAGCTGTGACGTAATCGCTCTTGTCGTAAGCGAAACTAGCTTTGCAAACGACACAAAATACATCTGCTCGCAGTGGCGATAGAATCCAAACTGATCCAATTTTTGTTAAGAGCTTTCTTTTCACGTGATTTCGTTTGTAGCTTTTTCACTAATGGGCGGTCCAACCGGCTATAAAAATAGCCGCATACAGAGTTTTAGTGTCGATTATTTCATTTCGGATTTGCATAATTTATTGAAAGAAGCTATCAATATGCTGTAGGGATTCGTTTCTAGCATTCAGATGGACCAAATTGAGGAACTCACCACGATACTTTTCAGAACATTTTTCTCGAACGATTCGTTGTACGGCAGCAGATATTTTGTTCTCTTCCTCAGAACGCGTTCTGATTGGCTGGTGTTAACATGGGTCAAATGAGACAGGTTTTTCAGACAGGCACCATTGAAATACTTCAATGCTTTTGCTATACACGTTTCAGTTGAAAAATTTCGATTCTATTGGTAGTTAGATAATATAAATCCTTTCACAGATCACTGAGCTAAATACTGAGCTGAAAACTGAGCTAAATACGAGCAAGGCAAACGCGCCTTATGGATTATCCCCTTTGATACTCGTTTATACCACGTATTTCAGAAAAGTTCAATTTTGAAATATTTGAGATTATGTCACACAACTGAAAATGTTATCATAAAATTGTGATCATATTTCCGATGGCATGTAGCAAAAATTATGTTGATTCGTTAGATACAACAAGAGATATTCACGATCAAAAACTTATCACTCTCTCAGAGGGTAAATTTTGAAAAGGCACCCCATAGTAAAGTAAGTCGTTTTTACGGCAAAAGTTAACAACACTGCTTCAATGCATTTGTACTAGATGGCGCTACACAAAATAAACAAAACTAAATATTATCTTTCACAAATGCAGTTTTCCGGAAAAATAAATAATTTTACTACAACATTCCATATCCATTGCTTTCGCGTGTTAAATTAAAGGCTCCTATTTTGAGGGTTTACTTATAGAAGGTACGTAAATCTCTATATTGCAATAATTGCTACAAAAGGAAATCCACATAGAAATGTGTTTGTTGCTAATCAAATGTGTCAGTGGAAGTAAACTGAAACTGAAATAATTTTTCTCGAACAGTTTTAAGGAAAACGGAGGAGTTTTAGACAAAGATTTTCGCTTTTCTTGAATTGCAATTTTAAGCAGATTGAACTGTTTATTTTATTTTCCAACCATATGGAAGATTTATTGATAAAATCAGGAAAAAAAAAGCGCCGGAATTTGTTTTTACGCACACATTGTTGACATTACGCATACGCTTGCAAAGAGTCTTACTCCTTAAACGAACTGCATTGAACAAACACGTGTCAACCAAACCTCTTAAAAAGAAACTCAATATCAAATTTTTGCAGAAACTGGGGATTGATTTTTCCTTTTATTTGTTCAAAACATTGTTTGAAAAAACGTCTAATTTAAAATCTTTAGATAACTTTATGTTTCGAAATTGTAGTATTGAGCTCTGAGTTTGCTCTTAGCTCTAAATTTAGTTTTTAACTCAGGTCCAGTTCCTTATTCCAGAATTCTTCTATTCGGTTCTTTTCAGAATAATAATAATTATGCGACATACTCACTCTATGCAACCCATTTTGGTAGTCGTGGCGAGAGTTTCAGAGCTTAGTTCCGCAATATGGGTTCAGAATTCACAGCCTGCGTGCTGAACTGAATTCTGGAAAAAGATTCCGGAACTGATTTCAGTTTCGAAATTGTAGTCTACTAAAATCCAACTGAATTCTGGGTCTGTTCTAAGTTGTGAATCTAGTTCTTGAGCTCAGGTCCAGTTCCTAATTCTTCAAATCGGTTATTTTGTCCTGAATACGACTTTACTATGGGGCGCCTTTTCAAAAATTACCCTGTACAAGAATGGGCAGAACTTTACCACGAATATCTTTTGATGTAGTTAACCCAACAACATATTTTTTTCTACAAGCTATTGGAAATATGATCAGGAATTCGTGATTAAATTATCAACAGCGTGAAAAAACCCTAAAAAAGTACAGGTGTGTAATGTCAGAGACAAAACTGGATGTCGTTAATACGAATAAAACTTACTTACTTTATACTTCCGAATATAAATTAGTTGATCGATAGTGTGGATTGTGCAAGTTTTGCCCTTTTTCACTAGAATTTGAAACGATACGCCTAAACTACAGTACAGATTAGTTACATTAAACATTCTGATACACAAATATTACGAATGCTTTTTCCGCTTGCGGTAACTAGCTTTGTATTTCGCTTGGAGATTCTTCGATCGCAACATAATCAACACGATGACAACGACAACCAAATTCGAAACGCAGTCAGTTGAAGATATGTGCCTGACTCCCTCAAAATCGTCGTCCTTGCGCGAAAAACCCAAGCGAAAGTAAAGAGTTTTCCGCGTTGTTTTCAAATTTTCAGAAAATTTAATTTTTGAGTTGTTTGTGGTTATCTCACACTGCTCAAAATAGTATCCTAAATTCCTGATCATATATTTGATGAAATAGTGAAAGAATTATGTTGCTGCCATTAATACAAGTCGAGATATTCACGATTAAGTTCTGCCCATTCTTCCATACGGCTAATTTTGAAAAGGCACCCCCTAGTAAAGTAAGTCGTATTCACGACAATAATTGAAAAAGAAAGTTTTCTAAAATTTTTGGAAATAATGAGGAAAATTCATCGCGCTTGCTTGCCTTTTTCGCATCCGGAAGACGGTTTTGAGGTAGTCAGGCACATATCAGAATCTACTGAACAAATAGAAAAGGTAATCTTTGAATGAAAACTTTGAATGTAATCTTTGAATAAAACAGACGAAACTGGATGTCGAGGTGAGGTTCTCCCCCCCCAACATCAGTAATAACAAACCAAGTATAAAGCGTGAAACGCTCAGGTCGTCTTCTCATTTGGACTTCGGTCGTAAGGAGGAGCAGTCGGCAATGAAAGTAGACCTTTTGCGTGGTGTAAAGCCTCAAACGCTCAGGTCACAGAGCCAGTTTTCAGGATAATTTGATTAGCTTTGTGCAATTTTCGCACCAGTATTTAATATCTTAGAGAATTACACAATTTGGCCCTTCTGAATGCCAGAAATTTATCTCGTACGGCATTTTGATAACTTTTTTCACTGAAATATGTAAATCCGAAACGAAATTATTGACATCAAAATTCTGTATAGTTCTAACAATAATTGTATACCCAAAGAATTATGCAAAATTTTCTTCACTATACTGTATACGGCTCATTTTTCAACCACTTGTAGTAGAACTTTCTGCTGATTTGCTATATAAAATGCATAGCACCGACTTAGAAGCCATTAATGAAAGGTTCCTTTCAGAACCACCATTACTTTATCATAATGAACTATACTGGTTATTTCGTAATATTTAATTGTGTGTCAGAATGTATAATGTAACTAATCTGTACTTTAGTATCGTTTCAAATTCTAGTAGTGAAAAAAAGGAAAGCTTGCCCAATTCACACAATCGATCATCTAATTGATATTCGAAAGTATAAAAAAGAGTGTCAGCTTTATTCATATTCACGACATCCAGTTATGTCTATGACATTACACACCCGTACTTTTATTTTACGTTACTTCCTTTTATCTAACTTTTCTTACCAAGCCAATCCCAAATAACGTAATCTTTTTGTACGAAGCTCTAGTTTTTCGGCACCTATTCACCAAACATTTTTAGAAAATTTCAATTTTGAGTTATTTGTGATTATCTCATGCTACTGAAAATTTTATCATAAATTTCTAAACATATTCTTGTTGATGGTATATAGCAAAAATATGTAGCTGCTTTAAACACAACAAAAGATATCTACGATTAAGTTCTGCACAATCTTGTACAGAGTGAATTTTGAAAAGGCATAGTGAAGTTAGACGTTTTCAAGCCAAAAAATCTGATGTGATAGTACAAAAATACCCAGTTTAACATCCATTATGCATTCGTTAACGAATTTCATTCATTTTTAGTATTCTCTGTTTCTCTACGGACAAGTCAATGAGAAATATTATGAAACTGAGAGCTAGGTTAAATGTACAATCATCTTTTTTTTACGGAAATGGAAACTATTTGTGTCTTAACAAGACTAAAACAAATAATTGAAAACCAATAAAAGATTTGATTTGTCCTTTAATTTATAGTGTTCTAGATCACAATCGTCACTGCTGCGACCACACATCAGCGAAGATCATCAAATAGATGATGACGCTAATGTAACTGCATCGGCAGCAAAAGAGACAAAAACAAAATCTCAAATCAGAGTCTGGCGGCAAAGCAGAATAGCGACGATAAGTTTGTGATGCGGTAGGTGTTGGTTTTCTGTTGGATGGGTTTCCATTGAGATAGGACTATAATTGAATACTGTGGCGGCCAAGTAAAGCGAATAACGCTTGCTTCTTCTAACCAATTGGGCTGTCTCTTTGTGTGTTTTCATATGCAGGCAAAACAATTTCCGCGGCCAGGAGCCAGCTACGGGTTCGAAACCCGTCTTAGCGGTATCATTTTCGCGCTTGCTTCAGATAGAATTGGAACAAAGACAATTGCCTGTATTTCAGTTATTTATTATTGAATTCAAGATCTTTTTTTATACAAATGTAGCGTTTTCTTCATACTTTTAAGAAAAATACGGATAAAATTACTCGTCACGGTTTCGAAGGAATTCTCGAATGTTTCCTGTAACACTGTTCATTAGGCGGCGCACACCTTCTTCGTCCATCGTTTTAGCTACCTTATTCCACCAGGCCGTCATCTGATTGATGTCTTTGACAACCTTTCCCTTTGCCTTGAGTCTCCTCTTCATGATTGCCCAGTATTTCTCAATCGGGCGGAACTGGGGGCGGTTGGGTGGGTTAAGGTTTTTCGGAACAAACTGGTCCCCTTTCTCTGCATACCATTCTTGAACGACTTTGCTATAATGACAGCTTGCCAAAGCTGGCCAAAACATTACGGGGTGGTCGTGGGATCGAATGAATGGCAAAATTCGTTTTTGGAGACACTCTGTTTGGTATAGTCCCAATGTCATTGTCTTATTTGTAACGAAAACTTTCGTTTTTTTTTGCCACAGCTGCAAATGTCCTGCCAAATCATAAATTTTCTTGCAAATTTGTTGGCAAAAACAAATTTAAATTTGGCTGGAACATCCCCCCGAGCCATTGCCAAGTAAAATTTTCAACCTGGGATTTGCCCGAAGTCAGCCTTTCATCGTCCATCAGGTTTCATCGTCCATCAGAAGACACCCGTCGAACTTGGTCAGCATATGGTCATATAGTTTTCGAGCACGAATTTTGACCACACTATTCTGTTTTATGGTCCGATTTGGCTGTTTGCTAGCTCGATACGACTTGATTTCTTCACGGAGTCGAATTCTCCTCACGGTACTATGGGCAGCACCGAATTTTCTGGCCAAATCACGTTCCGACAGATTAGGATTCCTCTTAATCGTCTTAAAAATCTTCCCACGCAGTTTCCGGTCGACAGTTCCACTCCGACGATTGGCTTGAGGCTGCCGAATCGTCGTTAATGTTTCCTTATACCGTTTGATAACGCGCCATACGGTATTTCTGAGTAATTTCAGCTGTTTAGCTAGCCTAAGGAGTGTATCGAAAATAAGCTATCCACAAAATTTTCTTTCAAATTATGATTAAAAACGATGTTTTATTTAATCTAAAAATTGATCCTTTATTGTACGAGGTTAAACTTGAGCATAATGCAAACCGGATGAAATTTAAGTTATTCCTTCACGAATTTTCGAACTTTTGATCGTACGCTCTACATCAAATTTCGGACAAGTGTTGCATCACATTTTTTTGACGCAAATTTTGTTGAACTCTTGCGTGTTCCCAGCTGCCTTAGCAGTCTTCTTGAAGACCCTCTTCACGATTGCCCAGTAACGTTCGATGGGTCGAAGCTCAGGGCAATTTGGTGGATTGATACTTTTCGCAATGAAATTTATACCCTTTTTCGCAAGCCAACTGACAGTGGTTTTATCATAGTGAGCCGACGCTAAATCCGGCCAAAACAGTGGAGGTGTATTATGCTTCTTATATAAAGGCAGACACTCAGATCGATGGATTTCTGCATTTATAGTTCCGGTAGTGTAAAAATGGTTGACTTCAAACCACATGAACATATTGCTTGCCATTCCATTACCTTTCGACCGAATTTCTCCACTTGAATCGACCTGTCCGGATCGCTCACATCCTCCCCAACGACGACAGTAAAGTATTGTGGAAGGGTTTTTGAGTCCTCCTTTACATAAGTCTTATCGTCCATCAAAACGCATGCATCCGGACACTGCAAAAGACGCGAAAATAATTTCCGGTCCCTTGTTGCTGCTCGCTTCTTCTGTTCTACACTTTGTTTCGAGACTTTCTGGATCATCCGACACTCGTTCCTGCTCTTTTGCCAAATCACGCATTAATATTGATTTGTTCTTCATGATTAGAGATACCACTTCCTGGTCCAGTTTCGGGTTGGAAGAACCGGGTTTTATGCCTCTTCCTAGTAACTCATCCAAAAAATAGTATTCCCCAAACTTATCAATGATGGTTTTAACACAAGCATGATAAATTCCAAATCGCTTCGCCAATTTTCGCATAGTAATACCCTTCTCACTTAGCCATGTGTCCAGAGCCCTAATTTTCACTTCCTTTTCAATCTGCAACATTTTGAAAACGCAGAATTTCAACCGCACAAACAAGTAAACAAACGAAAGCTGGCAGCCAAACGCACAGCATGCTGTGATCTGAGCATAAAAAACCATCACAAATACATGCGTACAACACTAATGTATGTGGATAGCTTATTTTCGATACACTTCTTAGATGCAGACCACAATGGATTTTTCAAATAACTGTGCACAATTTTTACCCTTCTTTCGGCTTCCATGTTGATTGTTTGCAAAGTACAGTCGATTTGCGGAATGTCAAAAATAATACGTGAAACTGACAAAATTCCCGACACGTGGGCGACAAAAACTTCCAAATCCGTCCACCAGAAGCGCCATAATGTAAGCATAAGTTTGTTTCAATTCTAAATTTATTTACAGTTTCGCATCGAATAGTTTTGCTTCTGTACGGCAATTTTAAGGAACCTGGATTGAAAAAGTTTGTTCGAAATGTCCTCCTAGTATTAGTGAAACTTCAATCGAGTGAATTCAACGTCTTGCTTCAAAGTCTTTTGCATCTGAATAAGTTATACTTGTTATCCAGTTAAGGCGCCACGTATGTATTAAAATTAGACTAATCGATAGAACCGAAGCTCAAACAGGAGAACCAGGGACGGTCGGGTCGAGTGACGTAAATGGCCTGGGAGCGAGCATTACAAAGTGTGTACGTAATGCGTATAGTATAATTGATATTCAATCAAAAACAACAAATCACCTTCGACGTCACTCGACTCGGACTCGACGGGTCTTCTAAATACGGCACAGAAGAAAAGTTTACCTCGTTCCATTTTTGTGTCAGGATCTCGCACGCAGATGAAATTCGTCATCGACAATTCATGAAAATATGCGATCTTCTAGTAGTGCACTTTAAATCATTCGTTGGCACGATTCACGAATAGCACGTTGGAAAAAGTTGGAGGCCGTCGGTGCGGTTGATTTATTCAGATTCATCGATGCACACGGTAAAGTAGTGCTGAAACTGCTCTGCCATAGGGAAATTCGAACGTTAAATTTCGAGCGGCTCAGCTTCGAACCAACATTTTATCCGATCTGGGTATGGCGATGTTAGCTGTTTCATCTGATGTAGACCCGCAGGAAGATAACTGGATCAGAACTCGGGGGCACACGCAATGGGTAGCACTTTTTCAAACAACAATAACACTGTGACGCCGGTGCATCCGCCGTTTACCGAACTGGAATGGCTTCTGTTTTTCGTGTAATTTTAATCTATAAAGTTTAATGTGACATCATAATACTCTCGTTTCGCTCCGGCTAGCAGCCTTTCTAGGCCTGCCGGTCTGATGTCAGTTGTACAGGCTGATGGTTATTCTGATATGCCTGCCAGCGGTGTTCTAACAACCACAACCGAGGGCAGAACATCCAGCAGTTGTTCTCTGTAGTCGGTGTATTTTTATCGTCTCCGCCGGAGGTGTGCTGTGTTGGTTCCGTGTTTTGAATTATTCATGTCTCGGATTTCGGTTCTTCCGGTGACAGTCCATAGAGTTAAACATTTTACGGGCGGATGAAGGAATCAACGGAAAAACGGCTCCGGGGATGATTCGGGATTTATCGTTGTACCGACGCGGCAGGTAGGCTTGCAATCAAGTTATTATTTCCGCTGGGAACAGCCGACTCGGATTAAAAATATTTTCAGAATGTGGATTACCTTGGGGTTTATAATTATGTACATTGTGATCAAGCAAGCTTGCACGCTATTTCAGTCAACAAACTCATATTAGTCTAATTTGAATACTTTCGAGAATGATCTTACGGACAACAGACACTCATCTGAGTTAAGCGTCTTTTTATTTCTGACATCAGACCTCATATATGAAATCATTGTTTTACAACTCAAACGAATTTCGAGAAGAAAAAAGTACGGCTATTCATTATAGAAATAGTAAACAAACTTAATAGAAATACATAGTTTGTCGAATCTTACTTAAAATTTTGAAAAATTTCACTTTTCATAACAATCTAAGTTAAACTATGGCGTCGACCGCCGTATCACATGAGCAATTCCAGAAATGCTTAGCAGATCATCAGATCATCATTTTGCATTTCACAAAAATTGCCTTTTTCAAATCGTTGTAACTTGGAAACCGTTAGTTGTACAAAAATGGCGTTCAGGAAGAAGTTATAGGGAACCGATTGGGCACTCTAAAAAAAATATACACTGAAATTTTTTTTTGATTTTTTTCTCAATAAATACAAATAATCCGAAAATGTTAAATAAAAAAATCAGGCTCCTCATTTGAGCCTTGTGGCAGGGTGCATTTTGTTCCATCGACAGCAATCTCGCGGAGCTTCACTTTATGATCTTTCATTATAATTTTTGTCACTTCACTCACATTTTCCGGTGTAACGGCTTCCACAGGTCTACCCGAGCGTTCCGCGTCATTCGTGTCGGTACGACCACGTTTAAACTCGGCGAACCACCGACAAATCGTTGTTTTTGATGGACAAGAGTCCGGATAACATTTTTCAATCCATTGTTTCGCTTGCACGGTGTTTTTACCCATTAAAAAACAATGTTTTATCAAAACACGTAACTCGGTTTTTGCATTTTTAAACAAACTACAAAACGACTTTACTCCAACCTCGATAACTCAGCTGTTTCTGGTCGGATCGACTTAAAATTTTGACCCGTTTCAAGCAAAGGTTAGTACTCTAAAAAGACGTAGTTACTGGTTTACTACGAGCGCCATCTCTGCTTTAGTCTCGGGACTTATTGATCCATGTGTTACCTACTGTTTACAACCAACGTACGTACCGGCCAATTGCTTACCTAAATTCTACCTGTTTCACATATAAATAGCTATGCATCGTAGAACAGATATCAGTTTATAACAAATCTCTTTCGAAACAGTTACAATACTACAATATAGTTTTCCCAAAGTGTTGTAAACCTTTTTCCTGGTTTTGTTTGTTCCGGAAAATTTTTCCAATTAACAGAAACCAGAATTGGAAAATTAGAAGCTCAAAAGCGCAAGGTTAAATTGAATACCACGTTAAGAGTTTGTGATCGCCGTCGTAGGCAGACTTATAAGGAAAGTCATACGTCGGAAACAGAAGGGCAGTCAACAACGGAACCACAACCATCCACATCGCAATACGATTTAGAGGAAGTACCTTCAGCAGCTTCAATCAACTCAGTATCTTCTGAAGCTTCAGTCGCTGCGGAGTATTCAAGAGCAAACAACATTGAACTCTTCAACAAGAGCATCGCAGGAATCAACGTGTCTCCGATATCAACGAAGAAAACCTGAAATGTTAATTATCCTCTAGAAAAATATTTGGATATTTCAAGAGGTATAAAAAAGCAAATATTCGGGTTCCCGGCGGATGAAGTAGATCCATAATTACTCAAAACGAAAGCAGCAGAGTTGGATGAAGTGATGATAGAGCAGTTAGCTAAGCCTGATAAGCACTAGGAAAGAAAAAGTGGGTTTGTTGTCAGTCTTGCCAAACTCGTGGTCAAAGGAGAAAATAGCCACCCAATTCAAGCCGAACAAATATATTGTGTCGGAGGCAAGAGAATCAACGGTCGAAAAAAATCCAACAAACAAACGGGACGCAGCAGGAACGAAACGATAGAAAACGAGGTGCTTCAATATTTCAATAGCGATGACGTCAGCAGAGTAATGCCGGAATCAAGAGATTGCGTCATAGTCAAAATGAATGGTAAGTGTGAACGCAAACAAAAAACGATTGCTTTATTCATCATTGAAAGAAATTTATTTGGGTTATAAGGAGGAATTTCCAGATTGAAATATTGGATTTAGTACATTTGCAGCATTAAGATCAAAACACTGCAAGTTGTTTAGAAGTTCTGGTTCACATAACATATGTGTTTGCACAATCCATGAGAATGTTTCATTAATGATTCATGCTGTTGAAGAATATTTCAAGTATGATGATAACAATTTTTATCCAAACAAGCAATTATGTGACTCATCAAAAAGATCCTGCTACCTCCGTGAATGCAAAAGTTGTCCAGCGACACAAGATCTGGAGAGAAGCGTTTTAGACATATTCGAGGAATGTAATTTGACTGAGATAAGATTTGAACAATGGGTTTCTACTGACAGATGTGATCTAGAGAAATTTGTCAAACCAGTAGAAAAATTTGCAGAATATTGTTGCGAAAAATTAGAAATACTTGTGACTCATGATTTTATTAAAAATCAGTAATCTGATTTTCTTAAAAAGACAAAATCTAATTTAAAGACAGGAGAAGTTGTAATTACTTGTGATTTTTCAAGAAAATTTTTCATTTGTGCTTTAGGATGCTGTTCTAAGCCACTATTGAAGCAATGATCAAGCAACCATTCATCCGTTTGAATTTTATTACAGAGAATCAGAAGAGCCTAAACATTTAAGTTTCATTGTGATTTCAGAAGTGCTTAAACACGATACCATCGCGGTTCAAGTATTTATTTCACAATCAATGTCATTTTCGAAAGACAAAATTCAAATTAAAAAAGCAATATTTATGTCTGACGGAGCTGCCTCGCAGTACAAAAACAGAAAAAAAAATTGCTCTCTCTCTGTAAATTTAAATCAATGTATAACATTGATGCTGAGTGGCATTTTTCTGCAACTTCTCATGGTAAAGGACTATGTGATGCACTCGGGGGTAATTAGAAGCGAATGGCACGACGTGAAAGCATGGCTAAACTACATGAACACCCAATCACAACTGCAAAAGAATTGTATGAATGGGCAGAGCAGAGACGTCGAGATGCATTCACGACCATTTCTTTTTATTACGTGTCACAAGAAGAATATGAACGGGGTGTGACCGAGTGGAGTAATGGTTTTAAGAATACCAAAATGATTCCAGGCACACAGAAATACCATTCCTTCGTTCCGATTTCAGAAACCACATTCGTCACAAGACTGTATTCGAATGACGATGCATGTGGTACTCATACAATTTTCAAAAACTTAAAACCTTAAATATAATTAAGAATTATTCATGCACATGTAATAATTTTAGATATAGCAAGTAAATAAACAATTCATGGAATTATAAAAAATGGTGTTATAATTGAATATCCATGTATCTCAAGAACAGCTGCTTTAAAAGAAAGGATATAATGAGCCAATTTATTGCCTTTAACCTGTAGCATAATCTTCTACGCTGTTTAAATGATCATCTTTCAACGATAACTTGAAATTTTGAATATATCTGTAAATTGTTTTAGCTGTTACTTCTTCATTTTTCAAAAGGCACGGATTTAATAGCCATCAATCTGTAAAAAAATCAATTTTTTTTCAGTGTATATATTTTTAGAGAGCCCTATTGATTCCCTACAACTTCTTCCTGGACGTCATTTTTGTACGATTAACGGTTTCCGAGTTACAACGATTTGAAAAAGGCAATTTTTGTGAAGTTCAAAACTACATACGCACTTTTTAAAAATCAGTCGTGAGTCGTATTGACCTCTGCACCGGTTCAAAACTTATGGTTTGCCATACTGAAGCCATGTGCAAAGTTTCATCCAAATCGGACTAGGTCGATTCTGATTTTGTCACTTTTTCGTCTACTCATTCCTGGAATTGCTCTGTAGTAGGACGTTTACGTACAAAAGTATTTTCCACAGCTGAGCTTCATTGAGTGTTAAGCCTAGTTTATGAACCTACGATAATGAGTGAAGAAATCGTTGGTGTCGTTGAAAATGGACGAAGCAGCAGCTCATGACGAAGTGCTTTTTAGTAGGAAAATAGTATGCAAACTGTAGATGTGTTAAAGATTTTTTTTTCAGTACTTAATTGTTCTATCAAAAGAACTAGTTCTGCTGAATTCTTCTTTCGTTCTTCTGAAATTTTGTATGTTCCTACGACAAAAACATGAGAACTATGATATTGCGTAACTTTTGACATGTATCACATGCAATAACCGATTTCGAACCGATTCGAGTCGGAATCGGTTGTCGAATCTGATTCGGAATCCATATGGGAATCATACTGAGTTCCAAATCAAATTCCAAACGAATTGACTGGGACTGTGAACACTTCCACTAACAATTCGATTACTTCTATTTCTGTTGCAAAGAATAGAGAACTATCATTCTTTAATGAAGAATTCTGGTCCACTCACTTTTCTAGAAGAACTAGTTCTTCTGAAAAGTTCGCGAACGGATTGCCCATCTTTAATGTAAACTCACCACGCCAGACTTCATCAGTTACAAAATATAAAATGGGATACGCTTCACAACCGTATCTTAACCGATTATGTCCTAGCGTATGATATATCATACGCAGAAATATCTATTTTTCAAAAAAAAAATTTACTGCACTACCCAACAGCTTCACGATAACAAAAACAGATAAACTACACTACGCAACTTATTTGTGTGTTGAATCTACTGTTTGTTTTTCAAAATTTAATTGTATTTTGATCCTTGACATTTGACCTACTAACAACTAGAAATGGCAGAGAAAAGTAAGTTATATATTGCTTTGCATTTTTTAGTTAAATTATGCGCTTATACTTATATCTTGTGAGAAAACATTAGCAGGGGCTCTAAAAAGATTAAATCTATAAAAAAAATCCCAAATAATGTGTAAAATAATGTAAAATTTGATGCTACGAATTGAGGATGGCTTTTATCGTATCAAAGAACGCTCACTAGCAACTCTTCACACGATTCGATCAGTGCCATCAAAGAGAGACGGATATCATCGCAGCAACAAAAAACCGGCATGGTTCATTTAACATAGAATAGACACCAGTGCGAGAGCGAATTTCTTTCGATGACCTGTCTGAGAATCAAAGGTTAGCTCGCTGCTGTGAAGATCCTCTCTGAAGCAACAAACGGTCGCTTATTATCGTTTCGCGATCCGATTCTATACCGGTAGTTGATTATTGCGATAGAATCATTTTACTATTGCCGCTTATTCTAACTATGTGCATATAACCTTTGTATAAGTTGTGTCTATGAAAATGTCTGTGAATGCTCCAAACAAGCGTTTTGAAATAATGCAACCTAGTATGAGAATCATCAAGTTGAATCATCGATTCGATTTTATGCGATAATTGTCAACTTGCGATTCTCTCTTGGTAAATTCCACACAGCAACGATCATTATCAGAGTGTAATTTTTTTAAAGGGCCGTGAAATACTCAGAGTACGAAGTATAGCGAAGAAATGTAGATATATTCTCTCGCAGTTCATGCATTGAGAGACTCGAGTTCTTGTAGCATCTTCTACCGGATTGAAAATGTTGTATACAATTTTGATAAATATCGAGCAGCTTCTATTAATTTTTCGGCAATCACCAACACTGCTACGAATAATTTCGTTTAGAAAAGATTTCTAACAGCTCAATTTTATAAGTGGAAAAATTGGGCGTTTAGCGGCAGACGTATTTTTTTTTTCAGTTGATACCGCATTCCATCATTTTCTTGTAATATTTCGATTTCAAACTAAAGATCAACATTCACCGCTCGATTCCGTATCATTGTACCAAAATATACTGATAAAAAATTGTACAAATGAACACTGACGGGAGCTTGGAGCTAGTCAAACGATTCCAACGCCACATTTCAAATGTTATTTGAGCTGCAATTGAGGATAAGACTCGATTCGGATTTGTGTTCGAAATTTCAATTTCATTTCCCTGTCAGACGGGCGTGAAAATATGTACCTACCAATAAATTGGGAAACGTTTTCGGTTGTGCCTTATGATTAAACACGGGAACATTAACGCTTAAAACATCGGTGGTTTCGACGTAATTGAGTTTCTTCTTGCTATTTACCACAGTAAAGTTTTAATGAAAATATCCAAACCTATCCCAGATCAATTTTGCTACGTCCGACTTTCGCAGGTGTTCGGTTAGGGTCGGACTTTGATCTGAAAATCATTATTTTAAAGCTTGAAGTTTGTATATTTTTGAAGTGAAATTTGGTTTTCTTTCAAGTTTAAAATAACCGAGAAGTAGCTGATGGCGATGTTCACACTTAAGGATGTATTTGACCTACAGGTTAGAAACATGCTTCATATACAAAAACACAGAGCCTCTCGCCACCACTGCAAATCCGGATCTACGTATGCTAATTCTCTTCACAAGCGCATTATCGTGTCAGGAAGCAAAGTTCAACCGCATTTCGTTTAGGTATATACCCACTCCAAGTGTTTGATTGCCAGTTGTACGACGTCAGAATTACGGCCGGTGTCCTTGCTGTGGGATGTCGTCGCCGTGTTTGTATAGTTTAGTTTAGCGGGAGCTACGGATGGATCGGTAAACTCCGACCATCTGTTTGACTTGTAAAACACACGTATGTTGAATGTTTGCCATGCCGTATTCTAATGAACCTAGCGGTCCTTCTAATTCTTGCGGACCACCCGGAATGGCACCCATTCCGCCTGCCGTTTGTGTTGATGGGACTATCCAATGTTGTGCCGCAAGTGGAATGCTGGTTGTGGAAATGGTTTTGACATGGATAAAACCTGCGCAAGTTGAAAATATCGTTTTACTATCAACAGATGGCGCTTAAAGTCTATTCAAGAATATTTTCTACCCGAAACGCTATTTCGCTAATTGGGTCCCCTTCCCCCTCTTCATAACGTCATAACGTCAATCAAAAGAAAATGGCACCGGAAAATCGTCGAATTCTATTGTTGAGGTCTTGCTCCAACCGTCTAAACTTGAATGAGCTAACATTATGCTACTAGAATCGAGTTTCTTGAAACGATCATCTTCGACCATGTCATCAAGATCCCAACAATGTGAGACTAGATTTCGACTGGCACGGTTCGAAATGTCAAATAAAAAAAAAACAAACACATATTAATTGCAATCGTGAAAAAATAAAACTTTTTATAATAATTGTTCGGATATTTCAGATTGCATACATTCGGTTCCATGTCAACTAGGTAACAACTTGACAGTTCCCATTGTTCTCAAGCGTTACAAAAAAAATGGTTCTCTGGTTCTGTCAAAACGATTTATTACAATTTCTGCACGGTTCGCCTTCGGCTCATCAATGCTTAAAGTAGTTTAAATTTAACTGCCATCTCCGCTTAGCAGTTCAATTGAAACCGCAAAGTTTGCACTATTTATTTAACCCGGTTTTAGTTGAACTACTGGGCGGAGATGGCAGTTCAATATAAATTGAAATAAATTATGTGCTTTCAGCAAAAATAATCAAACTCCTAAATGTTCGATTCATTACATTTGCATTTTTGTCTATTATGTGTTCGAATATACCATTGAACACACCTGGAACGTCGTTTTATATTCGGAATTATTAAAAAAAAGAGCTTCGTCGCTGAACACAATTTTTCGATAAACACTCTCTGTGCCGAGCATGAATTTTGATAATAAAGTTCAATAATTCGCAAGCGTTGTTCGTTCGTAAGTCCATTCATGATTAAATTATAGACCAAACTGAACAAGTTAGTCACAAGACACGTTTCATGCGTTATCTGTCAAAAACAGTGTTGCCGGAAAGATACCAGCAAAAAAGAATCACTCTTTATAAAGCTTCAAATTTTGGCACTGAATTCTAAAAGTGATTTAGGAATCAAATTTCACCTGAATTTAAAACTTAATTTTGGTTTTAGAATGTAGTTTCAAAATTCAGTTCCAGAATACGGGTCCAAAAGTTACAACTTAGACTCCGAAACTGAATCCTAATTCTAGATTCTGGAGCTAGATTTCTGGAACTGGTTCCTTGAATAGATTTTAAACCAAATTTAGTGCCTTGATTTGAGTTCAGAATTCGTATCCAGATAATTTTATTCGTTCCGTACATTATGAAATTTCACTTGAATTACCGTACAGAAGCGCAAACTTAAACAAATATGCGATGTTACGATGAAAAATTACTTTTTACTGCATTTTGATGTATTCCTCAAGCGTTCAAAATAACCTCAACTGAACCGTTGAACATTGGTCGGCATATCTTATAAAATCAACCATTCCAAAACTAAAGAAAAAAGATTTATTTTCAAACGGGATATTGAAATAAATAACTTTTCATTCAAATTGGAAGAAATCAATGTTTTTTTTCCCTATTCCAACCGAATATTCTTCGATTATTTGAATTTCAACCACAAATAAATAAAAATAAGTGTATTTCGACAGCTTCATTAGAAAACATCATCGTTTGAACAACAACGCAATCCACATGTTGAACTGTCGTTAGAAGGCCAATATTTTAATGCTGAGTGACATAGCTCTTTTTGAGAGCCGCTCAGGCTACACGAACCCCGGTTGTCAAATTTGAGAGACAACACGGATGAACCACGGTTCGTTGCTTGGCTATTTTTTAATGTTGAGAGCCAAGGCACTTCTCGAGAGCCGCGGTTCGATTTTAAAGAGCCGTGGTTCGTTCGCTCATTGCTACGAGTCGGGTCAAATGAACGACACGTGAGCGCTCGCCCATCACTAAATCACATTAAACATGCTGGAATTGAATTTAGGAACTTGAGTTCTGGAACAAGACTTTGGAACTGAATTCAGTGCTTCAAGTCAGGTTCGGAATTCAAGTTCAGTATTCAGTTCTAGAGTTAAATTTGGATTCTGAATTGTGAAAATTAGTTCAGTTCCACAATTCTAAAGTCCGTACAACTTTTTGGCTTTGCTGACGATATTGATATTGTGACACGTAACCTTGAGAAGATGACGGAAACCTACATCGGACTGAACGCTGGACACGCTCATTAGACCGGTTGTTCTCTATGGCCAGGAGACTCAGTGTTTTCGAAAGAAAGGTACTGAGGACCATCTATGGCGGAGTGCAGATGGAAGACGGAACGTGGAGACGGCGTATAAATCACGAATTGCAACAGCTGCTAGGAGAACCACCCATCGTACGGACAGCTAAAATCGAACGTCTACGATGGGCTGGGCATGTCATAAGGATGTCGGACGATAACCCAGTGAAAATGGATCTTGAATCTAATCCGACTGGTGATCTTCTTGTGCCTTGAGTGGCTGGCGACGAGCAGCCATGGACCGAGTTATGTGGAGACGTATGCTTGATACAGCAAAGGACACCCCAGGACTATAGCTGTTAGGTAAGGTAAGATAAGTAAGATGACTGCAATAAAACTAGCGCTATCTATGTGTTAGGCTCGGGACTTTTCAGCCCATGTGGTAGTCATTGATTTTTTTTTCTTCAAACCACAACTACAAATAGTCTGCCAAACAAAGTTCCTTTTAGAGATTTTCAAAAACTGGTATGCCTAGAAATGATCGTCAATATTTCCACCTTTTAGGTTACATACCCACAAATTGAACGCAAGCCTAAAACGTTCAGAACAGTAATACAGAAATTTTACAGCTCAATGGGATAAAATCTTAAACCACACTCCGGATAAAGACAAGTTTTAAATAAAATAGCATATATTTCAGTTTCAGTAAAACACATTCCTACATTACCTATTGAAGGGGATACACGATTACGAATTCGTTCCCCACATCTGTGTGTAATCAGTTCCTAATGTTTATGTCGAAGATGAAAGTAAATATGCGAATGTGGAAACTTTAATTTCTTGACTAGTACGAACGCATGATACATTGTGCCACCACCGTGACGGAATATCAAACACTCTAGCTGTAAATCATTAATTCTCGTCAGCAGGATCATCATCATCAAACGCTTCCCCGCCTCTTTCATTATTCAAACTCACTCCGAGAGCACCGGCTGTGCAACAACAAACGATTTCTGCTTTGAATTTAAAATTTGATTAAATCGCAAACAAACCGCATCGGAAACTCGCTCATTTTGGCAACGGTTGGTTGCTACATCCTGGGAAGTGACGTTGTCGGTTCATTGTTAATCCCTATAGCTACCCGCCAGCGGTATCCATTTCAGTTTCCGTTCCGGGATCCAGGATACCGCGCGCACAAATGAGTGTCGACTCAAATTAGAGCGGCACACAGCTGAACATCTATAATGTAAGCCCCTACCGTCATCATAAATACGTACACCAAACCGCACACGCAAATCCGAGCTGTGGAAATGTACGGAATATGACAGCACTTCGACGAGGATGCGGATGTCGAATGTTGCCGTTTCAAAATCTCATCCAACGTGATTCAACCACTCAATGAAAGCGGATTTTCATCTCCGCAGGCAGACCACCCCCACAACTCAACTCAAAAAGACTCATCAGCATATAAACAAACAAAAAAAAAAACAGCAAACAGACAAAGTCACTTTTAATTACTACTAGACCTTGACATCCGTACTCCACAGCCGACGATTGCCGGAAAGTGTCTTGGTTAGGATTTCCATTTGCTCTGCACTCGGAAGAGCTACCGGCACCAGGCGGAAGAAAGGAATTCCCCAAAGTGGGTCAGTGAAAATGAATTTCTTTTTTTGCTCCAGTGGTGGTACGATGGTTTTACGAAAAATCGAGGGTTGAAAGTACCGATTTTCAATTTAGTCATCTTTCCTGGGTCGTTTAGAGCGTATCGGTCGAACCCCGATCTGAAATACGTCAAGATTTTGCTTTTTTACAACTACAACTACTTTCAGGTCTGCCATACGAAATTCCACCCTTATTTCCAAAAACTATGCAAAACTTCGAAGAATAGAGTGTGGCTTTTCCGGATTGCTTGAAACTTGTTCGATTTTCTCCGCTTATTTTAAACAATTTTTGCTTTCACTCATCTCGAATTCCACTTTTCGCGTTCTTTCCGTAAACTTCTGCGAAACAAATTAGGGAAGCAAATTATGTTACATCGAGAAAGCAAGCAGGATACAACGCTTCAACGACTTGTCCAAAATCCCCATGAAGGTAACGGTTCTCTCTATTGATTGTGTTAGCAAAGGAAATGGAAAACTTTTACCAAGAAACAGCAACCGAAAAACAAAATTGAGAAAGTGTAGTCCCGTTTCACTCCAATCAGCATCATTACAAATCTGGTAAATCCCACAAACAGAAAGAAGTGGAACGAAAGGGTCACGGAAAAAAGGATCCGGTCGTCCCACAACGGTAATCAAGGCAGCACAAACACAAACAACAGAAACAAAAGGAAGTAAAACCCCAAGCCGATGGAGGAAATACTTTTCTTCGGCGAAATTAGTAGCTCAGCGATGGAAAAATTTCCCGGTCATCTTTCAATTAGGTCATACCGAGAATTTTTCCGTTCGCTCGGAGGTAAAGGATTAGATTTCTCCGAAAAAAAATACGCATTTGTCGGGATTCAATTGGGTGTAAGAAGGAGAGCAGAAAAACAAGAGCGATTGGATGATGTTTCCTAACTTCCAAGTTGCCCGAATTGTTTGCAACTTCATAAATTAAGACGTAGCGAAACTGTTGCTAGCAGGATTAGCAGCAGTGATTGGGGTGACTTATTTGTTTTTGGAGCTTTTGTCACAGAAGTTTTAATTCTTCCCCTTATAAGATACTATTTTTTTTCCTTTCTCTCATTCCAGGTGAGACGAACTTTGTTCGACAGCGGTATGACCAAAGACGGTGTGGTTGAGAATTTTCATAGTTCTAATAGTGTCGTGATCTGGTAATATAATATAATATAACAATATAAACTACTGAACGGATTGCCGCCAAACTTGGCACAGGTACCTCTTGCTCTTCAGAGATGGTTATAAGAATATTTTATGGGGGGAGAGAGCGTAGCAAGAGTCCTTAACAAAGGGGGTCATTAAAAAAATTATTAAATTTGACGAGAATCGGTACTTTTTGAAGGCCATAGATATTTTTTGCACAACTTAGAAGACTATAAGGATATTCGGTGGAAGGAAGGTTTAGTAAGTGCCTCTTAAAAAGGGAGTGTGATGTTTGTAACGGCAGAACTCCGGAGCTACTGCACGAATTGCTATAACTTTACTAAGAGATGGCGGGACCGATTTTCACAAACTTAGATTCAAATGAAATTTCTTATGGTCCCATACAAAATTCTTGAATTTGGTTTGAATCTGACTTCCGGTCCCGGAGTTCTGGGGTAAAATGTGCAAAAATCTGAAAATATCTCACAGATGACGTGACCGATTTTCACAAATTTAGATTGAAATGAATTGTTCAATAGTCCTTTCTAAAGCTTCTGACTTCCACTTGGATCTGACATCCGGTTCCGGAATTATAGGGTGATTAGTGTAAAAATTGCAATTTCAAATTAATTACTCGCTTTACTCAGAGATGGTGTGACCGATTTTCACAAACTTAGATTCAAATGAATGGTCTTATTAACCTATACAAAACTTTGAATTTCACCTGGATCCGACTTCCGGTTTCGGAATAATATTGTGAAGTGTGTTAAAAATTTTATACTGCACTTAGGGGCGAAACAGAAAACGTAGTAAAACCTTTTGAATCGGCCTCAAAATTACTCCAATCGGTAGACATTGTCAGTAGATGGTCAAACAAACCGATTTCGGTTATCTTTTCAAGAATCGAAGAAAATTATTTTAAAGAAAACCACCGTATGATTGATATGAGAGAGACATCATTGCGCTACTAGGTGGATGAAAATAGGTTCTGTTTTTTTTTCAATTTATTGAAAATTTGTGAAATTTGGCCATGAAGAGCGTCTAAAGTATAATAAATCAAGACTATTATACTCTCTTATTATCTTTGAAACCTAAACTACTATAGATACACGCAGAGAAAAAAAAATGTAAATATAACCAAATTTAGGTTTCACGCAATGATTTTTTTGTTAAAATAGTGACAAAAGAAAATCTGGTTTGATATAGAAAATATTGCTGCTTGAAACTACAAAATATGATAATCAATTTTACTCAGTGGGTCAGCTTGTTTCAAGCGACATTTTGATAAATATTACACTTGTGCGTTCCTGTCAATTTCTTGACAAACAATTTTACAGAAAATTCGATCGAATTTTTCACATACCATAATCAAGGTTTCTCAATTTTTATAACATCCAACGGTTAGGTAATAGAAATAGGATAGAAATACTGAATCAAATTTTCTTTTGTGAGGAAAATGTGTTTTATATAATTTTATGGAATTTTCAAAATTTTTCTTATTATCAATGCACACACTTGAACTGTTCAAAACCTTCTATGAAATGGAAGAAGCAGATAAAACTTTACTTTTGACACGCGTACAATCTTTATCTGCGGGAGCAAAAAAAGCCCTGGCTTATCTGCGCGGGAGAAAAATGCTCTGGTACACAAGAAATAAAACTATTACGACTCATTTAAACGGTAAAGTTAGTTGGATTTTAAAAAGAATAAGGTCATAGATAAATCGAACCGGTTTTTTTCTGGATTTGAAGATATAGCTGGATTGAATCAACAAGGACATGGCTGATAACGTTTACTCAACTTTGGATAACATGTTATAAATAGTTAGTTCATTTCAACAATAAACTCAGCCGGTACAAATATATTTTTAGTTTAGTTATACAAAAATTTTGATTCAAATCAAAAAGGAATTATTGTTGATGTTGACGGGAGAAATTGGTTTGTAACAATCATGATCTAGCTTGAAATGAACAGAAATCAAATTCAAAAATCTACTAACAGTTTTGTAATGTTTACTCAATTTCTCTGCGTGTAGTAGGGAGCACGAACAGGTAAAAATCATTGTATATCGATTTCTGTCATTATCGATTCTCAAAGCTTCGGCTGAATATCGATACTGTACCGTATACAATTTACACTGCATACCGAAGATGACTGAAAGAGTAAGCGAGAGAAATGACGCCATTTTGAAACAACTATTTCGCTTTTGTCGTAAAATAGATCTCGTTCTAATAATGTGCAAGCGGAGCTGAGAGTGACATTTATTTTTCGTCATTTTTGTCTATTTTGAGTTAATTAAAATTTTTCTTAGTAATCTCTGCTATACACTTTGAATTCTTTGTCATATTCTACCACGTGATTTATGATGAGGTATGATATATATGGGGGATGGATGTAGCAAGTGCCTTTAAAAGGGGGATGTAACGGCATAACTCCGAAACTACTGAACGGATTTCTATCACACTTGGCACAGATGCTTTTTGCTCTTCAGAGATAGTTGTAAGGGTATTTTTATGGGGGGGGTGGGGAGTGTCGAGCGAAGCAAGTGTCCTTAACAGAGATATGAAAAAAATTATTCAATTTGACGAGAATCGATACTTTTTGAAGACCATAGATACTTTTTGCACAACTTAGATATGATTATAAGAATATTCGAAGGGGAAGGGTGTAGTAAAAAGCAAAGTTTTGGCATTACATTCCTTTTGTGGAATTTGGCCTTTCTGTTTCAACAGACTTCGCAGCCGATTCATAGCGTACAGGATCATTGCATGGGTGGTACTACGATCCTACTAACACTAAGAATCCTTCCAAGTCGAGGCTCGAACATACGACAACTGACTTGTAAGACCAGCGCCTATCAAATTTGGCACAGATACTTCTTCAGAGAGATGATCATTAGTACATTTTCAGGAAGGAGAGTGTGTAGCAAGTATCCTTAACATATGGGGAGGGGGTCAATGACGAAATTTATATAAATTGAAGAGAATCGACATGTAGACTAGAAGGAGGGTTTTTGAAAATAAATTTTCATCTCCCATTTTTTGTAAAACAAGAGAGTGGCAAGAATTTCAAGGTCGTAGTAGATAGTATTGCTGTTGTTAATTTGAATGCAACGCAATTTTCTTTAAATAATTTCAAAAGATCTGGTTACATTTTGCCGGAGAATTCAAAGAATTTAGAGAAAATAATCTTTATCTGCCTATGAACGCGAGTGTATTTAAGTCTCAGTATAATTACGAAACAATCAAACGAATCGCCACCAAGTTTGACACGTGTACCAAGGGTGGGAATCGATTTTTTTTGAAAAGCACATATACTTTCTATACTACTCAGGGTAATCATGTAGGAGATCTGTAGTAAGTTCTTTGACAAAAAGGAAGATAAATCAAAATAGATTGTAAGACTTTCTCTTCATGTGTTGTCATATGCAGGGTAGTTTAATCGGTAAAAACAATTTCGCCGGTTAGGAGTTAACTACGGGTTCGAGTCCCGTCTCTGCGGTAACATTTTCGCGGTTTTCATTACATCATTGTGTTCATATGTCAGTTTTCCAATCTGTTTCCCCGTTAGATACTGATCATATTTATAGATTATAAGGTTATTTTGAAGATGAGGGAATGTAGCAAGTGCCCCGAACTTGGAAAGTGGAAGGGAAAATTGATCGGGTTTTACAAAAAAGGGTTTATTCTTCACGAGTACAGCATATTTCTAGCAACTAATTGAGGTACACAGAAATATTCACAAGATGGAGGGGGAATAAGTATTCTCAACATTGATATGAATTGACGAAATCATACAGCCAATGTGCTTTTTTATTTAAATTGAGAAAACTGTCGACCCAAGGTGATGGAAATAAGCTTACACAACGTTTGTATCAACTGAATCGTTTCTCTATAGGTTTTCCTCCCCGGTGAACGACCAGAATGGTTAAAGCCGGGGTAAAATAAATGATATAAAAAAGTTATTCTATAGTACAAATGTAGTTATGATGATCTGACTTTCGGTTTCGATATTACAGTGCGATTAGTTAAAATTTTCAATTTCATGAGTATTTTTCTACATTCTTATAAAACTTACTGCTAAGTTCATCTAGTTGGTAGATCTTGTTAGTTAGTGAATATATAAAACTGCTTTGGGAATACTAGTCCCCGGTTTCTGTTTCCGAAAGCACCGATAATAGTGAAGGAAATCTCCAAAAACAAAACTCATTTCGATTTCTCAGAAACGGTTGAACCGATTGTCACGAATCAATCATGAATATACTGTGCAATTCCATCAAGATCCGACTTCCGGCTTCGTAATTATAGGGCGACGAGTGTCAAAACATTCCAATCGACACTCAAAATGACAATGCTTTGTTCAATCTCGTATAGCGTGCAGGGTTGCCACATTAAAATTGATATTTTTCTGTGATCAAAAGGTTTAAAACGAGACTGACTCATTTTTCTCAAATTTCCACAAACAGGCTCAAATAAAAGTTCAAATAGTCTCATAGGTTGCTGTTTAATTTCATCCGAATCCGATTTCCGGTTCCAGAACTATAGGGTAAAATGAATGAAAAATTAGGGTAAAATGAAGAAAAATGCCTATTAACTTGACAAAATTGTTTATAAATTGAGTAGGTTATGTTAGTAAACCCAAAGAAAGTTTCTTATTTTATTCAAGATTGAAAAAAAATCACTCACTTTTCTCAGAGATGGCGTGACCGATTTTCACAAAATAAGATTTTAACGAAAGGTCTTGTGGTCCCATAGATCGCTATTAAGTTTTATTCCGATCCGACTGCCGATTCCGGAATTACAAGACAATATGTGCACATCTACAAAAAATGCACATTCAATTTTCTTGGAAATTTCTGAACCGATTTTTACAAACTAAGATGCAAATGAAAGGTATTGAAATTCTTTAAAAAGCTCCCAAGCAGATGATCCAGATCCGATTTCCGGTTCCAGAATTACAGTGCGATTAGTTAAAATTTTCAATTTCATATGTATTGTTCCACAAGCAATGGCGAAACGAGGTGCACATTTTTATTAAATTTACTGGTAAATTCATCTAGTTGGTAGACCTTGTTGGTTGGTGAATATATAAATCTACTTTATGAATACTAGTGCTTGTTTTCTGCTTCCAAACGCAAACGGTAATAGTGAAGAAATGCTCTGAAACCGGTACTCACTTCGATTTATCAGCAACAGTTAAACCGATTTTCACAAATCATGAGTGTCTTAAGAGACACTGAGCAATTTCATTCAGATCCGACTTCCGGTTCCGAAATTATAGGGCAATAAGTATCAAAACTTTCAAAGTGTCATACAAAATTATGCAAAATCGGTACGTGATGGTACGGAAGAAGAAGAAAACTCACCCGCCTAGCACACAGTGTGCATTGTTCAATTTTGTATAGCGTGCAGGGTTGCCACATTTAAATCTATATTAACTTGACATAGTTTTGCAATGATCTTGTAAGAAACAAATCTTGTCATAACACGAGTAATATGAGAAAGTCATCAGGAGGCTGATTGCGGTTTATTAAAAATTGTCCCAGAAAGTATGGACGCAACCAAAAACCGCTGCCATTTCACAATGGTTCAGAATCTGTCAATTTTTATGGCTGCGTCCTGTTGTATACACTCTTCTCTAACCACTTGTGCAGTTGTTTATTCATTTTTATTACTTTGTTTCGAAATGTGTGGACTTTCAGCAGAACAACGTCGAGAAATTGTGTACAAATGGTGCACAGAACGCGGCCTGTCACTGAGATAGGTAGCAAAAATGGAAGGAGTAAGTGAAAAAGCCGTGCGAAATGCAATCAGGAAGTTCGGTGAGGATAACACCTTTGAGGATAAACCGAAAACGGGTTGAAAAAAAGGTCCTGCTAACCCTCAGTTGGATAAACGTATACTGAAGGCGTTCGAGCAAAAGAAGGAGGTTTCAGTTCGGGATGTGGCCAAAAAAGTTGGCACTTCGAAGTCAAATGTTCTTCGTGCTAAAGAACGTTTGAATCTTCGAACCTATAAGAAGCAGAAACAACCAAAACGTAGTTCAAAACAAGAAGCATCGATCAGGCCGAGGGTTCAAAGGCTGTAAAATACGATTCTTGCTGGAAATTTGAATTGCATAATCATGGACAACGAAACCTACGTGAAACTTGATTACAAATCCTTGCCGGGACCACAATATTATACGGTGCGAGAAGGACAAGCGTTAAACAAGTCCGAGACATCGATTGAAGTCGAATAATTTGGTAAGATGATATGATGATCTGGCAAGCAATTTGTAGCTGCGGTAAGATTTCGAAACCCTTCATCACCACTGCTTCAATGAACAGCGAAATATACATCAAAGAATGATTACAAAATCCATTCAACAGTTCGAAAAAGATTGGAAAAAAGTGTGAAAACTTGTCGCCAAGAAGTCTTTACGGAATTTAATGAGTAACGTTCGCAAGAAGGTGCGCGCCAGCTAGTCTACAATGGCTAAGTAGCAAACGTTGAGAATAATATTCTGTTTTTTTTTCGATTATAGAGGTTTTAACATTGTTGTCATTCACCTCTTCGGGCCAGAAAAGATTTCTGACCCTATGTGCGGGGTTGGGAATCGAACCCAGGTGGGCAGCGTGAAACACATCGACTTACCCATCACGCTATACTCGTTCCCCATTAATATTCTGTTGTTGTAGTCTAATATTATCAGTATATCGAATATCCAACATTTGTGAATTATTTACAGCGAAATCAAAGTGCGTCCATACTTTCTGGAACAGTCTTTAAAATCGGATGATGTTACGAAGATAGACCTAAAACTAAATTTCCAAATAGATTCAATGACCGCACGAATCGTGTTATACAGTTTTACCCCAATTTAGGTGTTTCTTCGTAATAGTTTTCAATTCGTTAGACTTTTTTACATCAGAAACACTCTATTCGCTCTTCAGAAAGTACTTCGGTTTTATGTTATATAGTTAAACTTGAATACGATACAGTAGCGTTTCGTGCGGTCCTTCTAAGTACGTGAAATTGATTTTACTGATTATTTTACATAAAAAATGTGCTTTGTGATCAGCTGTATCATGCCTCTAAAAAAATCGACGCGTTTTTCTGTCATTTTTCCCCACTTTGCAACGTTAGAATACCCATTATTTTAGTTTTTTTTTCAGTCTAAAATTTTCATATTATGTTTCAACCGAAATACAGTTTCTTGTTAGTAGAATGTCACAGAAAGGAAAGAACGAAATGAAACTAAAGGCTGATCGGTCTTCAGTACTGAATTGGAACGAAGCATACCCCGATATGTAAGATTGGAAGCAAGGATTTGGTTTCTGCGGGAAGGAGTCTAGCTCCCACTTGAGTATTCAAGTGCAGTCATGAGTCAAGTACACTACACTACGGTACTATAGCCGACAGTTGAAGCTATTGGGATTTTTTGGAAACAGCTGTGGTTGGTGCGATAATAAAACATGTAATATTTCTTTTCAAGTGCTAGAAACAAGAACAACAATCAAAGCTCATATATTGATGATTTAATGACCAGATAACCTGTTTGTTCGTTCTCACCTTGGTTGCATCCTCGTTGATGACATCTGTACAAAAATCACCTTTCCTCCAATTGTTCCTTTCATTAAACCGGTAGCAGCTATCACAATGTTGATTCCAACAAATCGTAACAATTTGAGTTCGATCGATATCCAATCGCCATCGAAATGGGCTATTAAAGAAATGACCGTTTCCATGGTTCCACACCTTGGAGTAAATGACGGAACACACCAATAAAAGAACGTGAAATTATGCGCAGTAAATAATCATGACCATTCAGTAAACAATTTTATTAATTGGTGTAGTTAAGTTGACATTAGATTGAAATAGCTTCAGCAGGCACATTGTGGGTAATGCAACAGCATTTTTGTTTTGTTTTCACTGTGTACGTTTCTCGTGTACGCTTGGGGAAACAGACGATTTAGAATCTGTTAACAGCTATAAGCATTTGTTTTTTTTTCAACGGAGTTTTACCAAAGTTTAACATACAGCTCAACTACGGTCAATGCGGATGGATTCTGTGGTGACGAGTATGTTCTCTGCACAACCTCGAGTGATTCAACAATGGAGTAAATCCATTCAGTCCGTAGAGAAAAAAAACTAGATTTGTTACGGGTTAAAATTTTGCTCCCGTTGACGAAGCAGAAGACAAAGTTTGAACAAATCGGTTTGACACAGTGTTCGGTAGGTGTGAGGAATGATGTTTTATAACCCGAAAATGGCGAGAGAGAAAGAGAAAAAAAACCACTCGATGTATTCACGGTCCTTTTTTGTGTCTTAAAGTTTGAGAGTTTTTGCGCTTTGTGACACGCGTCCGCAACCTCACGAAAAGAAACTTTTTAGATGAATCGTATGCATTTAACCCTTCAAGCTCCATAAGCTATATTTAAGCTACACATTTAGTAAATGGCAAAACCACATCGTTGAGACTTTGGAAACCGTAAACTTCCGTGCCCTGATAATAAATGTCATAAAGTAAAACTCACCCGTTTTTCTACTGCAAAACTGATTTTGCCGAATGGCATGGTTATAAATCAAAATACTGCAATGCTATTATCCGTAATTGGATCGAAAAGACTGCCATTTATTGTTTCTGCAGCATTTCAGTTTCAGTCATTCTGATATGGTTTAGCCCCGGGAAAAGCGGCATTATCATCGAACACGGATCGGATCGTATTATATGTTGCATTCGTATGCTCCGAAACAGCCGGGAAAATTTATGCTTTGTTTGGTTATTGAAAAAGTTTGCGCTCAACAATGCAGGATTATTGCATAGTTTAGACACACTCGTGCTGAATGGTCCACTAGTGCTGCCTCTGGTTGCCATGGCTATGCTTCTTACTGCTGGCTGGGAAAATCCATTCATCTGTGCTGATTTTTCAGATGTGAAATTGATTCATATGTGTGAAAAATATTGGAAAGAGATTGTTATGGATGGAATGCCGTATTCAATTTTATTTTTGACATTCGAATAATGTTCTTCTTTTCGACTAGTACCGATCTTGGATGTAACCTTCGGCACTGATGGCGTCGACGAGTTAACTTTAGGGATTTTTGTTTGGTTTTTTTATGGTAAAAATCATTGAAAATAGAACGTTACAACCGGTCCCCAGGTGTCAGACCAAAAGTAAACTCGATTTTGAAGATTTTGACCACTATTTCCGGTACTTCGGAAACTGATAAGGCTAGCAATTGAGCAATTCCAGAAATGCTTAGCAGATCATCAGACTCAACCTTCTCCGATTTGGATGAAATTTTGCACGTGGCTTCAGTATGGCAAACCATAAGTTTTGAACCGACGGATAGGTCAATCCGACTCACGACTGATTTTTAAAAAGAGATGTATTTTTGCATTTCACAAAAATTTCCTTTTTTAAATTGGATTATTTTGTAATTATTGAGAAAAAAAATCAAAAATTTGTATATTTTTTATAGAGTGCCCAATCGATTCCCTAAAACTTCTTCCTGAGCGCCATTTTTGTATAATTACCGGTTTCCGAGTTACAACGATTTGAAAAAGGCAATTTTTGTGAAATGCAAAAATACATACGCCCTTTTTAAAAATCAGTCGTGAGTCGGATTGACCTATCCATCGGTTCAAAACTTATGGTTTGCCATACTGAAGCCATGTGCAAAGTTTCACCCAAATCGGAGAAGTTTGATTCTGATTTTGTCACTTTTTCGTCTACTCATTCCTGGAATTGCACATATAGAACTATACTGGTTATTTCGTAATATTTAATTGTGTGTCAGCATGTCTAATGTAACTAATCTGTACTTTAGTTTAGGAGTATTGTTTTATAATTCTAGTAGTGAAAAAGAGGAAAGCTTGCACAATTCACACAATCGATCAACTAATTGATATTCGAAAGTATAAAGAAAGAGAGTCAGTTTTATTCGTATTCACGACATCCAGTTATGTCTCTGACATTACACACCTGTACTTTTTCTTCGTGCTTACACCAGATCTGGACGGTTCATGCATTTCTAAGACATTTGGCATACAAAAAATGTTTTCAATTTTGCGGATTTCCGAAGTCGCGCGGTTTTTTCTGCTCGGTTTTTTTACGCGGTACGTATCTCCCGCGTAGATGGAGACCTTAGTGTTCAGCGATTTCTGTGCTGCGTTCGATAAAATCAAACATCACATAGCGTTATCCAAGTTAAGTAGACTAGGATTTAACGGGTCATTTTTAATTGACTTGGATTATATCTAACTGGTCGTGAAATGATAGTAAAAATAGGCAACTGTACAACCTCACCATTTGCTGTTACCTCTGGAGTTTCTCAAGGAAATCACCTTGAACCGTTTATATTTTTATTGTAGCTCAACGCTCTAAATGTTTCAATCAACTGTATGAAACTATCATTCGCCTATGACTTTAAAATATTCCATAAAATCAAATCTGCAGCTGACTCAGAGTTGTTACAAAAGCAGTTGGATAATACAACGCAATGGTGTAACATCAACATAATGGTTTTAAATACCTCCGTCATCTCTTTTAGTTGCTGTGAGCCAAATCCGACGAACACGGTGGATGTGGGAGCAATTCGAAGTTCAATTCATGTAGTTTTGCCATTGTTTTGATTGATTTGTGACACGATGCGTTGTCTTGATGAAACAATTCTTTTTCTTTATTTTATTCACTGTTTATGGTACGAGGTCTGTTCAAAAAGTACCCGGAATTCTCATTTTTCTAAAAAAATATTTATTTATTCGTCTACATCTATACGGTCCCCTTCAAAGTAATCCCCCCCAGATTTAATACACTTATGCCAGCGTTTTTTCCAGTCTTCGAAACACCCCTGATAGTCACTTTTTGTAATGCTCTGTAGCACTCTCAGCGATTCTGCCTTTATCTCTTCAATCGATGAAAAACGCTGTCCTTTCATGGGTCTCTTCCACTTTGGGAACAGGAAAAAATCACACGGAGCGATATCTGGTGAATAAGGAGGTTGGGGCATGATTAAAGTCTTGTTTTTAGCCAAAAAATCACGAATAAGCAACGATGAATGAGCAGGTGCGTTATCGTGGTGCAAAACCCATGAATTGTTTTTCCATAAATCGGGGCGTTTTTTTTTTCGAATTGCTTCACGCAAACGTCGCATTACTTCAAGGTTTTTTCACTCTTGATGACGTTGGGTGGTTCCACGTGGACGATTGTGCTTTTGTTTCGACATCATAACCGTACACCCATGTTTCATCACCAGTTATGACCCTTTCAAGTAAATTTGGATCGTCGTTGACGTCGTTTAACAGCTCCTGAGCGATGGTAATGCGTTTGTTTTTTTATCGAAATTCAGCAGTTTTGGAACGAATTTTGCTGCCACTCGTTTCATGCCCAAAACATTTGAAAAAATATGATGGCATGAGCCAACTGATATGCCAACTTCATCAGCAACTTCTCTAATAGTGATTCGGCGATCATCCATAATCATTTTTTCCACTTTTCCCACATTTTCATCGATTATTGACGTGCTGGGTCGACCGGAGCGTTCGTCGTCTTCAACGTCTTCGCGGCCATCTTGGAAACGCTTATACCACTCGTAAACACTTGTTTTTTCATAGCAGACTCACCGTAGGCTCTCTGTAACATTTCGCACACTTGGTTACACTTTATTTCATTTTTCACGCAATATTTAATACAAATTCTTTGACTCTTCAATTCTTCCATTGTTTAAACTAACAAAAATCGCCGAGCTCAAAAAACACGTCTGCACCAGCCGCTACAAGACAGAATGTAAACAATGAATACAGCTGAAAATTTTACCATACGTTAGGGACATATGTACCAACACAATAAAAAAATTTTTTGACCACCGGACTCTCCAGACACGCGCAATTAAAAAATTCCGGGAACTTTTTGAACAGACCTCGTATTTCCTTTCTCAAGATAGTCGATAAATATTACACCACGTACATCCCAAAATACCGAGGTCATAACCTTTCCAGCCGATGGTTATGCTCTCGGGCGCTTTGGACGAGGTTCACCAGTTGCTGTCCACTCAGATGACGATCGTTTTGATTCCGGAGTGAAGTGATGAATCCATGTTTCATCCATTGTCACATATCAACGCAAAAATTCTGGTTTGCTATGTTTAAAGATGGCCAAACACTGCTCAGAATCATCAACATGTTAAAATCCGAGAAGGGTATTTGGTCATCAACTAACCATGAATACGACTATTTTAACATATTTCTTAGTCAAGTATGGATGAAATCCGGATCCAGTTGAAATTCAGTAGCAGGCTATGGGACTATAAAGCTTTATTTTTAATTCTAAGCTAAAGAAAATCGAAGCTAAAGAAAATCGGGCTATTTTTCTTCGTTGTTTTTTACACGTTTTATCCCGTTACTCCCAAACCGGAAGTTCGATCCTAAAAAAAATCAATAGCAGCCAATGGGACCAAAGGACCTTTCATTTGAATTAAAGTTTGTCGACGAACTGAAACGCATGGTACATGACACTCGGCCTTTCGGGACTACGTTCAAAAATCGGTTTCACAGTGATTGCGTAGCCTCTTTATATAAGAAAAACGAACTATCGTAAATCCAATTTTGATGTAAATATTTCTCTCATTGTTCGTAGAAAAAGTCTGACACAATTTTCAGTGTTAAATATATAATCAATATAAAGAAACTGCAAGAATCTGACGAGAAGAGAGAGCAACTAATGGAAAGTTTGTACATGTACTACAAACTTTGGGTGCGTTCGGAAAGTTCAACAGTTAATAAGTTCAACTGAGTTCGGCTTGCGCATGTTTTAAATTATTCAACTCAGTGAAATTTGCCGGCCGGCTTCGGTCCGATTGTTGAACCGATTGATCACATTCCTGTATCGTTGATTTGACTTGTTGTCTAAGCGAACGAGCGTTTAATTTTTTTTCCCTGACAGGACATTTCAAATAATTGGATTTATGTTTTCCATCGGAATTTGAACATGAAAATTTATCAGTGATTTCATTCATTGTACAAACGTCTTTCGAATGCGATTTAGCACAATTCAAACACCGTATATCCATATGACAATTCTTGGTTCCATGGTCGAAGCCTTGGCAACGACGACATTGCGTTAAGTTTGCTATTCCATTATGCCGTTTATAATGTTCCCAATGAATTTTAATGTGGGAAATGAAACGTACTTTTTCTAAAGTTTTCAAATTGTTTACATCACTTCGATTGAAATGTAATAGGTAAAGTTCATGGGAAATTCCCGAGCAATTCTTTTAGTTCATTTTTAATTTCATCAGTACTTTGATCATTTGATAAGCCTTTCAAACTGCCTTGAAGGGTCTGTCTGATTTTATATCATATGAATAAAATTTATGAAGTTTCTCGGACAAATATCGGATGCGATGTTCGTAATCTTCCAATCCATCCAACCAAGACTCGACATTCTTCTCTTCGTTTGATTTGAAATGATACTTTTACTTCCGGAAGAAAAGTAAAAAGCTCAGTACGGAATGTTTTTGAAGTCGGAAATCATCACCGGCACTGGAGGCATAGATTGTTGTTTCTTCCCAGAAGTCCAAGCGTCCATTTTAAGAATTTTCGAAGGATTTTCTTCTATATCGCTACAATCAGATTCATGAAGAATATCATAAATATTGTTAGACGGTATAGGATCAACGGAAGTGAAATCCGTCCGTTGTCGTCCCGTTGTGAGACGGGTTCGGTTTGCGGAAGACCGGTTGCTCCGGAAAAGGAGCAATAGTCACGCTAGATGGCCAGAAGTCAGGCAAAGAAATTAAATTTTTGAATTCACTAGTAACACTCATTGTTCCGACCGAAATAGAAAACTTTTTTATAGCAGACGTGGTAACGCACAGCTCAAAACTGCAAAATATTTGTCGTTAATTTTTGTTAAGGGGGTAGTACCAATTTCGAATAAAAATATATTTTTTTCATCAAAAAATTTTTGTTTTCTATCTCATTTTGAAGAAAAAAATATTTGAATTATTTTTGCTGAAGATATAAATAATGTAAAAAAATTATTTTTGGAGATATATTCATTTTATTTTAAAAACAGTTTTTTTGGACTTATCTACGTAGAATCTCCCTCTATTACCTAAGTATCTACTACAAAGTGCGCGAAAACACGCATAAACAAGCAACAGCTCATGCTTGTACACGTAACACGCATAAACAAGCAAACAGCTTATGCTTGCACGTGCAACTTAAGCAAATTGTTGTGATTTTTGTTTTGTTTACTTTTTGACAATTAATAATATTAGAAAAAAACCTAAGTGGAACTCGATGCAATTGTTTAGGCCTTTTCAAAGTTAGTTTTAAATATTGAAAATCCAAAAAATTATCAAAAGTTCAACACATATTTAAAAAAAAAATGGAAAAATGTTTTCCAAACAAAATATGAATAAGTATTGTAAAAGTATAAACCTTTATGAAGAGAATTCATTTTTTTTTTAATTGAGTTATCTCGAAGCAACACGTTTTTAAGGCGATATTTTGATCGTGCGATGCTCACTTAGAGATATGCGAAACAGCTCATACCGGTGAGCAGCTGCGAACCGATCAGCTAAAGGGAATCGATTCAATGTATTAGCTCATCAGCTCATTTAGATTGAACTGAAGGATTGTTTTGAGCGCCGTTTTTCTTACTCCGTTTTTTTTTTTCATATTTGATGCACAAAGAACAATGCTATGCGAACTAACTTGTCTGTGAATTATTATTATGTCACATTTGAGAATATCTGCAAAAGTGACATCCCTGAATGTACCTTAGCCTACTGAGTGAGAGGTAAGATTTCTTATTGACAATGGCTCATTCAATCTGTTAAAGACATTTTGAAGAAGTGACAAGAGCTCATGCACACATTTCTTCTCATTGATAACTCTCTCTCTTCAAGAGCCGAAGGTCCGTTCAGTTCGTAGCTTGTTTCCACTTTACCAGCAGGGATGCCAGGTCATTTTTAAAAAAAATCTGTGATCAAGCCAAAAACCTGTCTGTGCAAAATCTGTGCACGTTTCCCCCTTTCCATAATAGCTGATCGGAATCATTTTGGTAAGCAAAAAAAGGTCTCACTATTTCCTACCGCTCTGTAATTTTTGGTGCTAAACTGTGATCAATTTTAAAAATCTATGATTGATTTCAGAATCTGTGTACATCTGTGACCATTTTCAGAAATCTGTGAAAATCTGTGCCATTTTTTAAATCTGTGCAAAAGGTTGAAAATCTGTGAAATACAAATTAATCTGTGAACCTGGCATCTCTGCTTACCAGTGCGGTAAACTGGTGAGCTGCGGTTCTTTTAAAAATAGCTGTGAGCTATCAGCTCACTTTAAAGATTCGATTCACTGGAATAGCTCAGGAGCGAATTGCCCATCTCTTCGCTCACTGCAAAAGTGAGTTACAGAAATAGCAGACGCCCTCCGTTTCTTAATCATTCATGGTTTCAGCATGGCCATAGTGAAAATGAGTCACACGAATAGTACTCAGGATATTCTCATTGGAAAATAAATTGGATTAGGAATATATTTTCCTATAACTATTGTAAAAGTTTGCCGCATTAAGTTGCATATTTCGCTTCGGTACAAGGTTTCTTAGGTAAAAATAGGTAAAACGATGTATAACTTTTCCAGAAAAGAGTAATCCTATGCATTACCTCCTACAAAGTTATGGGATTTTACATTTTCTACAACTATTCCAAACAAAGTAAGGATTAAAAAATAGCTTAAAACAAGTTATGATTAGAAAACTAGTCTTAAGGGGATTGTCATAATTCAATAACTAAAACTAACTTTGAAAAGGCCTTTTAAAAAGTTCCATCGAGTTCCACTTAGATTTTTTTTCATAGTATTGGGCATATCTTTTCCTATAAATTTTGTAAAAATCAGCTGCATAAAGTTGCATATTTCGCTTCGGTGTAAGGTTTTATCACAGGGAAAAAATGTAAAATATTGTATAACTTTGCCAGGAAACAACAAACCTATGCACTACCTTCAACAAAAATATGCTATTTTCTATTTTCTTCAATTATTCCAAAGAAAGTATGCATAAAAAAATAACTCGAAACAAGTTATGAATAAAAAATTGATTTTAAGGGGGTTGCCATAAAAACGCTTTGTATAACCGAAACGGTGCGACCTAGACTTTTGGTATATTTGACAAAGTAAATTATTTTCAATAGTTCTAAAACTTTGTAGGAGAAAAAAAATTCTATCTCTTCAGAAAAAAAAGTTATGGTTATATTTTTTTGTCAAAGTAGGCCATAAACAATTAGGGATAGAATCAAATTACGCGTTATATATTTGTAAATAATTTCTTAAAAGCAACTATGTGCATTAAACAAACGGTTTGGCGGCTACTGATTTATGTCCACGCTTTTATTGATTCGAACCACTGTGCAATGCATCGAGTTGCATTGCATTTGATGCAAACGTTGCATTGAGGCGGGGCTAGTCGATAGAACAGCGACCTCGGAACACGAATTGCTCTATGTATGAAATGGGTAATCGGAAATTGGTTAGGGTAACACATCGGAACATCTTTTTTTTTTGTAACCCGGGGTCCGATAGTAGGACTTGGGATAGTTTGCGTTTAGTATAACTCGGGATATTGCCAATAAGGTTTTATCCATGATTTCACTGGGTGAACTATGAAAAGGCTCATCATAGTAAAGTAAGGTATATTTCTGTAATAACTTGATCAATATGATACAGTTAGTAACTTGTGTAATACAACCGGATAGATAGAGAAAATGGACAACAATTTTTAATCAAACCACAACTCCAAGGCGTTACCCCCTTTTCGCCACCTCTGTTTCAACATCAACACAACCGAAGTGTCTGAGTGTTTGAGAACAAACAAATTAAGTGCTTTTCTGTTAACAGCTGGGTTCGTTGTTAGAGAAATGAGCTGTGATTCTGCATCAAATCGTTGGGTTTTGTGTCTATCACGGTCTTAAATTGCTTTCTGTTTGCCTTGTGATTTGCTTCGTTTTAATGGGCACCGTACAGGATCATACTTGTAACTGTGATGCTGTACATTTCAAAAACGGAAAGATTCTTGCTTCAGGTATCAATCTTCGCTTCACAGTTGCAACCGTTTTGGCCGAGCTTGCAGGAGCTTGCTTGATTCAGTTACAAACAATGCCTGTCTGCTAATTAAATCCTCATAGTCCTGGTGATGTTTACCCAACCGGAGCGAAGGCGACGACAGGCCCTAGATGAGACGACCGAACGCCTGGTTGCTGCGGGAAACGGTATTCCTGTCTTATCCATTTCACGCCCAATTTGTTGCTGCCCTAGCTTTGATATAGTCCCTGTCATCGACGATTCGCTTGTTGCAAGGCTGGCTCGTGCTCACAAAATAAACCTTAGGTCGATCGATCAAAGCCGTTTCGGAATCGTCTGTCAGCAGTAATGTATCAGCTCAGTAGATAATAGTCGGCATTAGTGTATCAACCACAATACTATGAAATAGTTATCGTATGATTTAGATTTCCTGTACCATAAGTTCATGCAGCAATAGATATTAATTTTCGACTTCATCGTACTAGTTTTACTTGCTGGTTTCATTTATTTATTTTGTCAATCAAATGCAGATTACATACTAGGGTGCCAATACTTTATCTCATATTTCGTTAAACGGTAGTGCTTAAAAGTGTGAGCACCTTTAAAAGAGTTCCTATGCAAAATTTGAGCTGAATCGGATATGATTAGGGGGTGCCGCCCGGTGGTCAAAGTTTGAAAATTATCCATCTTAAAAAATCATCATATGGGGGAGATATGTTTTGTTTTCATATGCAGAGTAGTTTAATTGGTAAAACAATTTCCCCGGTTTGGAGTTGGCTACGAGTTCGAGTCCCGTCCTTGTGGTAACATTTTCGAGGTTATCATTACATAGTTGCATTCGCATGTCAATTTTAGAATCTGTTTTCTCCCTTAGATACTAATCATATTCAAAAGAATAGAATCGTTATCATGATTTTGTGATAATACTAACAAGTAGGCGCAAATTGAATAAAAGATTTACAGATTCAAATATTTTTCATTTGAAAAATCTAGATTTAAACCAAGCGGCAACCATGTACGCTATAGGAAATTGATCAAAGCACGCTGCGTACGGATCAAAGCCAACGGTGTATTCTTCTTCCACCCCAGCCCGTACCGATACGTACCGGTTTTGCATCATCATTTTGAATGTTTTGACACTCATCGCCCTATAATTTTGAAACCGGAAATCAGATCTGAATGAAATTGCACCTTATCATTTAAGATAATGAGAGCTTTAATTTGAATCATGATTTGTGAAATTCAGTTTAACCTTTACTGAGAACTCGAAGTGAGTTCCGTTTTTGGAGGTTTCGTCAGTGTTGGTGATTGCCGAAAATTTGACAGAAGCTGCTATATTGCTATCTATATTGTGTACAACGTTTTCAATCCAGTAGAAGATGCCACAAGAACTCGAGTCTCCAAATGCATGAACCGTGAGAGAATTTTGATACATTTCTTCGCTCAACTTCATACTCTGAGTATTTCACGCCCTTAAAAAAATTTACAGTCTGATAATTCCCAAGTGAGAATCGCAAGTTGACAATTATCGCAGAAAATCGAATCGATGATTCAACTTGATGATTCTCATACTAGGTTGCAATATTTCAAAACCCTTGTGTGGAGCATTCATAGACATTTTCATAGACACAACTTATACAAAGGTTATATGCACACAGTTAGAATAAGCGGCAATAGTAAAATGATTCTATCGCAATTATCAACTGCCTGTATAGAATCGGATCGCGAAATGAGAATAACCGACCGTTTGTTGCTTCAGAGAGGATCCCCACAGCAGCGTGCTAACCTTTGATGCTCAGAAATGTCATCGAGAGCAAATCCGCTCTCACACTGGTCTCTCTTTGATGGCACAGATTAAATCGTTGAAGAGTTACCAGTGAGCGTTCTTTGATACGATAAAAGCCTTCCTTGGCTTTCGATGCATACGGTAGCGGAAACCGGGGACTAATAGTCCCAAAGTAGTTTTATATATCCACAAACGAACAAATTCTGCCGACTAGATGGATTTACCAGCAAATTTTATAAAAATTCGCACCTCGTTTTGCCATCACTTGTGAAAAAATACTTATGAAAATGAAAATTTTTCACTTATCGCGCTATACTACCGGAACCGGAGGTCGGGTCTGGTTAATCTTTTCGGAGACTTTTTTTTAAATAATTTCAAGACCTTTCATTTGCATCTTAGTTGGTGGAAATCGGTTGAAAAATTTCCACATTTTCTCATAGATTTGAACATATTACCTTGTTATTCCGGAATCGGAAATCGGATAAACATGAAATTCAATTGCAAGCTATGGGACCATATAACCCTTTGTTTGAATTTAAGTTTGTGAAAATCTTTTCAGTCACCTCTGAGAATATTGAGTGGCATTATTTGTCACATACACATGTCCATACACACATAGGTACGTCAGCGAACGTTGTGTGTTTGTCAGAGTGTAAAGCTTACTTACTGCACTGCATAAGGTCAATTATCATAAACGTAATACTGCCATTTGAAACTAATACTATAATTGAGCCTAGCACTTAAGAACTAGAAAGGGAGCTTGGAAATAATCGGAAACAATAAACAAATAGTCGATACATTCTAGAAACCCCTTCTTAATCCACCTAGTGGTGTGATGATGCTTTTTTCTTTCTTCAAAACAGTCTCATAAAAACATTTTTTATCTTTTTATTAAACAATTTGTGACACCAATTTGGGCTCATTTTTGACACCAATTGATTCAGATTGATTCGAGTAGTTCACAAAAGCATTCTTCAGTGTTTATATCACATAGTAGGCATCATTTTTTCAACCAAGCGCTAGACATTTGCGTTGCCTATTTGTATGAGAAGAGTGATGCTAATCTAAAAACAACCCCCTTCTTAGTCCACTTAGTGGAATTTTCATAGATCTTGAAAAATCACCTTCAAATTCTGATGCCAAAAGTCGTAGAATTGCATGAAATGCCGAGGTTTAGTACTTTCTAGGACTTAGAAAAAATATCAAATGTCCCAGAAAGTCAATTTAAAAAAAAAAAATTTTTAGATATTTTACTTAAAAAATGTTCGATTTCGGAAATTTCATGTACTTTCCCCCATGGTGCTTTTTAAAGATCGAAAATCTTCAAACTTTAACCGCTGGGCGGCACCCCTTACCCATGACCGATTTAGCTCAAATTTTGCATGAGGACTTTTTTCGAGGTGCTTAAACTTTTGAACGATAACGCTTTACGAAATTAGAGGTGATCCCAAAATATTGGCACCCTTACATGCATTAGAGCGGTAAAAAATGATGTGTTTTGTCGATTACGTCACTTATACCATTATATCTCCGGAACCAAAAGTCACAACCATTTGGTCTTCGGACTTGATCAATGGTCCGACAATAGCTTTCAAACGGGCCTAGACTTGTTAAAATCGGTTACACCCTCCATTATGCATTTAACGATCTTCCGAACAACTTTCGTGTAAACGACGATTCTGAGAGATACTGTAAACATTACGGTACACCTGCTCCATCTGGTAAAGTGATTCCTTTGAAATTCATTTATATTTTATCCCTAAATTACGTTTTTTTGCAGAGGTTGGTTCATGATCACCACTTTTCCAAACAATCAGAATAAGCATTACCTTTACGCGTAGTCCAACTTTGTGGTATTAAAAGCTATACAATTTCTTTATGCTTTTTTAAAAGCACTCCGGTAAGACAGCTCTCACTAATTCTAATTGAAATAACCCCACATTTTTGGTCACAACAAACAACAAGTAAAATATTATATCCAACTATTTAGAGTAAGTTCAACCTTAATCATCTCAGAACCATCTCATAAATAAAAACCATCGGTTAGAGAGATCTTTCATCTCCGTTCAATGCATTGACTTAAAGGAAAAGATAGAAATAGGTGTGATCGCTTTAAACTTTCGCTTCACGATAGCTGAAGTATTGTGCATTATCAGTTTTATCATCTCTGGATTTCTTGAGAACGAAGTGAAAAAGTGGCAGCGGTTACATTGCAAACCATTAGTTGAAAGCTCAATAATAATCAAAATATAATTAGTACGAGATTTTACTCTTTTTTAGCTTTTACTCTATCAAATCTCTTAGATTTCAGATTTCGATAGCCTATTCTAGGAAACAGTTTTCATTTTGTTTATCCTTAACCAACTTGATAAAAAACTGTACGAATAAAGTCAAATAAAGTCTTCTAAACAACTCTGATGTCAAGTTACAGAACCTTAGTACTTCCGTCTGGGACAAAGACCTTGATTTACAGGAATTGAAAAATTCCGAGTTAAAACATCTGTCGTTTGACAAACTTTAAGTTCTCGCATTCTTCAGATACTCGAAGTTCAAATCGTTCTGTCTATTGGAAGCAAATGACTTTTTTTGTTCATTTTCCAGAACGCCCCTGGAGGAGCAGGTCTTAACTAATTGTCTTCAAATGACTCTAAATTGTGGGTCTAAGTAACTACAACAAGTTTGCCGAAGATCGTTAGTTGATATCTGTTGACAAAAGTGAGATAACCGTTTACAGCCCCAAAACTGATGTCAGTCAAAACACCGGCAACTAGGGTGAATTTAACAGTGTGACCAGAATTCAGATATTGATTGACTCAAGCTCTAGGTGGAATTAATTGACTTTCACTCATCGAACTGAGCAATATATAATTTCAAGAGTGTTTTGCATGGTATTAAAGTAACATCGCAGGGTGCGATTCCACTGTTCATGCTGTTCAACAAACACTCACTGTTTTCAATAGCAACATTGAAAACCAATTATAGAAACTAATACTATGTGACCACAACATCAGTCCGTCTGAAAATTCAACCCGAACACGCAATCACTCACTCAGTACAGTCAATACCACCAACCTTGTCAATCACCGAATACCAGAGCGTTTTCCGCTACAAAACCTCTAGAATATCACTCAAACCGATTGGAAACATGCATTCTGTGGTTTAGCAAACGTGTTTTACCAGCATATATTTGTATGGATTGAGCTTGTTGGTTTATCTGGCACCATCAAAGCATGGTTCACAATGTTACATGTGCGTTATCATGGTGTGGTTGACAAATCACCTGTAGCTGCAGTTTCACCGTGTTCCGGAATTTCTTGCTATTGAGTTTAAACTGTAATTTTGTTCCACGTACAATACTGGGTTCTAGAGACTAGCTCTTCAAAACGAACTAGCAACTAATTATAAATCGAAGATGGGAGTAGAATTAAAAACGAAAGCAAATAACAACTAAAGGGTGATTTTTTAAGAGCTTGAGAACTTTTTTAAACAATAAAACGCATAAAATTTGCAAAATCTCATCGGTTCTTTATTTTAAACGTTAGATTGGTACATGACATTTACTTTTTGAAGATAATTTCATTTAAATGTTGACCGCGGCTGCGTCTTAGGTGGTCCATTCGGAAAGTCCAATTTTGGGCAACTTTTTCGAGCATTTCGGCCGGAATAGCCCGAATTTCTTCGGAAATGTTGTCTTCCAAAGCTGGAATAGTTACTGGCTTATTTCTGTAGACTTTAGACTTGACGTAGCCCCACAAAAAATAGTCTAAAGGCGTCAAATCGCATGATCTTGGTGGCCAACTTACCGGTCCATTTCTTGAGATGAATTGTTCTCCGAAGTTTTCCCTCAAAATGGCCATAGAATCGCGAGCTGTGTGGCATGTAGCGCCATCTTGTTGAAACCACATGTCAACCAAGTTCAGTTCTTCCATTTTTGGCAACAAAAAGTTTGTTAGCATCGAACGATAGCGATCGCCATTCACTGTAACGTTGCGTCCAACAGCATCTTTGAAAAAATACGGTCCAATGATTCCACCAGCGTACAAACCACACCAAACAGTGCATTTTTCGGGATGCATGGGCAGTTCTTGAACGGCTTCTGGTTGCTCTTCACTCCAAATGCGGCAATTTTGCTTATTTACGTAGCCATTCAACCAGAAATGAGCCTCATCGCTGAACAAAATTTGTCGATAAAAAAGCGGATTTTCCGAATGGACCACCTAAGACGCAGCCGCGGTCAACATTTAAATGAAATTATCTTCAAAAAGTAAATGTCATGTACCAATCTAACGTTTAAAATAAAGAACCGATGAGATTTTGCAAATTTTATGCGTTTTATTGTTTAAAAAAGTTCTCAAGCTCTTAAAAAATCACCCTTTACAATGGTTTGGAGGATATCGCTAGAATGGGACTGGTAATTTTCGTTAAAAATAATTGTTCTCCACTGAATAGTTCAGTGGGCTTCAATAACAATGATTAGAACAAATCATCTGTATGAAATCGAATGATAATAGACTTAATGAATAGTTATTTTTTGAAGAAACATGTATAATAGCACGTTGTTTGACATTGTACTATCTACAAGTGGATCATTATTAACACTCCTAATACCAAGCCTAAAAAAGTTACTCGGAGCACCAAGCCTGGAAAATTATGTTGGAACGGTAACTTTGAGCTATCATAGCTCAGTTGTTACTTGACCGATTTCGATCAATTTTACACCCTCGAATTTTGTAAAGTTTGTAAATCATTTTAAGTATATCATTATTGACGATCACTTAGGAAAAACTAATGAAAATCTGATTTTTTTATTATTTTTACGTTTGGTCTTTGACTCATCAGTGCAGAGCAGTTCAAATTGAACTGCTTAGTGCTAAACTTAGTGCTGCACTAATGAGTCAAAGACGAAACGTAAAAATAATAAAAACGGTTATGTGCCCTAGCACAAAATTTGGCTAACCCCTAAATGACCATACCTGCATCGGCCAGAAATAGTCGAAAACACGTTTTCGTTCGGCACGCCAGAAAAGACATTGCACTCCGTTGCAAAACAAAAAGTGTTCTGCAAGTAGCAGAAATTTTACGTCTGCTTAGCGGTTCAAATTGAACTGCCGAGTTTAGCACTAAGCAGTTCAATTTGACCTGCTCTCTACTGATGAGTCAAAGACGAAACGTAAAAATAATAAAAACGGTTATGTACCCTAGCACAAAATTTGGCTAACCCCTAAATGATTTTTTTAGTTCTATGTTAAGTTTATTTTCAAGCTCGCGAATAGGATATTGAGAACTTCAACTTTACTGAGTCATAACTTTATTTTTTGTCAACCGATTTTCGAAATTTGTTCATCATTGAAAAGGTACTACTTCCAGAAATAAAATGCACTGAAAAACGAAAAATAGGATTGTCTACCCAAAGTTAGAATGAAAACTGTAGATAGATGACCTCAGAAAAGGTAAGGCTTTTTACAATGATCGTAAATATTTCGAATTTCAAAGCGATGACCTGTATATATTTTACACATCATTCGATTGCTAGTGATTTTCTCTTCCCTACTTCTATGTACGATATTCGATGCGGACTCACCTGAGGGCACCAGGTTCGCAACAAGGATGTTGTTAATTGATTTATTCTGGAAATGTGAGAGCTGGATATCTTGTTAATATGATGTCTTTGCCAATACGCAACCCTAGCTTTTAATGCCGTTCGTATGTTTGTCTCTCGCTCCTTGACATACTGATTTTGTCGCGCCATGTCGGTTTCTCAATGTGCAAACAATAACTCACGTTTAGCAAAAGTTCCATAGATCGAATCATTGCGTGGGGAGGCGAAATTCCAAATTGATATTTGTCTGGATCATTCTCATTTGTTTCAGTTCTTGAAAAATTCAGAGCTTTTCCTGTGCGCTTGCATATTTACCAAGGTTGGGAGTGTGTGCCTGCTATGTTGTTTAACACTTCTGTATCGTTCAGGCAGAACACGAGCTTCGTTGATACAAATACTTTCCCAAGTACTGTGAGAGAAAGCTCTTCAATTGCTGCATTTACTTTGTCCACTTCCTGCTTTGTTAGTTCCGTGTTTTCCTTTTGAAAGATGATTATTTTGGGTGGTAAAGGGAAACAGATGAAGGATAATTGTTGTTCCAGATTATCCAGCCTTCTTGCTCAACAATCAATCGCAAGGGAACCAAGCAGATAGCAAATAATGTACATTAAGGAAGCGCAAGAGAGTCGAAATAAATCAATTCGCAAGTATAAACAGTTCCATCCGCAGAAATTCAATCGTTTAGTGAATTTAGAGGATGTATTCAAACGATTTCTTTTAACGTCTAATCCTGTAATAGCATTATCGAATAGAGTAACAACCAACGTGAATGTACTCCATCTCCCCGATTATGCAGCTGAATTAGTTTTAACACGCTACAAGACAGCAATACCTCATTTTAATATATATAGCTAATAAATGTCTTACATGAAAGAGCATTTTTCAATGAAAAAACCCAATGTTCGAACACAATTTAAAAAATTTACAAAAATATTTCCTCCGCCATTTTTTTATTATGAACATGCTCGAGAGTATTTTCCATCAAATGAAAGAAACAGGTTTTTTTTCATTTGCTCCAATGTTAGATATAGCAGTTAAAAATGATCTGTTTTTGAACTAGTTTTGCTCATAACGGTTCAGAAAACGCTACCTGAATGCGCTAGTCATGAAAAAATTGGTTTCAACAAACTCTAAAAGATATTCAAAGACATCAAAAACGAAAAGTGAAAAATAAAAAAACTAGAGCAAAAAATCTGATTTTTTTAGGAACACCCTCAGTTGCTCTATTAAAATAGCTGTAACACCAAAACCATTAGAGATACAACTAATAGTGTTTTCGGAAAAGTTGCTTGATATAAGTTTTTCTACAATTTTACCGAGGGGTGCAGTCCTCTATCTCAACACATACGGAAAAAAATATTTGAATCACCCTAATAATAAGAACCACCCTAATACCATATGCTTCAAAATATGGCTTATCTTTCACTGATCACTTGTTCTGAAGGCATTATAGCTCTAAAGTATAAGGCTAAGCCCCAAATGTTTATGTCCCCCTGAAATGTGGATCCGGACCACTGTGCACTGAGAGCTTTAATTGGAATCATGATTTGTGAAAATCGGTTTAACCATTGTTGAGAAATCGAAGTGAGTTTTTTTAGCTTTCTTAACTATTATCGGTGCTTTCGGAAGCGGAAACCGGGCACTAGTAGTCCCACACACACACACGCGCGCGCGCACACACACTCTCCAAACACACACACACACACACACACACACACACACACACACACACACACACACACACACACACACACACACACACACACACACACACACACACACACACACACACACACACACACACACACACACACACACACACACACACACACACACACACACACACACACACACACACACACACACACACACACACACACACACACACACACACACACACACACACACACACACACACACACACACACACACACACACACACACACACACACACACACACACACACACACACACACACACACACACACACACACACACACGGACATTTACTCAGTTCGTCGAGCTGAATCGATCGATATATGACATTCGGCCCTCCGGGCCTCGGAAAATATTTTGAAAGTTTGAGCGAATTCTATTCCTATTTTTTATATATAAATAAAATATTTTTTGTATATATTTTAACCTATTTTAATCCACCTAGCGGTGTAATGTAGCCTCCAATGTAATGTTGGCATGTTTCAGAATTGCTTCATATCGGTTATTTTTTGTTAGATATGTTACACAACTGATTCAACACGTTTCTGTAAGATATGTCAAATTCATTCATATTACTGCTTGTAAAACCAACTCAGAAACCTGAATGGATTAAGTTCCACATCCGGTTTTTCAACTGACTGTATGACAAGATCATTTGAGCAGTTTCAATTCCGATTTCCACTTAGCAAATATTACTGTTATGAAACATATGAAACAAGAAACTTGATGCACATCATACAAAAGTGCGCTTTTCCAATCGCAGAATCGTTGCGAAAAAAGTTAATAAATTCAGTACTAGAACAATGTTTGCTACTTGCGCTTTCTCAAGTATAATATTGTGGGATTCCATTCAAAAATTTTCTCTTCGATTTGGAAGAAACCAAGGGATTGCTTGTGCATGAACTAGTGTAACATACAGAATGAAACAATACTTTGCTCGCGTAGGTTATTCTTAAGAAAACGAAGTGGGTTCACTATTATATGCACTTCCGGCACCGGAACCCGAGAACCGGTATAAACGAAATCGGATCGTACGGCCACCAACTAACATGACGTACAAACTCTACTAGTTTTTATTAAAATTTTGAAGATTTTATACAATTTTGCATCGCACTCTAAATGACGATTTAAATGTTTGTTGTATCCGAAAATATGCAGTAATTTTTTGTAGGACCATAAGACCTTTCATTTGGCCCTAAGATTGAGAATAACGGTTTTGAATCCAGTTTACAACATATTTTAAGGTTTTCGTTTCGCCGGTTTAAGAGACAGAGTACAATATTGAACACAATTTACCCTATAACTCCGGAACCGAAAGTCGGATCCGGATGAAATTCAGTAATTCCGTATGGGACCATGAGACCTTTCATTTGAATCTAAGATTGTCAAAATCGGTTCAGCTATCTACGAGAAAACCTAGTGAGATTATTTGACACACACACACAAGTAATGTCATGTACAAGAGTTAAAGTTCTTGTTATTTTTTTTGTTAGTATTAAAAGATCATATTTCAGTGAAACTTCATTTCCAATAGGACTCACAATATTCAAATTAAAATTGTGCACACTCTCGAGCTGCTGAGCAAGTTTTTGAGCTTTTTCGCCATTTGTAAGAAGTATTTGAATTCCTTCCTTGAGAACAGGAATTGGTTTCGGAGGTTTCTTAAGAAATTTAGAAAGTTTCCAGAAGGGTTTAGAATATGGTTTCAATTTGCTCAACTTTTTTAGCGAAATTTACATTTCGCAAAAGAATAAATCTATGTTAGATTTCTGTTTTGTAAAACCTTAAATATGTTTTTCATAGCAGGATCACGAAAACGTTGATATTGTCGTCGACGAACATTCTTCAACCGAATGAGCAGTTGAAGATTGTCATCGATGATAGAAAAATTTAATTTAGTTTGAGCTTTGGGAACTGAAAGATTCAAATTTTCTATTGTTGTGCGATGTTCGCAGAATTTTCAAAAATAATTTCATGATCCACATGATTTGCAATGTCAGATCTGTATTTAAACCAATTAGCTCTGTGATTGTTGAATATAGAATTGGTTTGATTAATTATAGCCTCATAGTAAAGTCTGCATGTTACAGGAAGATGAGTCAGCATGTGTAATCGGTTCACTACAAATGTGGCTTTGATCTGTTAGAACCAGATCAATTGTAGAGCGGCTTTTCACGGAAGAGGAACAAGTCGGATTAAAATTACAATACATTGTACTGTACTGTTGAAGGCTTGCGAGAAAGAGCATTATTTTCATGCTTCGAGGACCAAAAAAAAACATCGGCATAAGTGCATTTTGTCGAGAGGTGATTACTTTGAAGGAAACGCAATAAAGATTTTTTGTTTTGTAACCGCACTACGTGTATTTTCAAGACCCAATGATATGTTAACAAAATTCCGGATAACCTAAATCGATGCGATTCGAAATTATTGGACACTCAAACTCGTCAAAAAATCGTTTGAACGATTTTTCTTACTTGTGCGTTTCTTGTCAAATAGGTTAAGCTTTAACGTCAAATTAGACGGAAAAGCAAACAATCGGTTTCATCACCAGTGAAAGCGAAGCAATCAACATCGCAATCTTTACCGTTTATGTAGAAGTTTTTCAGCACGTGTCACGATTAGCCCCCCTTTTTCCCAAATCTCAATCGACACGAGACCAAAAACAAAGTTCAAACACCATCGCGGCGACACATAATGTGTTTACACCACAATATATATATGAAAGTGGGGAACCAAACCATAATACTACAAAAAGAAAATAAAAACATACATCACCGAACGCAATCTCGTGCTGAATCGAATTGGGCGCGGGAAAAAAACGGTGGCAGGAAAGTCAAAAGAGAAATATGAACAGAATGAATGATGGATAGATTAATAAATGGAGCTACTGTGACTGTAGAGCAATAAGAACAGCATTGCCAACAGAGAAACGTTGCATCGCGCAAAGAAAGTGATGCAAAAGTCATCATCAAAAGCAGTAATATCAAACGGAACACATAAACCCTTGTTTGTTGGCATGTTGTGCAGAGAGAACTATGAAGGGTCAATTGTAAAAGTTGTACAGTTTGCTTCGTTTGGTTTGCATTGTCACATACCGTCGGTGAGTGTTAAATTGGACGCTTGTTATAAAACTGTTCGTTTGTTTGTCATAAAATTGCAGAATTCAGCAACGCAGAATACGCTATAACATACCAATATTTCGAAACTTTTTTGATTTCAAATGAGTCGGCTGCCGAGACATGTTTCCTAAGATGTGCCGTCGTTAATGCCCAAAATTCCACTTGGTTAATGCCCAAAATCCAAATTGGTCAAAGTTGTGGGCAATTTGGTGGATTCATGTCTTTTGGGACGAAAGTGACATTTTTTATTTGGTAGTATACCATTCTACCGTTGATTTCGAGTAGTGGCAAGAAGCAAGATCTGGCCAGAAGACAACAGGATTCTTGTGGCTTCGAATCATGGGTAGAAGTCGTTTTTGTAAACATTCCTTGATGTATATTTCGCTGTTCATTGAAGCAGTGGTGATGAAGGGTTTCGAAATCTTACCGCAGCTACAAATTGCTTGCCAGACCATAGCTTTCTTACCAAATATTAATCGATGTCTCGGACTGGTTTAACACTTGCCCTTCTCGCACCGTATAATATTGTGGTCCCGGCAAGGATTTGTAATCGAGTTTCACGTAGGTTTCGTCGTCCATGTTTATGCAGTTCAAATTTCCTTTTGCTCGAACGCCTTCAGTATACGTTTATAAAACTGAGGGTTAGCAGGACCTTTTTTTCGACCCGTTTTCGGTTTATCCTCAAAGGTGTTATCCTCACTGAATTTCTTGATTGCATTTCGCACGGCTTTTTCACTTTCTCTTTCCATTTTTGCTATCTTTCTCAGTGACAGTCCGCGTTCTGTGCACCATTTGTACACAATTTTTCGACGTTGCTCTGCTGAAAGTCCACGCATTTCGAAATAAACTAATCAAAACGAATAAACAACTGCACAAGTGGTTAGAGAAGAGTGTAAACAACAGGAAAATTGTAATAATGGGTTCAAAATCAATCGAATCAATCCTTTTGGCAATAAATTGATTTAAGTTGTAAAGCAAAAAATCTATTTTCGACAGTAGTTTCCATTTTCCGGAAAACGATGCATGAGATACTTATGTATATTTGTATATACTTATTTTGCTGAAATTGACATGTTGCTACGCTTTGGCGTTTAAGAGTTATTCGACTTTTTAATTTATTTTGGAAAAACAATTTAAACACTAATTTAAATGAGTTAAAAAACTGAGACCCTCCCAGTTTTCTCTCTAACCTTTCCCTATTTTATGATCATTCCGAAACCGTATAAGATTCATTTACATCGATCTGGCATTTGATGAACATTAATGTTAGAAGGTTGATTAGTTTTTGATGAAAAATTAGTCATAACTTTTTAACGGTAGCTTAGATTGAAAAACTTTGCTGAGTAAAATTAGGCGCATTAAGGGTTGAGGCCACTAGGTCGCGTAAAATCACGTAGCTCGCTGTGCGTATTCCATTTCTCTCCATGTTCTCTCGCAAATGTTTAAAATGACTCTCGATGTGGCCGGGTGCCAAGAAAGTTTTGATATTTTCGGTTACAAGTTTGACTACATCACATAAAATCCAAGAAAGCTGCCGCTTGTTTGGCAGCCTTTCTGAGCCGATTTTATTTCTCTCTCATGTTTAGTTATGTTACCAGGGAACTAAAATGGCGCCGACATAGAAATCGAATTACCTCCACAAAAAAAAACTTACACTTCATTTTCACCGCGACAACATATATGTTTTTATGCACTAATCGCATCTAAATTAAATTATCTAGACATTGTCAGGCGAGATATTCAATGAACAAGTTAAAAGGCGGCGTTTTTAGCAATGGAATTCTTCCTTCAGAAAAAAGACTTTCCCGACCGCTAAAGTCAAACAATCATTCTGAAAATTTCACAGAATAATCTAAACTAATTTTCTAAGAGATTGACAGTTGGGTTTATATTCGTCACCGTTTCTGAGAAAATCAGGTTTAAAGCGTGAAAACAGTCCTTTAAAACGCCCTAAAACACACTGGCCTCAGCCCTTAATAAGCTTCATAACTCTTTGGAAGAAAATTTTCTGGTACAACTGCTAACGAAAAAGTGACCACTGGCTACTTATTTATCTAAAAAAAAGTGATATGCAAAAAAAGGTGGACGAATAATTGAGACATAACTGGAGGACAAGAATACGAATAAAAATAATAATCTCTCGTATTAGTTTATTGTGGGAATTTCGTAACTTTTACTGCTACACTTCCAGAATTGTAAAGATGCATTCAAACTATAAATTGCCTAAGCCAATTGTTTTTGTTTATATCATTTATTTTTCCCCGGCTTTAACGGCTTTTTGGTCGTTCACCGAGAAGCTGGTCAAATGTTGGCTTTATTCGCACTCGTTTGGTGTAAATTTTGCACTGTGAAAAGTACTCAAAGCTAATCCAATTATTCTAAATTTTTATCTCCGATTTGCAAAGAAGCAATCTTTATAGTTCTTCAGATAACATTTGGAACCATTAGAAGGGCATAATGTTCCCCATCGTTCACTTTTCATTGTATTTTGCTCCAATGCAAACGACCAGCAGCAGATTGACGCAATCGATCTTCTTTGAAGGGAAACTGGTTCGGTGAATGTTCCGCAATATTTCAGAAAACATTAATTTTGATTTTTTTGGGATTGACAACTGAAAATGTTATTATAAATTAATGATCATATTTCCGATGGCATGTAGCAAAACTTATGTTAATACGTTAGATACAACAAGAGATATTCACGATCGAAAACTTATCTTTCTCAGAGGGTAAATTTTGAAAAGGCGTCCCATAGAAAAGTAAGTCGTATTCAGGACAAAAATGCATACGACAAAGAGCTCATCCATTTTGGAAGTTGATTTTTGGTCTCTTCATTCGTGAAAAAAAATGTTTTGTCATATTGAAACCGTTTCCAAATTTTCATTTAAATCGGAGTAAAGGGTATACGGAATCAAATTACATCGAAAAAAATATTAGGCAAAATTCATCTATAAAACTTTCAAAGAATCATACCAAAAATATATAACTTTTTCTATGTTCGTTTTATTTAATCCCATATTCCAATGAATTAACCTTCCTCTTCAAACTACTCATGGAATCTTGCACAACGCTTTGACCAACATTTTTTTTTTGCGTGGAAATCCACTTCCTTAGGATGTTTCCGAAGCGCATGCATCTTTGATGATCCTAGTACTTTTCAATTGGCCGCAGTTCATGTCCGTTCGGGAGATACATTTCCTTCGGCACGAAGTTAACTTCATGAGTCTTGTACCACTCCAAATCATTCTTCGAGTAATGGCGCGAAGCTGAATCCGACCAGAAAAGCATAGGACCATTGTTCGATCTTAGAAGTGGATGCAGACGCTTTTGGAGGCATTCCGCTAAGTATACGTACATATTGATCGAACCGGTTGTAACAAATGGAGTGCTTTGCGTTCCACTAGCTCAAAAAACTTGCTATTGCTACAGTATCAGTGTTGAAAGGATTACAAAAAACATCTGATCAATTTCAGTACAATGTTTATATTGTAAATTCCATGTAAGGCTTGCTCGCGGCAAAATCTGGGCACCTCTAAATACTAAATCTGAACTGACTAAATCCTCTAAACGCGTAAAATATTTCGCAGACTGCTGAATGTATGTCTGTTTATTGTGTAAAACTAAACTTCCTGGTGATACTAGGGTAACCGCTCCCTATTCCATCTCATTGGTAAGGACGTTACCTGAAAACCTGGTTCTAGCTCACTATATTTTTTTCATATTTTATGCTTTGCTCCACTTTGAGAATTGGTCCACATTTCTTGGAAATTAAAATAATATAAAACACTTCTCATATGTTCACTACTTCATTCCTAATTTCATCTCAATGGATGTTTATTCATCCTATCGTTGGTCCTATATCATTTAATTCAATAAGGTCCTATATTCATCCTATTAATTAGCGATGGCGATAACAATAAAAACAACATATGGGACTATTACCAAATACAAATAATAATACCCCTAAGTCCCATACAAACGAACCGATAATGTTTGGTTCACAGCCTGGCTTACTTGCCTAGCAAATTACTCCCTTTCATTGTGATTATTTGAAAATGTGGAAGGAGATCGTTTATGCTAGTTGCTACGGTGCAAAATAAACTTGTTTTTTTTATGTTTATCGTTGCTGTATTAAACTGCAACAATCAGTCTAAATATCACCGGCACTAACACAAAAGATGAAAAATGAACACAAACACCCACGAATCTACAAATATCAATACAGCTAGTAGTATATTCATAGTGGCTTAACCATTCTAGATTATTGTTGAACTTACATTTCGTTTGTGATCTTGATTATCAGATAAAAACTGTTTGTTTATTTATTTTTCACTATAATAAACAGTAACTATGGTGAACTTGTTCTTACCCTTCAGTGTTGCTAGTTTTATAGAAAACTCGTTAAAGTACATTGTCACTCTGACAGTGTATCATGACAGTGTACCGCACGATGCAAAATGTGTCCTTGAAAATTTGTCGAAGTATTCCGTATTATAATTTGTATTTGCTATTACATCCTCTGGTTCGAACTGTCAGAACTTCTCTTAAAAAGGCTTAATACCAATTGTGAGACACGATTTTTTTTCGAACCTGTTTGGAATCCAATCGACTTTTGAAAATTTTGGGTTGGTTTTCGTTTCACTTTAATAATCACAACTGTAAGGTCATTCGGGATCGGTCAAATACAAATATGAAAATATCAGATGCGCAGTCGATGAAACACACACTTAACAGCGTTATGTTGACATATAGCGGAAAGAAACCAGTGCTACTAGATTTGCCACAATGGTTATTTCATTAGTATTTACCACGCACTTTCCAGTAATATCAGAAGCCGAAATAGTTTTATCAATGAATATCAATAATATAGGGAAAGGGCTCCCTATTTTATCTGAGCTCTTATTTCCATCTCATCCCTTCACCTCATTACTTTGAACATGGATAATATCTTACAATGTACCTGAACCAAACTTTGAAATGTTTTAAAATGATTATTCAAGCTATTGCCACACTTTTTCATTGGAAGAAATGGGTTCGGTGATCGTTTTTTTTTTTCATTTAAAACAAACACATTTTCGTCTCAAGATTTACAGTTCGTCATGTTTCTGAAATTCGTTTCAAAACATGATCACTGTTTCGCACAATTACACTACTATTGAATGCTGGATGACTTCATAATGAGTAATGTTAGCTTTCCACTTGATTAGTTAACGATTAAAAACTTCAAAAACTGCCCGACAAGCAATAAAAGTCTTCAGAAATATGAGATGAAAGTTTATCACTTAGTTTACTTGATTGCGCTTTGTTTTCATCTCATTTGGTTTCGCAAAGTTGCCAAGTTTTCTCATAATGTTACATAAAAAATGGTTTTCCTTCTTCAAATTATCGACAACAAGTATTTTTTTGGCTTCCGTGACATTAGTTTAATTATCTTGTTGATATTAATATTTCAATAAAACTGTTTCGGCTTCGAATATTATCAGAAAGAGCGTGTTAAATACTAATGAAATAACCGTCGTGGTAAATCTAGTAGCACTGGTTTCTTTCCGCTATATGTCAACATAACGCTGTTAAGTGTGTGTGTTTCATCAGCTGTGCACAGAGATGCCAGATATTTTCATAGAAAATATGTATTGCTTTGCCTGAAAAGTCTATATTACCGCAATCAAATACTGAGTATCTATTCAGAGAGAAAAGTCTAATTTTTTACTTCTCACTTTTTATGAACATGTACAAATCTGTATTACATTTAGGAAATCTGTATAAAATCTGTACTCTGATCGCAGAAATCTATACAATACAGATAAATCTGTATAAATGGCATCTCTGGCTCTACATTTTGTTTTTAGAAGGGCCAATGCCTAAATTAAAAAAATCCTTTTTTGTTTTGTTTTTAAGTTTACCAAATTAACTGCACAGTAAAATTTTAAATTTAAAACGAAAGGTAACGAAAACGACCCAACAAATTGTAAACGTCGAAATGATTCAAAACTAGTTCTAAAATTACCGTGTGTTGTCTTATAGTTGGCATTAGGCCATTTTTAAGAAAAAGATGATGCCAGATATTTCCATAGAAAATCTGTATCTCCTTATATTCATAATGTGTATTTATCTGTATTCACAAAATTTTCGCAATAATAACACCATTTCACGATTGAAGATGAATATTAGTAGATATCTGCAATCTTTTTGAATGTTTTCACCTTCAATTATTACGATCAGCAATCTTTTCTTCCAAGTCTTTGAACAGTATAATGTGCTTTGCTAAACTTTTTGAATATGCGCAAAACTCTTTGAGTTATTGAATCGACATAGCATTTCAATGCCTAATTTGCAAATTCATGTCAGGTTATAGTTTCTCATAATGATAATGATAATGAGATTTCGTTCAATCATTACATCTATTTGAAGTTCAAATCTAAGTTCCATATCTTCATATACCAGATGAGTAAGTTCAAAGAGTCGTTTTGTTATCAACAAATAGCGAATAAAATCTATTCATTTTTTTTGCTTGGACCCCACTCTTCAATGCGTGTGTTTTTGTTTACGTGATTTCGAGAAAAAACTTGCTTTTATTTTGTATTAACCATGTCGATATGATTTTATTGATCAATTAAGTGAAGGTACGGTACCGAGTTCTTGTTGAGACTTATTGCTTGTGAACTCTGGTTTCAATGTTTCAAAACAGGCTATTTTTATGTTATTGACAAAGAACTTTAAAATCGACCACAAATGTATGTAGATGACGAGCTACAATTATTATTGGACTAAAATGATACAAAAATAAAACAAATTCTGGCCGAGAATTTCAATTTCATCCTCAAGCTATTTCTGATAGTCTTAGAGCTTTGGGAAAATTTTCAAATGGTTTGTAAATGGGTTCCACACAAACAGAATGAACATGCAAAAAACCCAGTGCGAAATGCTCCTTTCACGCTTCGAAAAAAAACTGCATCGAATTGTAATTGTCGACGACAAATAACTATATTTGGGAACCCGAAACGCAGAAGTCATGGATAGCGCCAGGACAATCATCAACATCGAGTTAAAGATCCTATAGTTTTGAGAAAAAGACAATGTTAAGTGTCTGATGGATTTAGGAGTAGTGAATTACGAACCTAGCGAAACAATCAATATCCTTCGCTACAGGTAATATGCCAACTCTTCAAATAAAAAACAATTTGACACAGTTTTTCGAAAACCTCTATTTTTTCTTGAAGAAAAAGACAGTTTTAATTTCCGCAACTTAGTAATTAAATTAAATTTTGTTCTTTGGTTACGAAACTTTCATCTCATCTCTAATACTAAATCCTAAACTAGGGCTTAGGCCAAATAAAGAAAAAAATTCTTACTTTTTTTGGAATATGTATGAATCTGTATTAAACATACGAAATCTGTACAAAATCTGTATTCTGTATAAAATCTGTATGTGCATGTAAAAATCTGTATAATACAGATAAATCTGTATAAATGGCATCTCTGCCTGAGAGTGTAATAGTGCAATGTTTTGTTTTGATTGCTGTCGCCATGACTAATTAATAGGATGAATAAAATCCTTTGAGATGGAATTAGGAACAGAGTAGTGAACATATCAGAAGTGTTTTAGCTCCATGCTCAATTCTCCATGTGGAGCAAGGCGAGTTAAGCAGAAATATGGAAGATCATAGTGATTTTAGTGGCTAAATCAGGTTTTTAAGGTAACGTCCTTACAAATGAGATGAAATAGGGAGCCCTTACTCTAATTAAACTAATGTCACGGATTCCAAAAACGTACCCACATCTGTAATGGGTATTCTATCAAATTCTCGGCTTGATACCTGGACATTTGTAAAAGTTACGCTGTATTGAGTACATCTGCGATTGTGCGTGTCCTCGATTGTGTACAATTTTCAAAATGGAATTGAATTTGCAACATCGAGTTTGCATTAAATTTTGCGTAAAACACGGTTTCATTGGTGCGACTACATTGCAAATGTTAGAAGTGTGTTTCGATAACAATACTCTGAAGTCGATTATCAGTGGCATGAGCGTTTCAGAAGTGGCCGTTAATCTGTGAGTCGTTTTCAGTCGGAAAAGAAGGCGATACTCACAGTTTTCATTGATTACAAGGGTGTTGTGTATCATGAATTCCTTCCACAAAGCCACACCTAGTCTACAAGGAATATTATTTGGGCGTTTTGCGACGAAGCAATTCACCGAAAAAGATCAGATTTGTGAGCAAACAACTCGTGGATCTTGCACCACGATAACGCACCGTCACACAATGCCAACGTTATCCGTGAACATTTGGCTAAAAACGAATACCTTCTAGCAATCAACGAATTCACCTGATTTGGCTCCCTACAACTTTTTCCTATTCGTTCCATTCAAGAAACCGCTCCGTGGAACGCCATTCAGCACCCGAGATGAGATTATGGAAAAATCGCAGATGGCTCTGATGGCCATACCGAAAACTGAATATAAAAAATGTCTCGAGGATTGGATCAAGCGCTGGCATAATTGTGTTGCATTCGGGAGTATTTTGAAGGGGGCAATATTTTCTGAAAAAAATCCGGGAACTTTTTGATCAAGATAGTATGTGCTGGGCAGCAGCGAAATGTTTTGTTTTACAGCCGAAATGGAACGGAACAGAGTAGAGGAGCCTTTCAAGACGAAAAAAAATCTCAAGTTTCGTAAAAATAATATTTGGTTTGGCAGACAATATGCAGCTGTGGTCGAGCAAGGCAAAGCTTTATCACTACTGGACCGGTAAACAAGGAAATAATAGGAATGTCTGAAGAAGCGATTGTTACTATTCCTATACAGCCATGATGCTCCCGCGCTGTTCTGGTGTGATTTAGCATCTTGTCACTAGTATTGGTCGGTATTGAGCTCTCGTGAAGAGAGAACTCTCTCAATATAAACAACAAGCTACAACTAACGAAAAATTTCGAAAATCTTTGAGAAAAGTAGCTAAATCGGTTGCAAAGAAGTCTACTCAGAGTCTGCACCTTAAAAGTTCGTATTTTCTTTGTGAAGCCATTCAGTAACTGTTATTAGTTCATAATATTATAAGCAAATTCCGACAAAAATCGATGCAATCTTCAATTGAATCGATTCGCTCTCTGTATTAATTAGTAAATTAGTATATAAGTTCCTTTTCCCCATTACACAATACAAGTAGGTTTAGAATTTTCCCTACACAAAAATCTCAGAATTGCGGAAGCAAATAATGTCCTCATGGTAATAACCAAATCATATAGGGCTGAAAAGTCGCCACTTGTGGCTGAACACCCAATTAAAATCTTAATAATTTAATTTTAACTCATATTCCAATAAATAGTTATTTAAAAAACGTGTTTAATCAACCTAGTAGTGGGATGATACCTTTTTTATCAATTCGCATGTGTTTTTTGCATGAATATTCTTCGGTTTTCAGTTTTCATGGTTGCATAAATAGTGCAAACTTTGCGTCTGCTTAGCGGTTTAAGTTGAACTGCTAGGCACGAGATGGCAGTTCAATTTGAACTGCTTTAAGCACTGACGAGCCGAAGGCGAAACGCAAAGAAAGTTGAAACAAAATATGTGCTTTTTTGCACAAAACTAAAAACCCCTAAATGTTCATTATCATGTTATACGAGAACCGGAAGTCATAATTGAATTAAATTAATTAATTTTGTATATAAGTTTATTTTATTTTTGAATTTTTGTTTCTAAAATTTGATTAGGCTTTTTTTGAGAAAACGATTGAGCTTTGAGAAACGATTTTATACTGGAACCGGAATTCTAAAATCGGTATGGCCGAAGTCAGATAAATTCACCTGAGTAACTGTATAGTTTACATTTGTTTCAAAATATTTGAAAATCAGTGAAGACATCTTAGAGAAATCAAAGCACGAATTAAATTTTTAGGTGCCTTCTGAATCGACAACTGAATACTACTAAAACTGAAAAGGTAATTTTTTTTATCGACTATCCGAATCTGCTAAACCGATAAACCTAATTAATTTATGTGGAATAGACATTTTTATACCTATCACCCTGTATCCCCGAAACCGGAAGTTGGATCTGACTGAAGAACAAGATGTTTTATAGAATCTTGAAACTTTTCATTTGAATCTTAGATGATTCTTGGATTTTATTTGAATCTTAGATCGGTTCAGCCATCTACGAGAAGAATGAGTTACACAATTTTGATTTCGTTTCACATATCATCCTGTAGTTCCGGAACCAGAGGTCGGAACCAAACATAATTCAGGAACCTTGTTTGGGAGCATACGACTTTTCGTATGAATCTGAATTTGTAGAAAAGAAATTTTCAGAGAAAATTGAGTGAAATTATTTGTCACACACGCATTTGCTGATCTCGACGAACTGATTCGAATGGTATATGGATGTTATGTTCTTCCAGCATTTATTGCTATAAGTAGTTTAAAACAATATAATTAAAAAAAATTCTGCCATCATCTGGTTTATATATGTCATATTCGAACGATTATGTTGCCAAAAACGAGCCGTGCTAAAATCGGTCCGAGGCTAAATGTCATGAAAAAGGATGCTGTACACAGTCTTTTTGGTACTTAGAAACAATTGTATGTAACAGTATAAAAAATCGTGTTTTACGTTGCTCCCAAGCGCTCAAAATTCCTACTGCTGAAATAGCAGAAAAAGTCGCTTACACAAAAATTTCGATATCTCCGTTAAAAATGGACAGATTTTAACAACCTATGGCTTGTTGGATAGGTATTACCGTGCGGAATCTAAGTCTGAAAACATATTCTGTTTTCAAGGTCAATTGTGACAGTTACTGTCAAAAAACATTTTGACATAAAACTTCGTATAACTCAAAAAGTAAACATCCGATCTCAAAACCATTCAATAGCGTTTTGGGTGACGGGGAGACCTTTCATTTGCGACTAGTTTGATCAAAATCGGTCCAGCCATCTCTGAGATCTCGACCTCTTAGTTGACAACACATATACAGACACACACACATACACACACGGACATTTACTCAGTTCGTCGAGCTGAATCGATTGGTATATGTCATTCGGCCCTCCGGGCCTCGGAAAATTTTTCTAAAGTTTGAGCGAATTCTCTACCTATTTTTTATATATATAAGAAAGGTAAAAAAACTGTTATTAGTTTTAAGATTTAAACACAATTTAATCAATTTAAAAAAATGCTTTTTGGATTGTACCTACAGCAAATTTGATTTTTATTTTTAATTTAATCTGTCCAGATTTTGTCGCGAACAAGCCTTACTGTCGCTAATACAATGTAAACAAAACACTTTGAATCAATTTCACTCAAAATTCTTATTAAAAAAAAAATTACAGCCATTTGAAAATGATGCAATTAGGTTTCGATTTGACCCTTTATGTGAAGTACGATGGCCTGCAAAACATTGCTGAAATTGTTTTGAAATAAAACTAATTCGTTAAACATGTTCTGCAAAATAAATCAAGGAAAGTTCGAACGCGCCCTGACTGACGGTCCCAGTCAAGTTGAATGACAAACATGAAAGCGTAGCGTGTACCTTTGACAAATATTGCCCCACGTCTTCGGTCCATTGAAGCATGTTGTCGCGTGTCAGTCAATGCAGCAGACGACCGACTTGGTAAATTGAGATTCTGCCAAGTCTCGCCAACCTGCCAGTACTCGCCACATGTGTTTGACTGCATCCGTTTGTCAACGGTCTACAGCTGATTTGTTCATGACAAGTATGGCGCGCACACACACACACAAGTAGAAGCGAGTTGATGAAGCTACGAAAGCCGGTTCCATGGACAAGTGTTGATTTTAAATGCCTCTTTGTCATCGTCGTGAAGAATAAACAGAAGTGAAAAAAAAAACAAATGCACTATTAACCGATGCATGGATGAAGTTACGGTGGTCCGCTTTGGACAATGAAAGTGGGTGTGCGGAGAAAGATGATGCGCTGTGATGAACTTGACGTGATGCTGTTCGACGGCTTTGTTTTAGTCACGTGATGAAGTTGAACCGTTGTTGAACTCAATCAAAACGATATCAGCATAACCTAGAAAACAATGTTATATGCGAAAGTGCTTCACTGATGTATTTTCGCTTCGCACTTGTTGGTTAGCATCTCTCAAGTCGGTTGCATTTTGCCCTGGTTTGGGATATCGATTTCCTGTGTTATGCCGGATAGTTTGTATAACGAGTTAGAGGGTTTTCAACTAAACGTAATAATTTACGCAAACTGCAGGATTAGTTCGAATGAATCAGGGATTGAATTTATTTTACGATATCTGCATCACCCGAACAATCAGCACGCTTGCCATGGATATGAAAACTATATCTATTGCTCGTGCCGTGCTGATTAGAACAGAACATTTCAATGAATTAATAGCTGTCATCATAGAAAAAAAAGAAATGAATACCGGCGTTCTTTCACCCTCCTGTCACGGGCCTGCCGGAATAAACGTTTAGCTGGGGTAGGTCGCGCATCAAAGCCAGGCGTTTGTACGATGGGGTGTGCTTCGGTTTACTGACAGAAAGAAACAAGATATCGTGTTAAGTGAGTAAACATGAATCGACCGACCGAACGACCAACTGCTGCCACTTTCGTCTACCTTCGGATGCGGAAGAAATATGTGAGCCGAAGAAGCATGCAATTGAGTGAAGAAGCACGTTAAGCCGATTAATTAAAAACTTTTCAGTCCTGAAGGTAGCTTTTTCCTCCTGCTGGCACTTCAAATTTGCCAATCACGTCACGTAAATATGTGTTTGCCTTTTTAATGTTCATGTACAAGGAAACGAGGCGAAACCGTAAAAAAGTTTCATGCTGCGAGTGTCCGGTAGCGAGTAAAATATCAGATAAGAGCTTACAGACAGTCAATTGAAACAGCAACCCAAACAAAAACGGACTTAAAACTTTCATAAACTTGTACTTCAAAAATTTTTTATTTAACCTTAACGACGAAACACTTGTAAATGTTACAACTGCGCAACGAAAATATAAAAGACAATGTTTCCAGCAGCGATGCTCCACTGCATAAACCACCATTCCTAGCATGCCCAATTTGTCAACTCGTTACTATCCGTGCCCGCTCGCCCACGAACCCAATTATACTAATTAGTTCAATTGTTCTCCTTTTCCAGTGACCTGCCCCCGATCCCATTTCACGTGTGGAGATGGCAAGTGTATTCCCCAGCACTGGAAATGTGATACCTACTCGGACTGTACGGACGGCTCGGATGAAATCGACTGCGGTAAGTGTTTTTATAGGTTAGGTGCTCTAGGCAGTACGGTAAATATTCGTGAACCTGCATTCAGAAAAATCCTCACTTCAAAGCTACGTGAAAACGTATGTGATTTTTATCCATATAACTTTTCTTGTAATTCTTATGTGAAGTATATATAGGTGGCACAGAATGAACTCATGAACTCTTAGTCCACAATCGGTGTTGAACAGTCGTTCGCACCGCACGCGTATAGCTCTTGGCTTCTGGAATATTTTTCTGGCTACCTAGAATTTCATTGATTCAAGACTTCAGTCTTTTTCAAGGCTACCTGAGCCTTTTTAAAGACTAACAATTAGTCAGCCTTTCTCAAGGCTATATAAAGAGTGGTAATCAGTCTTTTTCAAGACTAAGAAATTAATCAGCCTTTTTTAAGGCTAGCTATTCAAAGAACTATTCCTCGAACTAATCAGTCTTTATTAAGACTACCACAAAATCAGTCTTTATCAAGACTTTTCTAAACTAGGAGTCTAATCGAAGACTAATTTAGCCTAGTTAATTTAATTTAAAATTTCATTCATTTCAAAAATGCCTGCGTCCAACCGGAAAGGCAACAAGCCTAAGGCTAAAAATAATTTAATACGGAATAAATCACAATCCGTTATTCAACATTTTTCTAATAACATTCACGATCTTATAGAATCTGAATGTAAAAATAAAAGACAACGGACGTACTTCCCTTCCGTTGATTCTATGCCGTCTAATAATATTTACGATTGTAGCGACATAGAAGAAAATTCTTCAAAAATTCCCAAAATGGACGCTTGTCGTTCTGGGAAGAAACATCAATCTATGCCACCAGTGACGGTGATGATTTCCGACTTCAAAGCACCCCGTACTGAGCTTTCTACTTTTCTCCCGGAAGCAAAAGTCTCATTTCAAATCGAACGAAGAGGAGAATGTCGAGTCTTGGTTGATGGATTGGAAGATTATGAACGTCTTATCCGATATTTGTTCGAAAAACTTCATAAATTTTATTCATATGATATAAAATCAGACAGACCTTTCAAGGCTTATCAAATTATCAAAGTACTGATGAAATTAAAAATGAACTAAAAGATTGTCCTGGTTTTGCCCCTTCCCAAGTAATACTTATGAAAAAAGAGCGAATGGTACTTCTAAACCACGCTCTGGAATTTCCCAGGAACTTTACCTAAGTACATTTCATTTCCCACATAAAAATTCGTTGAGAACATTATAAACGGCATAATGGTATTGCAAACTTAACGCAATGTCGTCGTTGCCAAGGCTTCGGCCATGGAACCAAAAATTGTCATATGGATATACGGTGTTTGAATTGTGCTAAATCGCATTCGAAAGACGTTTGTCCAATTAATGAAACCATTGATAAATTTTCATGTTCAAATTGCGATGGAAATCATAAATCCAATTATTTGAAATGTCCTGTCAGGGAAAAAATTTTAAACGCTCGTTCGCTTAGACAACAAGTCAAATCAATGACCTTAAATTTACAGAACATATCTGAAAATCAAAAAAACCGTCACAAATCTTCTTCTTTTAATGTCAATTATGCTAGCGTAACAGATAGACAATACTACCTACCAGTAATTCTTCAATGCCAGTCGCTTCTTTAAATGAAGTCGATTTAGGCGATATAATGGAAAATAAAATGATCTACCTACAAGAATAGATTTTCAAATGATCATCCGAATGAGTTCGACTTCATCACTTTTGAAGCATTTCAAATTGGGTGACAATTTGCGAATAATATTATCATGAATTTGAAATTTAACAATGAGGGTTAATAATTACTTAAACATCTTAAAAAAGCTGGATCTTTAAAATCGAGTAAAGATGAATTTTATAATTTTCTCAAAGTTCACAAAATTCATATTGCCATTGTGACAGAAAATTTCCTTAAACCAAATGTCAAATTGAAAAGCAATCCACATTATGTGGTTCATCGATTCGACAGGTTAACTGGAATGGGTGGTGGAGTTGCCATTTTTGTCCAACGGCAAATTAAACATCGAATTTTACCTTCTTTCAATACTAAAGTTATTGAAAGCTTGGGAATCGAAGTTGAAACCATTCATGGAATTTATTTCATCGCTGGAGCATATTTGCCATTCCAATGCACCGGCGAACACTTAAATTTCTTTAAAGGCGATTTGCAAAAACTCACAAGACATTGACCGAATTTTTTCATAATAAGGGACTTAAATGCTAAGCATGTCCAGTGGAATTGTAGGCAAAATAACAGTAATGGTAAAATACTTCATAATCAACTCTCGCAGTTCTTCATCCCAGTAATCCGACTTGTTTCTTTTCCGTGAAAAACCGGTCTACAATTGATCTGGTTCTAACGGATCAAAGTCACATTTGTAGTGAACCGATTACACATGCTGACTTTGACTCAGATCATCTTCCAGTAACATTCAGACTTTCCAACGAAGTTATAATTAATCCAATTAGTTCTATATTCAACTATCATAGAGCTAATTGGTTGGATTACAGATCTCACATTGAAAATCATGTGGATCATGAAACTATTTTAAAAAATTCTGCGGACATCGACACAGCAATTGATAATTCGAATCATTATATTATCGAAGCTAGAAATCTTTCAGTTCCCAAATCTCAAACTAAATTAAATTCTCCTATCATCGATGACAATCTTCAACTGCTCATTCGGTTGAAGAATGTTCGTCGACGTCAATATCAACGTTCTCGTGATCCTGCTATGAAAAACATAGTTAAGGATTTACAAAAAGAAATTAAACATAGATTTACTCTTTTGCGAAATGAAAATTTCGCTAAAGAAGTTGAACAAATTAAACCATATTCTAAACCTTTCTGGAAACTTTCTAAGGTTTTTAAAAAAACCAATTCCTGCTCTCTAGGAAGGAAATATGAGTTCCTTTTTCCCATTACACAATACAAGTAGGTTTACAATTTTCCAAATTTCGCAAAAATCACAGAATTGCGGAAAAATCACAGAATTGTCTTCATGGTAATTACCAAACCATGTATATAATAGGGCTGAAAAGTCACCACTTGGGGCTGAACACCCAATTTAAATCTTAATAATTCAATTTTAACTCATATTCCAATAAATAGTTATTAAAAAAAAGAACAACTGTCACTGAAACACTGTCGTTAGGCACTGTACACACGCACTTCAAAGGCATTATCATCTATGTATTTTGACCAGCCTCTGCCGGTACAGCCACCTATCGGAAAACGGCGGAAGCAAAGTTGTACACCTGATATTATATTATATTGTTGAAAAAAACTAACTTAGATTCATATGAAAGGTTTTAAGATGCCACGGAAAATTCCTGAATTTCATTTGGATTCGACTTCCTGTTCCGGAATTACAGGATGACTAGCGTAAAAATCAATTTTAAGTTTCTTATTCATCTTTCTCAGCGATGGCTATACCGAATAACAGGATAAAGAATGTTGGAAATTTTAAAAAACTATAGATGATGAAAGAAAAAAGAAAAGTATTGCAAAACTGAGCCCAAATCAATTCCATTCAATAGGTTTTACAAGTTACTGGCAAAAGCTCGTCCGAGGTCATATCAAAAAATTCGAACCGTCATATAGAGTACATCGGTACATACACCGCCTCTACGAACGAATCACACATAATGTCATTATGCTCCTGGTTCTCTTATAATAATCCATATCAACAATTTTAGATTGGGTAAAAGTTTTCCGATTGATTCCTTAGGAATTAGAAATTTGATTTCCTAAATTTGTCAAGTCACAATAAAATCCTCTAAACCAATCTTTCTTTCACTTCCAGACAAAGCGCACAAATGCAAGGACGAACAGTTCCAGTGCAAGCTGACCAACAAGTGTATCCCTCGGGGCTGGACCTGCGACGGGGATGCCGACTGCGGTGTGGTCGAAAAGTTCCGCACCATCGACGTGTCCGACGAAGACGCCGAACTGTGCCGTAGCTCCAAACACTGTCTTCCAACGCAAACCGTGTGCAGCAATGGCAAGTGTCTCGACATAGAGAAATTCTGCGACGGTGTGTGGGACTGCTCGAACGACGAGCTTCAGTGCCCGCGAAACGACACCTCCGAATGTGATGCACTCAAATGTTCCTACGACTGTCGGCAAACTCCGAACGGGCCGAAATGTTTCTGTACCAAGGGTAGCCAACCGAACGGTAGTCTGTGCGTAGATTTCGACGAGTGTCAAATCGAGGGAATCTGTGATCAAATCTGTAAGAATCTGCCAGGGACGTACAAGTGTACCTGCGCCACCGGTTATGCGAGAAACGGCAACAAGTGCCTGGCAGTTAATGGTGAGTGATTAATGTACGATTGTTTATTGGATCAGGAAGTAAAAAGTTTATCTTTTTTTGCAGCACCAAAAGAAGAGCCCGCATCCCTACTCTTCGCCACCCCGACTGAAGTACGCAAATTCGCTGTAATGAATGCAACTGCCAGTGAGCATCCCAACTCGACCGCAATCCTACTTCCGACCAGCAACGTGCTTGCTCTAGAAATGTACCATCGAAATCGGACCTTCTGTCTCATTCGACTGCAAACCGTCGCTCAGTTCGAGTGCTACAGCGTCGACAACACAACTCACGTGTGGCAAATGCCACTGCCGGATCTGTTTCCCAACATCAACTCCATCGATCATATTAGCATTGATTGGATTTCCGGAAACTGGTACTTCCTGGACGACCAAAGAGAAATCATTTTTGTCTGTTCCGGTCAGATGCAACATTGCTCAATCATCGCCGAAAACGATCTGATGAAACCCCGCGGAATGGCTCTGGATCCTACCAAAGGGTATCTCTTTTTCACCAAATGGGGTAACTCGCTGGCGAGTGTAGAACGGTCCTTTCTCGATGGTGGCAACCGAACTTCTATCGTCCTGCGGAAAATCGTTTATCCGCATGGAGTGGCACTGGATCTTGCCCTGCAGCACGTCTACTGGGTCGACACCTATCTGGACTCGATCGAGCGAACGGATTACGACGGCAATCATCGGTGGTTCATGAAGAAATCTGCTAACTTCATGATCAACCTGCAATCCTTGCACACGGTCAATGTGTTCGAGTCCACAATTTTTCTTGCCTCATGGAAAAATCGATCCATTATTGCGATCGACAAATTCACGGCAGAGGCAAAGCTTGTAGCGGCGAACGTGTCCCGAGCGTTCCACCTGAATGTGTTCCATCGTCAGAAGCAACCGGAGGTGGCCCATCCCTGTCGGAACCAGAACGGTGGCTGCGATCAACTTTGCATAACGGCATGGAAGAAAACGGTTGCCATCGGGCAGTGTATGTGTGCACCGGGCTATCGATTGAAAACCAAAAATCAGTGCGTCCTCATCAAGCGACCCACTTTCCTGCTGTTCTCTCAAAGTAATCCCGGTATGATTCGAGGCATTCCGCTTGGCATCAAATCACAGGAGGCCATCGTTCCGGTGACCGATCTGGGACGAGATGTTACATTCGATTACCACATTGAAGATCAGCTGATTTATTTCGCCCATCACGACAAGTAAGTAACTGTTCAAGCTGCTAGTGGTTGCCAGATTTATGGAAGTTTGTTTTTCATCGAAATCCTATTGACCAATAATCGATTTATTTTTTATTCATGGAAGATGAATGATTTAAAGTAAAGTAAAAGTATGTAACTTCTAATGTTGTGAAAAGACATCAACAGGATGCTGATAACGAACCTTTTATTTTTTCTATAACTAGAATGTCTATAACCAGTGCACTATGGGTCGAAACGGGAAATTAGCGTGACAAAAATATTTTCACTATTAAATATTAGTTTTTTGTAGTTGGTGTCTTCACAAAAGTTGTTTGCAATCAAATGGCGCTCCTTTTGATGAAAAAAATTACTAGGATGGTTCTAATTTAGATTGAAATATGAAATCTAACTTCCTTAATTGAACTCAAAAATGATTTTGTTGTACAAGAAAGTTGAAGAAAATTTTATTTTCGGCAGCTTTGCTGAAAAAAAAGCACCTCTCTAGCTTTTCATTCGATCGAGTTACATCAATTTTCCCGAGTAAAAGTAGGGTGGCTCCTGAATAATCACTTTTTTTGTTCTAACTTGTTTGTGAAACGTTCTACGGAAAAGTTGTTTTCAGAAGAGTTGTTGAACTAATCATTGCGCACAATTTTCAAACTTTTTCTTATGAGCTACCAGTAAAAAGTTATGATTGCTTTTCCATCAAAAACTAGTCAAGCTTCAAATATGAATATTGAGATGCCAGATCGACAAAAACGTATCCTATGTGGTTGCTGAAAGGTCATAATATAAGTTAAACTTGAAGAGAAAATTGGAAGGGTTTTATTTTTTTAACTTACTTAAATTAGTTTTAAAAATACCTTCGAACAACTCAAAAAAATTGCATAACTCATAAACGCTTACTACTTACTACTTACTTACTTCAGCAGGCGATTCTATTTTGTTGGTCGTTGAGCGCTTATTGAACGACATCTTACCTTACCTTACCTAACAGCTATAGGCCTGGGGTGTCCGTTGCTGTATCAAGAATACGTCTCCACATAACTCCATGGCTGCTCGTCGCCAGCCACTCAAGGCATGGATGCTTCTGAGATCACCCTCCACTTGATCGATCCACCTTGCTCGCTGCGCTCCTCTTCTTCTTGTACTAGTCGGATTAGAATCAAGAACCTTTTTCACTGGGCTGTCGTCCGACATCCTTATGACATGCCCAGCCCACCGTAGACGTCCGATTTTAGCTGTCCGTGCGATAGGTGGTTCCCCTAGCAGCTGTTGCAATTCGTGATTCATACGCCGTCTCCACGTTCCGTCCTCCATCTGCACTCCGCCAGATGGTCCTCAGTACCTTTTTTTTCGAAAACACTGTGGGCGCGTTGGTCCTCTGCCAACATAGTCCAGGTCTCGTGGCCATAGAGAACAACCGGTCTAATGAGCGTTTTGTAGATGGTCAATTTCGTGCGGTGGCGTACTTTTCTCGATCGGAGAGTTTTTCTGAGTCCAAAGTACGCACGATTCCCTGCCAAAATACGTCTATGAATTTCTCTGCTGGTGTCATTATCGGCGGTCACCAGTGAGCCCAAATACACGAACTCGTCAACCACCTCGATATCGTCACCGTCTATCAATATTCGTGATGGGAGGCGTAGTGTTTCTTCTCTAGAGCCTCTTCCTTCTCATGTATTTTGTTTTCGACGCATTTATGGCCAGTCCGATACGCCTAGATTCAGCTTTCAGTCCGATGTAGGTTTCCGTCATCTTCTCAAGGTTACGTGTTACAATATCAATATCGTCAGCGAATCCAAAAAGTTGTACGGACTTTCGAAAGATCATGCCACTCGTTTCGATCCTCGCTCTTCGAATCACACCTTCCATGGCAATATTGAACAAGATACAAGAGAGTCCATCTTCTTGCCGTAGCCCTCTCTAAAAATCGAAGGGACTCGAGAGCGTCCCAGTTACTCGGACGTTGCACATCACTCTATCCATCGTTGCTTTGACCAATCGCGTCAGTTTATCCGGGAAACCGTATTCTTGCATGATCTGCCATAGCTGTTCTCGATCGATTGTGTCGTATGCCGCTTTGAAGTCAATGAATAGGTGATGCGTGGGTACGTTGTATTCACGACACTTCTGGAGTACTTGTCTTATCGCGAATATGTGATCCGTAGTATCAAAGAGGATAATTCATGAGGCGCCTTTCTCGTATTTTTAAAGCTCATAGCTCAGTGATCTGTGAAAGGATTTATATAAACTAACCACCAATAGAATCGAATTTTTTCAACTTAAACATGTATAGCAACATCATTGAAGTATTTCAATAGTACACTATTGAAAAGCCTGTCTCATTTGACCCATGTCAACACCAGCCAATCAGAACGCGTTCTGAGGAAGAGAACAAAATATCTGCTGCTGTACAACAAATCGTTCGAGGAAAATGTTCCGAACAGTGTTTAATGTCGTAGTGAGTTCCACAATTTGGTTCTTCTGAAAGGCAGGAATGAATCCCATACAGCCGCCGGATAGTTTCTTTCAATGAAATGCAAATCCGAAATGAAATAATCGAAATTAAAATTCTATATGCTGCTATTTTTATAGCCGTTAGGACCGCCCATTAGTGGAAAAACTACAAACGAAATCAGGTACAAACAAGCCTCTCAACAAAAATTGGATCAGCTTGGATTCTATCGCCACTGCGAGCAGATGTATTTTGTGTCGTTTGCAAAGCTAGTTTCGTCTCCGACAAGAGCGATTACGTCACAGCTGCCAGTCATTTGCATTGGTAAAAAAGCAACCATGGAGAGCATTACACAAAATCAGCCGTTCTAATGGCTCTAAAAGTTTTCTAAAGAACTATTAGGATTTGTTGTTCGCAAATCGAAAGGAAATATCCTCAGTTTAGTGCAAATCTAGAACAGTTTGGTTAGATTTGTGCACTTTTCGATGTGTGAAATTCACAGTAATCTAGATCAAGTGAAGCCTTCTTTGTTTTTGCGAAAAATGTGGAAAAGGGGAATGCTTGCATAATTCATACAATTGATCAACTAATTGATATTCGGGCCAGTGGAATTGTAGGCAAAATAACAGTAATGGTAAAATACTTCATAATCAACTCTCAGCTGGTTACTTCACAGTTCTTCATCCCAGTAATCCTACTTGTTTCTCTTCCGTGAAAAACCCGTCTACAATTGATCTGGTTCTAACAGATCAAAGTCACATTTGTAGTGAACCGATTACACATGCTGACTTTGACTCAGATCATCTTCCAGTAACATTCAGACTTTCCAACGAAGCTATAATTAATCCAATTAGTTCTATTTTCAACTATCATAGAGCTAATTGGTTGGATTACAGATCTCACATTGAAAATCATGTGGATCATGAAACTATTTTAGAAAATTCTGCGGACATCGACACAGCAATTGATAATTTGAATCATTATATTATCGAAGCTAGAAATCTTTCAGTTCCCAAAGCTCAAACTAAAATTAATTCTCCTATCATCGATGACAATCTTCAACTGCTCATTCGGTTGAAGAATGTTCGTCGACGACAATATCAACGTTCTCGTGATCCTGCTATGAAAAACATAGTTAAGGATTTACAAAAAGAAATTAAACATAGATTTACTCTTTTGCGAAAAGAAAATTTCGCTAAAGAAGTTGAACAAATTAAACCATATTCTAAACCTTTCTGGAAACTTTCTAAGGTTCTTAAGAAACCTCAGAAACCAATTCCTGCTCTCAAGGAAGGAAATCAAATACTTCTTACAAATGGTGAAAAAGCTCAAAAACTTGCTCAGCAGTTCGAGAGTGTCCACAATTTTAATTTAAACGTTGTGAGTCCTATTGAAAATGAAGTCTCACTGAAATTTGATCATATTTCAACCCAAGTGTTATCACACGATGACATTATTGAGACGAATTTTGATGAAATTAAATCAATTATTAGGAAACTCAAAAACATGAAGGCTCCTGGTAATGATGGAATTTTTAATATTCTTATTAAAAATCTTCCCGATGTTGCCTTGAGACTCCTGGTTAAAATTTTCAACAAGTGTTTTTCATTAGCTTACTTCCCAAAAAGATGGAAAAACGCTAAAGTAATTCCTATTCTAAAACCTGATAAAAACCCAGCAGAAACATCAAGTTATCGCCCAATTAGCTTACTTTCTTCTATCAGTAAACTTTTTGAAAAAATTATCTTGTTGAGAATGATGACTCATATGAATGAGAATTCAATTTTTTTAACAGAGCAGTTTGGATTTCGTCATGAACATTCAACTACTCATCAACTTGTCAGAGTAACGAACATGATAAAATCAAATAAATCTTCTGGGTTATCCACTGGAGTTGCTCTTCTAGACATAGAAAAAGCATTCGACAGTGTTTGGCACAAAGGTTTAATAGCAAAAATGTCTGATTTCCAGTTTCCTATTTATTTGATAAAAATGATTCAAAATTATTTAACTGATCGTACTCTTCAGGTTAGCTATCAGAATTGTAAATCTGAATTGCTACCCGTACGAGCCGGTGTTCCGCAGGGTTCGAGTGTAGCTCCAATCTTGTATAATATCTTCACTTCTGATCTTCCAAATCTACCCGTTGGTTGTCAGAAATCGCTATTCTGTGACGACACAAGTCTATTAGCCACAGGTAGAAATCTAAGAGTGATCTGCAGTCGCCTACAAAGAAGTTTAAATATTTTCAGTGATTATCTGTCAAAATGGAAAATTAAACCAAATGCAGCAAAAACGCAATTAATTATCTTTCCTCACAAGCCAAGAGCTTCTTTTCTTAAACCAAACAATAATCACATTCTCAAATTGAATGGCTTGGAATTGACATGGTCTGATCAAGCTAAATACTTAGGTTTAACGTATGACAAAAAAACTCACTTTCAAGGATCACATCGAAGGAATCCAGGCAAAGTGTAATAAATATATTAAATGTTTATATCCTCTTATAAACAGAAATTCTAAGTTCTGTCTAAAAAACAAATTGTTAATTTATGAACAAATTTTCAGATCAGCCATGCTTTATGCAGTACCAATTTGGTCAAGTTGTTGTTCCACCAGGAAGAAAACGCTTCAAAGGATTCAGAAATAAATTCTGAAAATGATTTTGAAGCGTCCTCCCTGGTTTAGTACAAATGAGTTACACAGACTCACAAATATAGAACCATTACATGTAATGTCACATAATATTATAAGCAAATTCCGACAAAAATCGATGCAATCTTCAATTGAATCGATTCGCTCTCTGTATTAGTTAGTAAGTTAGTATATAAGTTCCTTTCCCCATTACACAATACAAGTAGGTTTAGAATTTTCCCTACACAAAAATCTCAGAATTGCGGAAGCAAATGATGTCTTCATGGTAATAACCAAATCATATATATATATATATATATATATATATATATATATATATATATATATATATATATATATATATATATATATATATATATATATATATATATATATATATATATATATATATATATATATATATATATATATATATATATATAACAGGGCTGAAAAGTCACCACTTGTGGCTGAACACCCAATTTAAATCTTAATAATTTAATTTTAACTCATATTCCAATAAATAGTTATTAAAAAAAAAAAAAAAAATTGATATTCGGAAGTGTTAAGGAACATGTCAGTTGTTTTCGTATTCACGACATCCAGTTATGGTTCTGACATTACCCACCCGCCTTTTTTGTAGACGGGACATACCACTCCATCCATCCATTCCTGCGGTAGAATCTCCTCCTCTCAAATCTTAGAAATCATCCAGTGCAGCGCTCTAGCCAGTGCCTCTCCTCCATGTTTGAGTAGCTCGCCTGGTAACTGGTCATTGCCTGCGGATTCGTTGTTCCTCAGCTTGCCGATCTCCTCACTTATCTCCGACAGATCAGGTGCTGGGAATCTGTCGTCGGCTGAGCGTGCACCCAGATTGATTCCTGTGCCATTCTCTGTATCCTGTGTTTCGCCATTCAGATGCTCGTTATAGTACTGCTTCCACCTGTCGATCACCTCATGATCGTTCGTGAAAAGGTTACCACTGGTATCTCTGCATGTTTCGGCCTTTGGCGTGTAGCCTCTACGTGAGCGTTTCACCTTCTCATAGAACTTCCGTGTGTCATTTGCGCGGTACAGCTGTTCCATGTTCTTGGTCTTCCTGGTGGCGCTTTTTCCTCCGGAAAACCGTGTTCTGTCTATTCCGTGCCTGTCTGTATCGTTCCTTGTTCGCTCTAGTGCGGTGTTGCAGCATCCTTGCTGTATTCTTCTCTTCGACCAAATGCTGACATTCGCCGTCAAACCTTATATTCCTCCAGCAGTCTTCAAGAGTCGCAGCGCCAAGCTGCTCTTCCGTTGGTGGCACTAGCTCCAGTTGTTGCGCGTATTCCTCTGCAGTACGAACGCTACGTAGCTGCTCGAGATTGAATCCCGGCGTTCCGAGTGTTGTGCACTGTCGATAGTTTTGAGCGCATACAAACCGCGACAAGGTAGTGGTCAGAATCAATGTTGACACTGCGGTAGGTGCGGACATTGATGACGTCGGAGAAGAATCGTCCGTCGATGAGAACATGGTCGATTTGATTTTCCGTATGTTGATCAGGTGATCTCCAGGTGGTTTTGTGGATATCTTTGCGGGGGAAGAAGGTGCTTCGAACTACCATTCCTCGGGAGGCTGCAAAGTTCACGCATCGTTGGCCGTTGTCGTTTGTTACCTCGTGCAGGCTCTCGAGCCCGATCACAGGCCTGTACATTGCCTCCCGGCCTACCTGAGCATTCAAGTCGCCGATGACGAGTTTTACATCCCGCCATGGACAGCTGTCGTAGGTTCGTTCCAGCTGCGCGTAGAATGCTTCCTTCTCGTCATAGGGTCTCGTCTCATGTGGGCAGTGCACGTTGCTAATGCTGTAATTGAAGAAACGGCCCTTGATCTTCAATACGCACATTCTATCACTGATTGGCTGCCACCCAATCACGCGCTGGCGCATCTTGCCCAACACTACGAATCCCGTTCCTAGAACGTTGGTTGTGCCACAGCTCTGGTAGAAGGTAGCCGCTCGATGCCCACTTTTCCACACCTTCTGTCCCGTCCAACAAAGTTCCTGCAGTGCTACGACATCGAAGCCGCGGATTTGAAGCTCATCATGCAGCATTCGGTCGTATTCTGGGAAGCCAAGCGATTTGCAGTTCCATGTGCCAAGCTTCCAATCGTAGTCCTTATTTCGTCACGTAGGTCTTTACCGATTATTCCAAGTCGTACTTATATCCTGATTATTCGTAAGCCATCGTGTCAGCACTGTTTAGAGTCCCACACTGACACAAGGACGGTAATCATAAGTGAGGAATAAAATAAAGTAATAAAGTAATAAGTGAATAAAACCTCGGAAATTGTCCAGTAAAACTAGTCCAACGGAGCTCCAACTCTTCATATTATAAATGGCTCAACAATGTACAGGGTCCGGCACTCGAAGTGTAACCAATTAAAAAGGCCATAAATTCAGTTTGGAAAATTACTTTTACTTAATTCAAAGTACAAAATTTGTAAAAATAATACAAAATTCATAAACAATTCTCTTTTGCTCGATATGACCACCTTTTGCCTTGACTATGGCCTTGAGACGGTCAAAAAACGAATCGCAAGCTGCCCGAATGTGACTTGCAGGTGTATTTTGGCCCACTCGCGGACAATAACTTTTTTCAGCGCCTCGAGACTGGTGTATCTTTTAGTTGGTGTATTTACCTTGACGCCAGGCTTGAAGGTCTGAAGTTGGTTACACTTCGAGTGCCGGACCCTGTACCTCTGTCTGCCGGGTTTGTTGAACGAAAAAAATGGCATTCAGTTCATCGGTTTGTTTCAAAATCGTCAAACGAAGGTCCCGTGTTGGCCTCCCGTTGAACGATTTATTGCACGTTCATTGAACCCATGATTCAACGTATTGGACCAATGAAGGACCACCGTTGAAGGTTTTTTTCCTAACAGGGAACTCTTTATGTTTTGTCTAGACTTGGCTGTGCCAGACAAAAAAGCACAGTATTGAAAAAAATAAAACTCTTCATTCATTCCTAAATTAAATTTGAGTCTGTATCATTTTACACTTTCGTTCTGTCACATCATAATACAGAAATCGATTAACCGACATGCACTTGCTCAGTCAATTCAGAAGTTTAACAATCCTAATCCAACCGTTTTTTTTGTTTTCTTTTTCAGAGTGCAATCAAAATTTTCCATCGAAAGTCAACGGTTAGACGGCACCGATCGCGAGAAACTTTGGGAAGCGGAAGGATCATGTGATGGTTTGGCCTACGACTGGGTGGGACACAATTTGTTCTACACGAACGCGGAACGTAGTCGAATAACGGTACTCAAATTGGGTCCCAAAGTGTACGCCCGGATCATCCTGCGAGATCTGGTACGACCGCAGTCGATCGCACTGGATCCGAAGAAAGGACTGATGTATTGGTCATCGTGGAATCCATCCGGTGGAAAAATCGAAAAATCCTGGATGGATGGAAACTCACGAGACACACTGGTGGACGGACTGAAGGGTCCAATGGTCTGGCCGAGCGCACTGGTGATCGATCAGCTGCAGAAGCGACTCTACTGGTGTGACCCTCGAACGGGGTTTATTGAGAGTGTTTCGCTGGATGGACACGATCGGACTCCGCTGTACGATGGGCGGGTACAGAATCATTTTCCGATTGCGGTCGGAGTTCACAAACAGAAAATTTACTTTTCCGATAATGTGAAAGGAAACATCGAAATGCTGAATCTCAGTGACCCCGGAACGATTGAAACCATCGCGATAGAAAAACCACAGATTTTCGGAATTAAAGTTTTTGATAATCTAACACAGTACAACAACAACCGGAAGATGTTGTGCGACGAGTGCTCGTGGATTTGCATCAACACACCGGTGCTGCCGGAATGTGTCTGCGAGGAATCATTTGTGCTGAACGAGAACAAGACCCAGTGTCTTCCGGCGGCATCTATCACAGCGACTCCCGTGAGATGCCCCAACGGAACTAATTTCCTGTGTAAAAACGGAGCTCAGTGCATCGATCAAAGGTTCACGTGTGACGGTGATCGTGACTGTGACGATGGTAGCGACGAGGAACAAACTCCGGAAGGACCCTGTAATGCAAACTGCGATTTGGAACACAATTTCAAATGTGATGATCAGAGATGTATCAACAGGTAAGTTAGTCACAACCAGATATTTCAAACGAAATCATGTTCATTTGTACGCTTAGGTCTCTGGTGTGTGATGGAACGGTGAACTGCATTGACGAAACGGACGAAGACTACACGAACTGCCCGAACATGACCTGCATCGATAACTTTTTCCAGTGTGACATCAGCCGGAGATGCATACCGAAGAGTTGGGTTTGCGATCGTCATCCGGACTGTGGCCCAAACGATCACTCGGATGAGCCGGACCGTTGCTATAAGTGTGAAGAGTTCGAGTGTCAGAACGGGGCCTGCGTTCCGTTCGAGATGCTCTGTGATGGAGTCAACAATTGCGGGTAAGCAAAGTCAACCGTAGTATTAGATGAAGAAGAAGGAGAGGAAAAAAACAAAAAAGTCAAGTAAAGAATTTTTGGTTCATCCCAGTGTAAAAGAGGGAGTAATCGAATATCTTACGACAGTGTTTCTTTTGCAGAGACAACTCGGACGAAGCCCAGTGCGACGTGGAGTGCAAGCCGAGTGAGTTCTACTGCAGTCCGTACGGATGCATTGACCGGTCCCAGATGTGCGATCCCAAGCTGAACTGCTTGAACGCTTTCGGCGATTGTGATCAGCGGGTGAACGGAAGTATAAACGGAAGTGCCACCATTCCGACCGGGTTGATCAAAACGGAAGCCGAGTTAATAACCCAGTGTGAGAAAGACATCGGGGTGGTTTGTGAAATGGATAAAGATTGTATGAAGGCACTGCAGAAACAGTGTCAGAACGCCAAACTTCCCACCTACAACGAAACAGTTGCTTGTTTGCATCCGGAGCGAGTTTGTCGAGCAACGAACAGTTGCATCAAAGTTGACCAGTTGTGCGACGGGCGAATGGACTGTCCGGATAATATGGACGAAGGTTTTCGGTGCAAGGACATGCTGTGCGATACCACACACGAGTGTTCTCATATATGCCATAACGCACCGGAAGGGTATGTATGTTCGTGTCCGGAACACCTGTATTTGCAGCCGAATGGAAAAAACTGCCTTGTTGATCACGCTTGCGAACATTGGGGCACGTGTTCCCAGATGTGTGTTCCCAATGGGAAACACTACAAGTGTAGCTGTAAAGATGGCTACACCTTGACATTTGATAAGTTCACCTGTCGAAGCAACAACCCAGATGCTCCGCACGTGATCTTCAGTAATCGCCAGGAGATTCGAGGAGTAGATTTGAACACACTGGCTGTGAAGAACTTCTACACGTCTCTGAGGAATACAATTGCACTGGATTTTCTGTGGCGCAATGATTCAGTTCAAATTTTTTGGACGGATGTGATCGATGACAAAATTTTTCGAGGAACACTCGCCGGTGATTCGTTGAGCAACGTGGAAGCGGTTGTCCAGTCGGGATTGTCGACGGCCGAAGGTTTAGCGGTCGATTGGATTGGTATGAATCTCTACTGGATCGACAGTAATCTAGATCAGATTGAGGTTGCCAAAACGAACGGTAGCTATCGACGAACTCTGGTTGCCGGTGATATGGTAAATCCCAGAGCCATCGCTCTAGATCCCATGGAAGGGCTTCTGTTCTGGACCGATTGGGAAGAAGGCGCACCGAGGTTGGAACGCTGCACGATGGCAGGCGAGTCCAGAACTACGATTAAATATGTTGGACTGGACGGTGGTTGGCCCAATGGGATCACTTTGGATTATGTGCTGAAACGAGTCTACTGGATTGACGCCCGATCAGATTCGATTCACACCATAAACTACGATGGCGAAGATCATCATTTGGTTATCAAGGACCAGGAAGTTCTTTCCCATCCTTTCAGCATCACGCTGTTCGACAACTACATCTACTGGACCGACTGGAGAACGAACTCAGTGATTCGTGCCAACAAGTGGAACGGAACCGATGTGACCGTAATTCAGCGAACCCAAAGCCAACCGTTTGGCATTCAGATTCTGCACTCTAGTCGACAACCCAACAACCGTTCCAATAATCCATGCGCTGAAAACAATGGAAACTGTTCCCATCTATGTCTTCTGAGTGTCAATCAAACTTATCAGTGTGCCTGCCCGCACGTTATGCGACTGGACGAAAATCGGAAACGGTGCATTCCGAACGAGGAGATTCTTCTGTTTGTCATGTCCACCGAGATACGGGGAGTCGACCTACAGCAACCCAATCATTACACCATTCCAACGATCAGTCATCAGACTCAGGTTGTGCAGCCGGCTGTTCTGGATTACGACATAGCCGAGGCTCGGCTATACTGGAATGATGTCCAGTTGAATGAAATTAAATCCTCGGTCTTGGCAACGGGACCGATCGAAACCATCCTGGACACCGATATATCACATTCACTGGGTTTTGCTGTTGATTGGATTTCCAGGCTACTGTTCGTTTCCACCGGAACGGAACGAAGCAGTCGGATATTAGTTTGTAACATGCAAGGCGAGTTCATTACGGAAGTGCTTTCGGATTTGGCGTTGGTCAACAGTATGGTGGTGCACCCATCCAAGTAGGGGTTCGAGTTCTCGATGATTGAACACCACCACTAATGATAAATTCTTTCAGGGGTTTGCTGTATTTTGCCACATCCAATGAGTCTCCCAAGCTGTACGAACTGTACTACAGTCGGATGGATGGTTCGGAAAAGCATCTAATTAGCAATTCGACTTTTTACCCGATGGAAAGTTTGGTACTAGATTTCGAAACCGAACGGCTCTACTACGTCGCATCGAAGGTTGGCGAAATCTACTACTACAATACGCTCAATGGAAAGGTAAGTTGTGTTTATTTTTATGAAAGTGTTTGCTTCGGAAGAATATACAGTAGTTGTTTTACGCAGTTATTTTACGGAATTTTCAAAAATTGCGATATAGGAGAGAGATTAGTTGTTGAGTTCCTCTGTTCAAGCCTCATCGCTATCCTTCAGGAACGGTCCACATCAAGCGAATCAAAACTATTACTGTTCAACGAAAAATCTATTTTGGCTGTAATTTTTTTTGTTATTATTTTTTGAAAAATGATTAGTGAGACACTTGTAGAGCTCATTTGAAATCATCATTTTGCTGAAGGTGATATATTGCTACGTTTTGGTGTTTGAGAGTTTATTTAGAGGTTATCCTGTCTGTTGAGTACTGATATTAAAAGATTGACTATTTTTGTTGAAAACACAATCATAACATTTGAATAGTAGTTTATATTGAAAAACTTGAAGTTGATAAAAATTCTCCGCTTTAATTAGCTGGATAACTCTTCGGAAGACGATTTTTTCGTTAAACTGCTCGCAAAAAGAAACTAAATAATGAATTATATAATTTATAAATTTCCATTTTCCAAGGCAAGTAGTCATAGCAATTTAAGCTGAGCTTCTTCACACAATCGAAATCGAAAGTATTAAATCGACTTCCATTCTGTGCGGTTCGTTTGTGCCTTGGAAAAGGATTCTATGGTCATCAGCTTTCTGTGGATTTTTATGCGCCGTTCGCCTTGCTTGAGAGGTAATGATTTTTGTCGGAGTTCTACTGACTTTCCCATTCAGGATGCTGACCGAACTCTATCCTCGAGTGCTGGGTGATTTTTATCAGGGGTGACATTATGCATCTAAATTGAATCGACTAGTCCGTACAAAGCGTAGCAAAGTGTTGGCATTACATTACTTTTGTGGAATTTGGCATTTCTTTTTCAACAGACTTCGCCGCTGATTCATAGCGTACAGAATCATGACATGGCTAGTACAGGATGGACCATTAACGGTGGAAGCATTTGTTTCTGAACTAAGTATATGGAATAAATTTTTTATTGCCTATCTCATATAGAAAAGTTATGCAATCACTGTGAAAACCGACTTTTGAACCGATGCCCGGATGGTCGAGTGGCTTATACCAATCGACTCAAATCGTCGAGTACGCAAACTGTCTGTCTGTGTGTGTGTGTGTGTGTGTGTGTGTGTGTGTGTGTGTGTGTGTGTGTGTGTGTGTGTGTGTGTGTGTGTGTGTGTGTGTGTGTGTGTGTGTGTGTGTGTGTGTGTGTGTGTATGTGTGTGTGTTTGTGTGTGTGTGTGTGTTTGTGTGTTTGTGTGTGTGTGTGTGTGTGTGTGTGTGTGTGTGTATGTATGTAACATTTTTTGCACTCACTTTTCTCGGAGATGGCTGAATCGACTTATAAAAATAGATACAAATAAAAGGTCTTGTAACCCCACACAAAGTTCCTGGACGTTTGTTTGAGTGGAAGGTCTCTGGTCTATATCAATTTAGAATTCAACAATTAATGATTTAGCAATTCGGGATTTGGGAACTTAGAATTTCAGGAATTTAGGAATTTTGAGAGTTTAGGAATTTAGGAATTTCAAGAATTTGGTTGAAATTTAGTTATTTAAGAATTTAGGAAATTGGGTATTTAGGGAATTAGGAATTTAGGAGTTTAGAAATTTAGAAATTTAGGAATTTAGGAATTTCAAGAATTTGGTTGAAATTTAGTTATTTAAGAATTTAGGAATTTAGGAATCTAGGAATTTAGGAATTTAGGAATTTAGGAATTTAGGAATTTAGGAATTTAGGAATTTAGGAATTTAGGAATTTAGGAATTTAGGAATTTAGGAATTTAGGAATTTAGGAATTTAGGAATTTAGGAATTTAGGAATTTAGGAATTTAGAAATTTAGGAATTTAGGAATTTAGGAATTTAGGAATTTAGGAATTTAGGAATTTAGGAATTTAGGAATTTAGGAATTTAGGAATTTAGGAATTTAGGAATTTAGGAATTTAGGAATTTAGGAATTTAGGAATTTAGGAATTTAGGAATTTAGGAATTTAGGAATTTAGGAATTTAGGAATTTAGGAATTTAGGAATTTAGGAATTTAGGAATTTAGGAATTTAGGAATTTAGGAATTTAGGAATTTAGGAATTTAGGAATTTAGGAATTTAGGAATTTAGGAATTTAGGAATTTAGGAATTTAGGAATTTAGGAATTTAGGAATTTAGGAATTTAGGAATTTAGGAATTTAGGAATTTAAGAATTTAGGAATTTAGGAATTTAGGAATTTAGGAATTTAGGAATGTAGGAATTTAGGAAATATAAGAATTTAGGAATTTGGGAATTTAGGAATTTAGGAATTTAGGAATTTAGGAATTTAGGAATTTAGGAATTTAGGAATTTAGGAATTTAGGAATTTAGGAATTTAGGAATTTAGGAATTTAGGAATTTAGGAATTTAGGAATTTAGGAATTTAGGAATTTAGGAATTTAGGAATTTAGGAATTTAGGAATTTAGGAATTTAGGAATTTAGGAATTTAGGAATTTAGGAATTTAGGAATTTAGGAATTTAGGAATTTAGGAATTTAGGAATTTAGGAATTTAGGAATTTAGGAATTTAGGAATTTAGGAATTTAGGAATTTAGGAATTTAGGAATTTAGGAATTTAGGAATTTAGGAATTTAGGAATTTAGGAATTTAGGAATTTAGGAATTTAGGAATTTAGGAATTTAGGAATTTAGGAATTTAGGAATTTAGGAATTTAGGAATTTAGGAATTTAGGAATTTAGGAATTTAGGAATTTAGGAATTTAGGAATTTAGGAATTTAGGAATTTAGGAATTTAGGAATTTAGGAATTTAGGAATTTAGGAATTTAGGAATTTAGGAATTTAGGAATTTGGGAATTTAGGAATTTAGGAATTTAGGAATTTAGGAATTTAGGAATTTAGGAATTTAGGAATTTAGGAATTTAGGAATTTAAGAATTTAGTAATTTAGGAACATAGGAACCAATCACCGTTTCCGCACAAACAACACAACGAACTGTAACTTTTTGGTCGTATAGAGGGTGCCCCTCAATTAATAAAGAGTTTTCAGTGGCATAGAACCGACAATTTTGCTTATTAACGCATTCATTTAAGGTGAAATGTGCCACTAAGAAACCCTCCCGGTCGGGACTCGAATTTACAACAACCGGCTTATAAGACCAGCGCCCCATGCGTTGAACTGGGGTATCAGACAAGCGGAATAGAAGGAAAAAATATTTTTGATGTGGAACACATCTTTGTTTTCTAAATAGGGGTGCAAATTAGAAATTCAAGGGTAAATATAAGTAAAAATGTGGTCAGCTTTTGATTACTTACAGCTCAGTCAGTTTAGTTTCAATCAGTAATATTATTTCACCAACTGATTGGAAATATTTTATTGGTATGTTCATAGCCATGTATTTTCAATTATATATCATTTAAATGTTGACTAATACCTAGCAGTGTCCTATTTTGTCTGCTAAAAATCTCCGACATACCGGATTTCCCTAACGTAGACGACGATTCTAAAGGGGTAAGCGATATATCAATAGGAAAACATCCCTCTGATTGGTCAATCGTTGCAAAAGCGAAGCTGTTGGAAGCACGTGAATGTATAAATATAAGCAAGATTATAGCTAACGTTTCAGTCCTACGTATAACATGCCAGAGGTAGGTTGATGTTAGACAGCAAGACAAAAAGCGCTATAAAACGATTTGAAGCTTCAATTGGTATGCTCTGTTGTTGTTCCGAATTCGAATTCGGATGAAATTCCATGTAGTGTCTTTTTCACCTGTGAAATTTGCCACTACCCATGGGTAAATTTTGAGTGCTTAAGATTAATTTCTAATCAATAATGAGAAAAAGTTTATCACTTCAACCGAAATTGCCGAATGGTAGTAATGGTAGAGAAACTTAACGCTATAAAAATAACTGCGTTCATACAAAACTTGAACACAAGCTTAAATATCGAAATCCCTATCGCAAGTAAGAACTAAGATATAGTTGCATACATTTGGGAATTGCGGATTCAAAAATGTAACGATTGATCAGTTCATCAATAGATTTTTCAAACTTAACTACTCTTATCTCTTATCGGTTTGCAAAATCTAAAACAATCTCATATTTTCAGATCATCAAGGTGTCAGCATCAGCCAGTGCCCTTCCGATAAGCACCATCACCGTGTATCAAAACCACATCTACTACGACGACAGTCTGTACAGCCGGATCATGCGGTGTGATAAAAATCTCTGTCAAAATGGCGAAGTAGTTCGAAACAATACCGGTGGAGTGAACGCAATCCGTATGTATCATCCGGGGGCCCAAAATGGAACCAACTCGTGTCGCGACAGTAAAGGAGGCGGTTGTGAACATCTGTGTGTGCCACTGTCGGCACAGACCCATACTTGCGCATGTGCCATGGGCTATCGGAAGGACAGCGCCGTTCCGACGAGGTGCATGGCAATAGATAATTTCCTGATTTACTCGATCGGACATCAGCTGAAGGGACTTGCCATTGGGGAAGCGGAAGATCAGAACGAGATAGTGATTGGTCCGCTGCAGAAAATATCGCTTGCCACAGGCATCGATTACCACGCGAAAAGTGACTTCATTTTCATAGCTGACAGTGATCGTGGTTCTATCACGAAGATCAAAAGGGATGGCAGTCAAAGGACGGTGATCGTCAGTAACTTCGAGCAGGTAGTTGATGGGAACTCAATCGATTGGCTAGGAGGAATCGCCATAGACTGGGTAGCGGATAATATCTACTGGACCGATCAGAAACGGAACTTGATCGAGGTGTCCAGACTGAACGGTAGCCTAAGGTATGTGGTGGCATCTAACCTGGAAAGTCCACGATTGATCGCCGTTGATCCGGTTAGTGGTTTCATTTTTTACTCCGGCAAAGGTAATATTGGACGAACGGGACTCGATGGTACCGGGAAATTTTTACTGGTGAACCAGAGTGCCATGATTAGCGACATGACGTTGGACATCGAAAATCAAGTCGTCTATTGGTGCGAAATACAGACGGACACGATCTGGAGAGTTGATTATGATGGCAACATGAAAACGATCCTACTGAATAACACACTAGACAACGTGAAGGCGTTGGATCTGTTTGAGGACAACATTTTCTGGTCGGATGTTCGAGGTAATATCAAGGTGGCGAACGTGAGAAACATCACCAACTACTGGTCGGTGATTGAATCCGAAGGAACATCTCTGAAGGACATCAAAATTTTCTCTTCACGCAAACAACAGAAAACGAACGCCTGTGGAATCAACAATGGGGGCTGTCAGGAGCTGTGCCTGTTCAACGGAACGCATCCGATTTGTGCCTGTTCGCATGGAAAGATTTCCAAAACTGACCACAAAACGTGCGAGCCGTACGAAAACTTCCTGATTTTTTCGCGAGTGTCAGCTATTGACAGCATTCACATGACCGACCAGCATAACATCAACGGACCAATACCGGAGATTCAGAATACGACGTACCTCAAAAATACTATCGCGTTGAGCTATGACTACGATCGCAGTTTGATTTTCTACTCGGATGTGGAGTTCAGTTCGATCAATTCCGTGCATTTCAATGGATCGAATCATCGTCAAATCGTGTCCAAACAGCTGACGGTAGAGGGCCTAGCCTTCAATCCCATCACTCGACTTCTTTTCTGGACATCCAACAACGAAGCTTGTATCCGGTCGTTGGATCTAACGAACACTACCGCCGATCCGAGAGAGAATGCCGGAATCGTACGAGAGCTGATCAAGCTGAAACCGACCGACAAACCCCGAGGTATTGCGGTGGAACCCTGCTTGGCGATGATCTACTGGACCAATTGGAACACACTGGCAGCGTCGATTCAACGTGCGTATCCGAGCGGGTACGGACTGGAAAGCATAATCACCACCGATATTCGGATGCCGAACGCCATTACGTTGGACTACCGGGCCAAAAAATTGTACTGGGCGGATGCTCGCTACGACAAAATCGAACGTGCCGATTACGACGGTCGCAATCGAGTGGTATTGGCTCACTCGACCCCGAAGCATCCGTTCGCTATGGCAGTTTACGGAGATTTACTGTTCTGGACCGATTGGGTCCTCCATGCCGTGATTCGGGCGAACAAATATTCCGGCAGCGATGTAGTGTGGCTTCGGAGGGACATTGCACGACCGATGGGAATCGTGGCTGTTCAGGAAATCGATAAGGATTGCAGTGCCGATCCGTGTAAAATTTTGAACGGCGGTTGCGAGGATGTTTGCATGGTTGATGAATCCTGGAAGATCAAATGTAGCTGTACTCAAGGTGTGCTGGCAGCGGACAAACGACGCTGTATTCCGAACCGTGCTTCGAACTGCACTCTCGATGAGTTCAGCTGTTCGATTGGTGGTTGCATACCGTACTATTTGACGTGTGACTCGATTGCTCACTGTCTGGACGGTTCGGATGAGATGCAGAACTATTGTGCCGAACGGGAATGTAGAGCGGGTTACTTTCAATGTAGTAATCATCGGTGCATTTCGCAATCGCTACGATGTGACAACATTCAGGACTGCGGTGACGGTAGCGACGAAGAACGGTGTGATTGTGATCCGGCGACGCACTTCAAGTGTACTTCGGGTCAGTGCATTTCCAAACAGATGCGCTGTGATAATGATCCAGATTGTGCGGATATTTCGGACGAAATGGGATGTCCTAAGGTTCGCAACTGCAGCGCTATGCATTCCGGTGAGTTTCTGCAGTGTCCCAACACAACCGCGTGCTACATGCGTTCATGGCTTTGCGACGGCGAAAATGATTGCTGGGATAATAGCGACGAAACGAACTGCAGTACGTCGGCTGCACCGACCTGTCCGATGGATAAGTTCCTGTGTGCCAATGGGCACTGCATTCCACAGAACTGGCGCTGTGACAGTGAAGATGACTGTCTGGATGGAACGATCACGAGTTTGAGCTCCGATGAAATCAACTGCACCCGGCACTGCAAGCCGAATCAGTTCCAATGTTTGAACAGTACCGAGTGCATTCCGAACAGCTGGCAGTGTGACAACAATCCCGACTGTGCCGATGGATCGGACGAAGGAGCACACTGTGCACAGCGAATATGTCCGGACTGGGAGTTCCAGTGTCCAGCCAGCGGACGATGCATTCCGAAGAAGTGGGTTTGTGATGGGGAAGTGGATTGCATAGCGGACAACGAAGATGAAAAAAACTGTGACTACATGGAGCAAAGCTGTGACCAGAACTCGTACACGTGCAACAGTGGAGAGTGCATCAGCCGACAGTTTGTGTGTGACGGCGATGTCGACTGTGTGGATGCGTCCGATGAGTCGATCCATTGTGGAGCGGGCTTCGATGAAAGCGAACCACCCTGTAAGGATGACGAGTTCCAGTGCAAGGATAAGACGTGTATTTCGAAAAATCTTACCTGCAATGTTAACAATGATTGCGAGGATGGTTCGGATGAGGACATACAGCTATGTAAAAATACTACTCTGATATGTGCCGGGCCGGAGCTATTCCGATGCGAGACTGGAGCCTGCATCGTGAGTGGATTGCTGTGTGATGGAGCTAATGATTGTGGCGACTGGAGTGACGAGAAGTCGTGCAACATCAACGAGTGCGAACAGATGCCGGATCTTTGTGCTCACAATTGCGAGGATCGTGAGGTTGGCTATGAGTGTACCTGTCGTGCCGGATTTAAAGTAAACGTCAACAACAAACACCTATGCGATAGTATTGACGAATGTATCGATCGGCCCTGCAGCCAAATCTGCACAAATGTGTACGGTTCCTTTCACTGTTCCTGCGAGCACGGTTATTTAATGCGAGCTGATGGAACCTGCAAAGCGGACACCCTCGAACCTGCCAAGCTGATCTTCTCGAATCGATACTACGTCAGGGAAGTGGATCTGAATGGTTCGATGTCGATTCTGGCACATAACCTCTCGAATGCGGTCGCTCTGGACTTCGACTGGGAAACCAAGTGTTACTATTGGTCGGATGTGACCTCCGTCGTCAGTTCGATCAAACGCATGTGTCTCAGTTCCAACAAAACCGAAGTCCTCCACAAATCTACACTGAAAAATCCCGATGGACTGGCGATCGACTGGGTAGCTAGAAATCTCTACTGGTGCGACAAAGGACTGGATACAATCGAAATATCCAAACTAGATGGCCGTTACCGCAAGGTTCTGATCAACACCAACCTCCAGGAACCGCGGGCAATCGTTCTGGATCCCTTCCGGAAGCACATGTACTGGACGGATTGGGGAGATCAGCCGTACATCGGAAAGGCCGGCATGGATGGGGCCAACCAAACAATGCTTATCAGCAACACTCTCGGGTGGCCCAATGCTCTAACCATAAGCTTCGAAACCAACGAACTCTTCTGGGGAGATGCCCGGGAGGACTTCATAGCCGTCAGTGATCTGGAGGGCCATAATCGCAAAGTAATTCTGTACAGAGATACTCACTCGTCGACGAATCTTCACCATATTTTTGCCATCGCCGTGTGGGAAGATCGCATCTACTGGACCGATTGGGAAACGAAATCCATCGAATATTGTCACAAGTACAGAGGCGACAATTGTGGAACGGTCATACGAACAATCCATCGACCGATGGACCTACGGGTGTATCATCCGTACCGTCAAAACAAACCGTCGGAAGATCCGTGTTTGCTAGCAGGATGCTCCACACTGTGCCTTCTTTCACCCGAACCACCCGGGTATAGGTGTGCCTGTCCCGATAATTTCGTCGTGGGTGTAGACAACAAAACATGCATTGCCAACTGTTCGTCAACGCAGTTCCTGTGTAAGACCACATTCAAGTGTATCCCGTACTACTGGAAATGTGACAAACAGGACGACTGCGGTGACAACAGTGACGAGCCGGACGATTGTCCCGAGTTCAGCTGCGAATCGGGTCAATTCCAGTGCGACAATAACAAGTGCATCAGCCCAAGCTCGATCTGTGACGGGGAGAATCAGTGTGGCGATGAGTCGGACGAAAAGGACTGCGATGATTACGAGTGCTTCAGTTCGCAGTTCAAGTGCAGTCGATCGAAGGAAAAGAATGCTTTCTGTTTGGATGGACATCGTAGGTGCGACGGAAATCGTGACTGTCCCAATGGGGAAGATGAAATGGACTGCGAGAAGACCAGCTGTGCTGACCATCAGTTCAAATGCGAATCCGGAAAGTGTATCACCAAAGTGTGGGCCTGTGATGGCGACATTGACTGTACGGACGGATCGGATGAACTGGATTGTTCTCTCAGTACGTGCCGAGAGAATGAGTTCAGGTAAGTTTGACGGCACTATCAAAATCAATACAAATCAGTAATCGAAATTCCACAATTCCACTACAGGTGCAACAAAGGCCGCTGCATTCCGATGTCTTGGCGTTGCGACGGCGAGGAAGACTGTACCGACGGTGAAGATGAAAAGGAGAACTGCAAACCACCGGAGGTGATCACCTGTGAGTCTTCGTACTTCCGCTGTAGTAACTCCAAGTGTATTCCCGGTCGGTGGCGGTGTGACTACGAGAATGATTGCGGTGACAATTCCGATGAAGTCAACTGTCAGATGAGAAACTGTTCCGAATCAGAGTTTCGCTGTCGGGACGGGCACTGCATTCGAGGTATTCGAAAGTGCGACGGAGAGTTCAATTGTGCCGACCACAGTGACGAGGAGGACTGTGATGTCAGCTGCAAAGCGGACGAATTCAAGTGCAAGGGTCATAACATCTGTATAAGCACGTAAGTATCGAGGCCGATGATATTCGATTGTGAAGTTTGCACATTTGCCAGATGAGTATTAGGGGGTGTACAAATCAGTTCGGTCCGTTTTCAAAAGACTATGACTATGGCTGTTATGAATATGTAACAGCTGATGTCGATAGTTTCAAGAGGTTAGACATCTGTTATTAATAATTCAGTTCATATTACTTTGAGTTTTTTTATAAAACTTTTATTCCGAATATTCATGGTTTGAAGGTCGAGTTGTGCATCTGGTGGGAGCAAGAGGATTTTTTTGTACTATGAGCTGCTACAACCAGGCGATCGGTATAGGCTGCAATCGATGCGTTTGATCCATGCAATACGAGAAGAATGGCCTCGCGAAAATCGTGAAATAATATTTGGAAACGCTCAAGTGGAGCATTTTTACCGCACCCATCGTATTCTCCTGACATTGCTCTTTCTGATTGTTGGTTGTTCCGACGGATCATTGGCTTGATTTTTTCGCAGAAATCGAAAATTGGCTTTAAACTTGGATCACCTCATAAGACGAGAAATATTTTCGAGATGGGATTCGAAAATTGCCTGAGATGTGGGAAAAAGTAGTTACTACCGATGAACGATACTTTGAATAATCTTAAAAATTCTTTTTATTTTGAAATAAATGCATTTTTGACAAAAAAATTCTACTTGATAACACCATAACAAGTTTTCGAAGAAGAGCATTTTCGGTAAAGTTGCTCAGAATGATAGGCGCTGTCTTTTGACAATTTGATTTCGGCTCTGGGTCAATTTAGAGACAAAGTATCTTCGACAAAATTATGTAAAAAGTATTTTCAAACGATTTTGAAAAAAAACTGTACGCATATTTCATACATAACTCCTGATTTTCATCCGGATCTGACTCCCCGTTCCGGAGTTACAAGGTCAAAGCTTTCAAGCCGCCATATAAAACGGTGATACAAAACCGGCAAGAAATGGTACATGCTGGCACAGAAGAATAAAACACCGTAAACGACATAAAAAAATGAATCACACACATCACACGCCTTTGTTTAACTTCGTACACGCTTTCAAGAAAACGGAACGGTTACGAAAGAACACGGTGTAGCGGTTGGAAAATATCTTTTTATGGTTTCGTTTTATGATAAGTGCGTGAATGAAAACATACAGAACTTAGATTAAAAAGAAAAGGTCTTAAGCAAGGCTATCAATCGTTATTTTTGAACTTCATCATCATACTGAGTTCAACTCACCTGCTAATCGGTTTCAATAGCATCACTGAGCTAGTTGAGTAGCTGGGCAACCAATTGGATAGAGAAAACATCGCCTCAACATCGTAGTGTCAAACAAGTTACGCAGAGGACCAAGCCTCAAAAAAAGTTGGAACAGTAACTTTGAGCTATTATAGCTCAGTTGTTACTTGACCAATTTTAATAAATTTTACACCCTCGAATTTTGTGAAGTTTGTAGATTATTTTAAGTAAGTCATTATTGACGATCGCTTAGGAAAAACTAATGAAAATCTGATTTTTCCCGTTCCAAGTTTTTTTTCAAGCTGAAAATATGTCCTAACTGCATTCATGCGGCACCTGTATCAAGAATAGGATAATGAGAACTTCAACTTTACCGAGTCATTACTTTGTTGTTAGTCAACCGATCGCCGAAATGTGTTCACCATTGGAAAGGTACTACTTCCAGAAATAAAATGCACTGAAAACCCCGAAAAATACTGTTGTCTACCCAAAGAAAACCTTAAAAAATCGATGAGTTTATAAATATATGTGAATTTTTCATTTTTTTCACATGTTTGTATATAACTCAAAAATTAAAGCGATGACATGTACATTTTTCTACTCCAAAATATTGGAATCATTACCAGAAACAATGTATTGACGAAAAAAATAATATATTCGTTCAATGAAATTTGGTACAAATACAGAGAATTTCTATTATTGGGAAAATTTTGCCAAACAAAATCAAAACAAAACTTTCAAATTATATGACATATATTTTTTATCATTTTAGTTGAAAATTTATTATGAACAAAATTTACAAAAAAAAATGAAACTGGGATTTCACTGGCAATCTTAAAAATTTTAGTAAATATACCAAAACTCTAAAAATAATTATATTTTTGTATTGGACAAAAGATTTAAACAATTTTTATGCACTACCCAAATGCAATTGATAAATACTAAAATTTTGACTTTGGATTAGGTTTGCCATAGAATCTCAAAAATAGGGAAAAGATTGGAGATATTTTTTTAAATTTTTTTGAAACTGTGTTCAAAAATTGGGGGTTTCCATTGAAAAATACTCTAGTAACTGTACTATAAGGCATTTATTAGCTACATATTAAAATAAGGTATTTTTGTCTTCTAGTGTTAAAACTAATTCAGGTGCATATTCGAGAAGATGAAGTTCACTCACATTTGTTGTTACTTTATTTTATAATGTTATTTTAAGAGATTATCTGACTTTGAAAGCAATCGTTTGAATACCTCCTCTAGATTCACTGAACGATTGAATTTTCTTATACTTGTGTATTGATTAATTTCGACTTTCTTGCGCTTCCTTACCGAACGTCGAGATCATGAGTCATTTTGATTTTTTTATTAAATCGACTCTCTTGAACTCTTGAATTTAAAGATTTCCGAAATCGAACGTCGAGATCAAGTGTTATCAATTCTAAGATATTTGTAATAAAAAATAAATTTCCGATTTAAGTGAATTAAAAAAAAAATTATGACACTAGATCTTATTGTTTCAGCTAGTTTTAAGATATTTGGAATTTAGGAAAATTCTTCAATTTCGTAAATTTCATGTGATTTTCTAAATTGAAATTTTTTAAACTTTCGCCATTATCTTTATGCTTCGTCGTCACTGCATAGCAGTTTATGTTGAACTGTTATGCCACCTGCAGTTCAACATAAACCGCCGAGGCTAAACCGAAACGTAAACATAATGAAATTGGTTATGTACTCTAGCACAAACAAGGTTAATTCCTAAATAACTTCCAATGCCGGTCGGCACCACTCACCCACCTATCATGTTGTTTGGACATGCGTGGAGTATCGTGATGTCAGATCTCAACTAATAAATTCCTTGCGTACTCAAGGTAGACTATTTAATGCCCCAGTTCGTGACATTCTTGCTTGTCGTGAAACTTCTTTATCTTTTCATGAAACTTCTTTATCATTTCATTAAATCCATTGGAGTTCCAATTTAAATTTTATGTTAGACCCCTTTCTCTTCCATGAAATCTACCAATAGCCAACTATATGATATTCAATAAAAGTGATTAACTGATACAAACAAACCTGAAATAGTTATCATGTACAAAATAAATGTATTTTATTTAATGTAATTTATAATAGCAACTCACTTGACAAAAACAGTGTTTAGATTAACTAATGAATACTAACATACTAATATGATATTCGAAATGTATTAGATTTAAAGTACTATGTATTGTGGATGTAACGGCGAAGAAAAACTTTTGTATATTGCCTATGAAATAAACGTATTTATGGAAAAAAACCACTCACCCAGCTACCGATTTACGCACTTAAAGATTCCAAAATATTGACAGTGTAGGGTTTCATTCAGTAAATAGCAATCAAACGGAGAGGTTGTTTTTCGAGAGGTAGATAAACTATTGGTGCTCATCGCAAAGGCTGCAAAGTCAATATTCGGGGCGATTCCAGTTTCAGAAGTACCTGGAATAGTGAAACTCATTTCACTGAGAAAGATGGCCTAACCGATCTGCGAACTGTTTCATTCTGTAGGTTACACTAGTTCATGCACTAGCTTTAATGTTTTTCAAAATTGTTTGAAGAATATCATTCCTTTTTTGTATGAGAATAAGAGAGATATGAGAAAGGCATCATTACACCATTAGGTTGATAAAAACAGGTTATTTTACTGAGATTTTTTGTGCTAAATTCGTAATCCTACTTTTTCTGAATTGTAAAACAAGTAGGACTAGTGTTTGATGGACAGAGAAGATGTTTGGATGTAAGGTATCGGTCGGGTGACGGCCAGGATGTAGACCATGTTCGATGTACGTTGCTACTATGTCTGTTTCGAGTTTTGGAGTGGCAAAAACAAGATCAGAGTGGCGAAATGGTAGCGCGTATGCACGGAATGCATAAGAACGCAGGTTCGAGTCCTGTCTCTGAGCGTATCTTTTTCCAAAAATTCATCTTTTCTGTTAGTTTTTCTTTCACTTGGCTTCTCCAATATATATTTCCGCTCAATCATTGCAAAAACTTAAAAGTTTTGTTTTTTGATTTTGTTTGGCAAAATTTTCCCAATAATAGAAATTCTCTGTATTTGTACCAAATTTCTTGAAATTCTTTGAACGGATATATAATTTTGATCATCAATACATTGTTTCTGGTTATGATTCCAATATTTTGAAGGATAAAAATGTACATGTCATCGCTTTAAATTTTGAGTTATATACAAACAAGTGAAAAAAAAATTAAAAATTAGTATATATTTATAAATTTTTCGATTTTTTAGGGTTTTCTTTTGATAGTGCTGGAATGGTAGTTGGACGAAAATTGTAGCTGGTATCACTAGCAATCGAATAATTTGTAAAAATATATAGGTTATCGCTTTGAATTTCGAGATATTTACGATCATTGTAAAAAGTCTTACCTTTTTTGAGGTCATCTATCTACTGTTTTCATTATAACTTTAGACATACAACTCTATTTTTCGTTGCATTTATTTCTGCAAGTAGTACCTTTCCAATGGTGAACAAATTTCCAAAATCGGTTGACTAACAACAAAGTTATAACTCGGTGAAGTTGAAGTGTTCAATATTTTCTATGCGACGTTTATGCCAAAGAAAAGAAAATTGGAAAGCAGATAGGGCATATTGAGCGCGTGAAAAAACCTGGAACGGGGAAAATCAAATTTTCATTGGTTTTCCTTTACCAATCGTCTGCTACAAAGCTTTTGAATCAATCTACGAACTTCACAAAATTCGAGGGCGTAAAATTTATTGAGATTCGTTGACAAACAGATGAGCTTTGACAGCTCCAAGTTATCGTTCCTTCGTACTTTTTTTCAGGCTTGGTATTTGGAGTGTTAAAACAGGTTTTTTTTAATTTTACACCACACACAGTTGTGTGTGCCATTTAAGGCTTTGCAACACCAATCTTTTGGTGGAGACGCCTATGGATTTTGGTGGCAAATGCACAAAAAATGCTCATGACAGATGAGTGTGCCATTTTTATCGAATGCACCCTTTAATGGGTTAGTGATACTTTAGTCTGCTTTCACATGTTCAAAGTAGTATTCATAATTCGGTACTAACTATGTTTTTCTGCAACCCATAGGAACTTCCTCTGCGACGGCGATAACGACTGCATCGACGGTTCCGACGAGGAGCAGTGTCAGTGTCAGGACGACGAGTACCGGTGCGGCAATGGAAAGTGCATTCTGCGGAACTGGGTGTGCGACGGGATCGATGACTGTTTGGACCAGTCGGACGAGAAGAGCGAATACTGCCAGGAGCATGGATGCCACAAACGTGCCTTCAAATGTAGCAATAGAAACTGTATACGAAAGGGGCTGGTGTGCGACAATAAGGACGATTGCGGTGACAACAGTGACGAGAAGATGGCTCTGTGCCACAAATGTCCGCCGAATTCGTTCCGCTGCAATAGCGATTCGAAATGTATTGCAAACGATTTGAGATGCGATGGGAAGCCGAACTGTTTGGACGAATCGGATGAGCTGGGCTGTCGTCGAGCGGTGTGCGGATTTGGGACCTGCAGTCAAATTTGCGTTGAGAAGAAGGGCCACTACAATTGCCGCTGTGCCCCCGGGTATCAGAAGGGTGTGCTGCGAAACGATACCTGCGTTGCGGTAGAAGAGAATGGTCTCCTGTTGGTTTCATCGGAGTCGGATTTCCGTAGTATGTACTACGGAACTACGGTGATGGGATTCTTACAGACAAATTCGAAAAAGATTGATCGATTCGATTATTCGATTACGAAGCAAAACATCACACTGTTTTGGGTGGACAGCCACGACAAGAGCATCCAGAAGGTTCACATGGATACGACGGTGAAGGTCGTGGAAACGGAGGATTCCTCGCACACGGCATACCGGAGAGCTGCTCGATCGTACGATCAGATCAAAACATTGGACGGAAAGCACTCGACCGTAATTCTAAGCAACCAGAACATCATTCCGTTGGCGATCGCCTGCGATTGGCTTACCGAGCATATCTACGTGATCAATAAGAAGCAGAGCAATATTTTCGTAATGACATTCAATGGAACGAACCATACGACACTGACAGCCACGGGGAAACATCCGATCGACATCGTCGTAGACCCGGTGAGCCGAGTGATGGTTTGGTCGATTATGGAAGCGATCATTCTGTCCGGAATGGATGGTTACCAGAAGCAGAAGCTGGTTCAGGCAAACATTGAGTGGGCTTCCGGACTGGCCATCGATCAGACCACAAATCGGTTGTATTGGGCGGATTATCGGAAAAGTACGATTGAAACCTGTATCTTGCTGACGGGTGGTGATCGGCACGTAATCAGCGTGATGCACGACTATTCCAAACCGAAACTGTTGGACGTATTCGAGGATAGCGTGTATGTGATACTGTACAATCAGAACATTCTTAAGTTGAACAAATTCGGACGTGATAACGGCACCGAGGTATTCCAGGGGACTCGAGGTTACCGATCGTCAGATTTGAACTACATCCATCCACTGAAGCACAACCGGAAAGCAGTGAATCCATGTGTTCTACATCCTTGTGACGAGACGACGGTTTGTTTGTTGTCTACTGAGAACCCCAAGGGACGCCGTTGTCTGTGTGCAGATAGCAGAATAAACCCGCAGCAAGACAGTACCGGTGAGGTAGTGAAGTGTCAGGATGAAGCCACTGTTGGCTGTAAACTGCCGTGTAACTTTGGAGTTTGTGTGGTGGAAAACGGACAACGGAAGTGTCACTGTCCTCCGTTGTACGATGGCAAGTACTGCGAGCACTACATCTGTTCCGGGTACTGCATGAACCGGGGTGCCTGTTACACCGTAAACGGTATGAGGAAATGCACATGCCTGCCCCAGTGGACCGGTGATCGGTGCGAACTTTCCACCGGCGAATGTCTGAAGTACTGCCATAACGGAGGAAACTGTTCGATCGCCAATGACGGCGCAATGTCCTGTAACTGTCCGAAGGATTATGAAGGCAAACAGTGCCAGCATTGTTCGAACTTGAAGTGCGACAATGGTGGAGTTTGTCGTAAAACGGCCACCGACAAAAGTCAGTGCGAGTGCCCGGATGGATTCAGCGGGAGAAGCTGCGAGATCGATACCTGTATGAACTACTGCGAGAACGACGGAGAATGTACAATCGAGCGGGGGGCTCCAAAGTGTAGCTGCCCGGAAGGTTCGTCGGGAGAACGGTGTGAAAACCAAGGTTGTAAGGAACTTTGTCGAAACGGTGGCGTCTGTATCACGGGTCCCAATCCATACTGCAGCTGTCGGCACGGTTACGATGGGCAGTACTGTGAAATAGATCTGTGCGACGGTAGCGAAAATCAACCGAGCTGTAAGTTGTTTCAAGTGCTGATTTGTTCTGTTTTGTTACCAATATTCATCGCATTGATTACCGGATTCGTTACAGATTGTCCACCCCAGCGTCCATCGCCGAGTCCGGTGCCGAACTCCTGCAATGAATTTGTTTGCAGCAACACGGGACACTGTCTGGAAGTGCGCGGAAAGCCGATCTGCAATTGCACCAATCAGTACGCTGGCAAACACTGCGAGCTCTATGTGAGCTACAACAATCCCTGTATCAACTATTGCAAAAATGGTGGTATCTGCCAACTGGATATTTACTCCATTTCCAACGTCACCTACGTCCCATCATGCGTGTGCGTGGGAGAGTGGAATGGTGAGCAGTGTGCGCGGCCACCAAACTGCATCGATGACTGCGGTACTTGCGTGGCCGACAGCTCCATCAATGAGTGCATGTGAGCATTTTGTCGGAAACACCTTAGGGGCACATAGTTTAATTTAATAATTCACTATCTATTCAATAGGTGTGAGGATAATTCACTCAGTATTTGCCTGAAGGAGGTGGCCCTGGCAGAGCTGGAGAGCCGCGAACGGGCCGGCTACACGTTGTCGGCTCTGGCGATTGTGTTATTTGTGATACTCGTAGCGGTAGCCGGCTTCGGAGGAGCTCTCTACGGACTGAGGTAAGGCCGTATTGCTCCGTTAAGCGGAAAGTAAGATCTTCTAATTCGGGTTTAATTGTATTTTACTCCAGGAAACGAAGAGGAGGACAACCGTTTTCACATGCTCGACTTACGGATAACGTGGAGATTACTAACCCGATGTACCTCGGTGATGTGGAAGAGGTGCCGTCGTTTGTGCATGAAGATGATAAGGTAAGGTTTGCTATGAGTATTCAGATATACAATGATGGAAGTAAGTATTCGTCGTTCGGGCGTAATTTTCTAAGCAATGCGATTTTATTTCAAACTGAAATATTATTCAAAGAGATACAATTATTCAAAGTTCTACGCAAAATACCTTAAACTATATCTTTGAGCTCAGTACGATGTTATTTGAATTTTTTTATTCTGATTAGATAGTATTTGACGTAATCTACAACTTTATGAAGAAATTAATCTTGTATTTACTAAATGTTTTTGAAGATTCGATTTTTTCAATCTGTTACCAACATTCTGTTGAAAGTCTCTCATTGATTTACCGAAGATGACCGGACCATTTTTAACAAACATATATTGAATTGTGTTGTATGTGACCAGGCTTCCCAAATGTACCGCCGGGCGACATTATTATTGAGGCTGTCATGCTTCTCTTTCCATGACAGCCTTGTGAAAGGTTTCTTCACGACAGCCCTTAGTAAAACAGTACTGTAGAGTCAACGTTGCCGTCATTCGCTTCGTTAGACAGTTCATTCAATTTCAAGACATTTTCTCGTGCTCCACGACAGCCGAAGAAGCATGAAGTTTTCGCTATTGCGACAGTAAACTTCGGTTATCAGTCACTGCGTTGTTTCTGTCGAGAGCAAAATATTACTCTCCCTTGACCAGCTCTGCGACTGTAGCCGTTGCGGTTTAAATTTGTTGCTCTTGGTTTGCTATGAAGATACGAGGCAAGCATGTGGGTTTTTAGTTTTACCTTTGGTGATTGCTATGCGCAATGGTTGACCGTTGCGCATAGCAATCGCCATTGTTGAAGCATTGATTCAAGCTACGAATACGAAACGGATTGAAGAACGGGCTTTGTTTTTAATGGGTAGTTAATTTTTATATTTCGATCAATCTTCTTTGAATCGATCGATTAATGAAGCTCAATACAAGGAAAAGATTGTTTTCAAGAAATTATCTTCATAATTAAAGAGTAATATATTTCAACAGCTGAGACAGCTCGGGGTGCTCATTTCAGCCAGTTTACGTTCGGTTTGTGGGCTGTAACATTCATAGTGTATGCTCGTACTGATGTGCGTGGAGCATTGATGAATTGTGTTATTCTAAATTGCCTTCGACTTTGCAGTCGACTTGTAAGTCTACGGGACTATTGCATGGCCAGTGCTGCAATACTACGGACACTAAGAATCCTTCCAAGTCAGGACTCGAACATACAAACCTGGCAGCAGTATATGACACGAAGATGTCTTTCATATATTTTAAAATTCCCAGTTTTGGTACCGACCATCCAAACAAGCATACTTATACTAGGGCCGCTTTCACAGAAGGATAGTGAGGGCACGTGCCGCCGGGCCCACAGTCTTAGGAGGGCCTAGACGGACCCAACAGAGCAAAACAAAAGTAATTAAGTTAGTAGTTAGTTAGGGCACAAATATTCACCCTCATTCTTGTTTACGTCCGTATCGGCAGTACGACGAACGGGTACTTTCGAACGAATACGAATAAGCCATTCTTGTTTTCACTCGAATGAATTTGAACGCGACTCGTTTGCCACAAAAATTCAAATATCAGTAAACTTCTTCAAATAAATGCCAAGCCTTGATGAAATCAGTCCCATTCTTGTGATTATGCATATGCGAAACGCTAGAATGTATGGCAGTTTAACTTCAAACGATACGTGTATTCGAACATCATTCGTACGAACGGAAAGTCCCATTCTCGTTTACGGACGAATAGACGAAATGACGTGGTTTCGATTCGTCAGTTTTATGTTGCGAATCAATCGTTCGAACACATTGAAAAACCTGTTTTAATCCATCTAGTGGTGTAATGATGCCTTTCTCATGTACATATAATATTGTGGTATTCTATTTGTACTTCCGGGACCGGATACCGGGAACCAGGATAGCCGGAATCGGTTTGTTTAGTTGCCTACTGATAATGACTATCGATTTGTGTAGTTTTGAGACCAGTTTAAGAAATTTTTTACGTGTTTTGTTTCGCCGGTTTAAGTGACGGTGTACAATATTGAACACACTTTACCCTATAACTCCGGAACCGGAAGTCGGATCCGGATGAAATTCAGGAATTCCGTATGGGACCGGAAAGCCTTTCATTTGAATCTAAGTTTGTGGAAATCGGTCAAACCATCGCTGAGAAAAGTGAGTGAGATCCATTTTGGTATATATGACCACTATTTCCGGAACTTCCGGAACCGGATACCGGGAACCAGGATAGCCGGAATGGGTTTGTTTAGTTGCCTACTGATAATGACTATCGATTTGTGTAGTTTTGAGACCAGTTTAGGAAATTTTTTACGTTTTTTGTTTCGCCGGTTTAACTGACGGTGTACAATATTGAACACACTTTACCCTATAACTTCGGAACCGGAAGTCGGATCCGGATGAAATTCAGGAATTCCGTATGAGACCAGAAGACCTTTCATTTGAATCTAAGTTTGTGGAAATCGGTTCAACCATCGCTGAGAAAAGTGAGTGAGATCCATTTTGGTATATATGACCACTATTTCCGGAACTTCCGGAACCGGATACCGGGAACCAGGATAGCCGGAATCGGTTTGTTTAGTTGCCTACTGATAATGACTATCGATTTGTGTAGTTTTGAGACCAGTTTAGGAAATTTTTTACGTTTTTTGTTTCGCCGGTTTAAGTGACGGTGTACAATATTGAACACACTTTACCCTATAACTTCGGAACCGGAAGTCGGATCCGGATGAAATTCAGGAATTCCGTATGGGACCGGAAGACCTTTCATTTGAATCTAAGTTTGTGGAAATCGGTCAAACCATCGCTGAGAAAAGTGAGTGAGATCCATTTTGGTATATATGACCACTATTTCCGGAACTTCCGGAACCGGATACCGGAAACCAGGATAGCCGGAATCGGTTTGTTTAGTTGCCTACTGATTATTACTATCGATTTGTGTAGTTTTGAGACCAGTTTAGGAAATTTTTTACGTGTTTTGTTCCGCCGGTTTAAGTGACGGTGTACAATATTGAACACACTTTACCCTATAACTTCGGAACCGGAAGTCGGATCCGGATGAAATTCAGGAATTCCGTATGGGACCGAAAGGCCTTTCATTTACATCTAAGTTTGTGGAAATCGGTCAAACCATCGCTGAGAAAAGTGAGTGAGATCCATTTTGGTATATATGACCACTATTTCCGGAACTTCCGGAACCGGATACCGGAAACCAGGATAGCCGGAATCGGTTTGTTTAGTTGCCTACTGATTATTACTATCGATTTGTGTAGTTTTGAGACCAGTTTAGGTAATTTTTTACGTTTTTTGTTTCGCCGGTTTAAGTGACGGTGTACAATATTGAACACACTTTACCCTATAACTTCGGAACCGGAAGTCGGATCCGGATGAAATTCAGGAATTCCGTATGGGACCACGAGACCTTTCATTTGAATCTAAGTTTGTCAAAATCGGTTCAGCCATCTCCGAGAAAACCTAGTGAGATTATTTGACACATACACACACACACACACACACACACACATACACACACACACACACACACACACACACACACACACACACACACACAGAAATTGCTCAGCTCGACGAACTGAGTCGAATGGTATATGACACTTGGCCATCCAGGCCAATTTTCACTAGTCGGTTTTTCAAGTGATTGCATAACCTTTCTATATGAGAAAGGCAAAAACGGACAATTCACGAGAAATTGCGGTTCTCGTGGATGTTTATCCAAAATATGTCTTTTTAAAGACCAGAACAGACTATAACGCATATAACATTTCGAAAATATACAGTCGTAATGTACAGCGTCAGGAAGAAAATCGCGATTTCGGATATGTAAAGGGACATGGCATTCAAGGTCTTCTACATAACCGGAAACTGCCTTTCGACAGAAAAAAAACAGTGATTGCATCCATTTATTGTAAAACTAAAATGTCAGAAGGTAAATCATATTACTTACTGAATAGTTCGAATAGCGATACATCCAAAGATTGGATTTTGTTCAATATATATTCCATTTTACTCACTTCGATCACAGTATACAAAAACCAATATGGCGTGCTATGTGCTTGCGTTTTACAAATTGATTCGGTACTCTTTTCCGAACCGAAAAAATCGATAAATTACTGATCGATCAGCACGATTTCTATTAAATTTACCGAAAAATTTCAAACTGAAGACAGTTCGGTAGATAATTGCCAAATTTTCAGTACATGTTTTTGAAGAGCTGAATTTCGATAACAAAATATGCTGAATACGTCAATTTTTATAAGAACAGCATTCGACTAATCGGTAATTTTGATAAAAATAACGAATTTTCCAGTAAAAATATTACCGAACTGAAAATCCGAAAATAAGTGTCTAGTTCGGGGTAAACCAAAAAAATTATGATTTTGGGACAAATAATGTTTTTATTGCATTTTTTTAACACTTTAATCGAAAAGCTGTAAGCACCTGTTCACTTATAAGCATATTGTTTCCTATTCAATTTTATGGTCGGAACATATTCAAAATACACCCAACATCTTATTTCCGTTCAGAGTATCATATTCTATAATTTCAACGAAATCGGTGAGGCACGGGTACCAAAGTGTGCCGACAATTGGTGAAGTAACGTTAAATACACTAAATAATTAAATAGTTGTGGAAAGTAGCTACGATTCGATCGAAAAATCAAAACGTCATTATTCAGAATAAGGGTGCATAAGACATTTTCGGAGTATTGTTAATGAATGGAAGTGTATCTGTTTCTTTAGGAATAAGAAGGAAGCACTAAGGATCAATACTTTAGAAATTCAGTTATATGAGCCGTTACACAGAACTCAATGTTTATTTTTCAATACTCGCTAAATATAAAAACTCATTGCATTCGCCGACAGTATATATAAATCTAAAACAATTTCTTAATTTCAAAATGGTAATGTGTATAGAAACCCTAATGCTTCGTGCAAAAGTAATGCCATCAATGCACTTGCACCGTCTCATTGAGGCAGCCGAAATAATGCGAGCGCACTTTGAATCACAGCTCGTCTCCAGAAACAGCAGATTTATTGCTTCACGAGACATTGATGAGACAGCCGGCTCGCGACAGCCCTTCGTAACAGTAATTCCCTAAAAATCGAAGGATGTCATCGATTTTCAAAGGCTGTCGCCGTAACATTTTATGCGAATGAGCGAACATAAAGAAACAGGATACAAACAGCCCGTTCGGTTCGACTACTCTCCGGATGGAATACTCTCATCAAACTGGCGAGTAGAAACTGTCTTAGTGACAGCATTCTTTTAGGCATGCGAGCGCTGTTTCCATTACAGTTCGGCATATTCTTCACCCATACTGTAGACTGTGGCTTTCGCCTTTGCGCTCAGACAGTCCAAGCTGTCTCGTGGCGGCTGTCATTGAAAAGCAGTACTGCTGGGAAGCCTGTATGTGACAAACGGATTAGGCAAAATCCTTTTGTCCTATCTAAATGTCACATGTCAAAATGTATAGGCTTCTTCAAGCGCAAGTCTAATTTAATTAAGGTACTGGTTGAACGAAATAAATAAATCGAAAGAATAAATATAAATGAACTATTTGGATGAATTATGTGGAGAAGAGCTGTTTTTTTTTTATTCAGTGAAAAGATCTGAGTGGGAAGAAAGTAAAATACCCTCCTTTGATTACAAACATTCGTGAATGGCCAAAACAGTCCGAGAAGAATCTGTCGGACGATGCTAAGAGTCTTTTAGCTGGTTAAGAACATCGTCAATTAAATTAAATTAAATATAAATAACTAAAAAATGAGTTTTGATTATACTTTCTCTACCAGAAGATGATGTAACTTATTTCGATTTAATGATTGCTTTTTTTAAAGTTACTAAACTAATCAATTTATAGACTTCAATGTGCAAATAAAATCAAATTGTGTGGCAAGTACCATAGTAATGAATATATAATGAAATCTGATCTGACATACAATGAACCTTATCATTGCAAGTGTCAAGGACAAGGATTGAAAAAGAACATATCTCGCCTGCAGACGTTCGTAGACGAGTAATTTAACCACGGTATGAAAGCTCTTCTGAAATAGATTTACATGTAAGTGGTCTCATCTGCACCTTTCTGTGCCTTTTGATGATAGACAAGATGGTATTATGTAAAAAAAAACGTGATTAATCCACCTAGCAGTGAGATGATACCTTTTTTTGTCAATCCGCATGTGTTTTTTTGCCTGGATATTCTTAGGTGTTTTAGTTCTCATGACATTATTTTAATTATCGTCGTTTCAAACGGCAAATTGAGATTTTAATCACTCATTACCCTGTAATTTCTAATCTGCAAATCGTATTGAATTTCAATCTTAACGTGTGACATTCGATTGAACATTCCATGAGATGTCGAAGTAAGTTCCACTTTAGAGTTTTTCGTCATTATTTATGGTACTTCCAGAGCTGGTATTCAGGAACTAGCATAACCCGAAATGATTCGAATGGCCATAAATTAATACGCCAAACAATTTACATCTTCTATATCGGTATGAATTTTAAAAATTCATCATCTGTAATTCCAGAATCGGATAAAATTCACCAATTTTGTATGGGACCTTAAGTCCTTTAATTTGAATTTTTGTTTTTGAAGTTCGATTTGGCCTTTTTGAAAAAATGATTAAACTTTGAGAAACGATTCGAAACTGGATCCGGAGTTCTAAGATCGGTGTAGCCGAAATCAGATAAATTCACCTGAGGAGTGTGTAGACATCTTTGTAGTGCGAATTAAAATTTGGGGGTACATTCCGAATCCAAAAAAGAATACCGCTTAAACTGAAATAAATTTATTTGGTAATCGACTATCCAAATTTGCAAACCCGATAAATCTGATTAATTTATGTAAAATGGACATTTTTATACTAATCACCCTGCATTTTCTAAACCAGAAGTCGGATCTGACTAAAAAGTAAGAGGTTTTATAGGATTTTAAGACCTCTCATTTGAATCATAGATGATTCTTAGATTTCATTTGAATCTTAGATCGGTTCAGCCATCTACGAGAAAAATGAATTGCATTATTTTAATTTCGTTTCACATGTCATCCTGTGGTTCCGAAATCAGAAGTCGGATCCAAATTTGGAAGTATACTAGTTTTCATATGAATCTGAGTTTGTAGAAAACGGTTTAGCCATCTCCGAAAAAATTGAGTGAAATTATTTGTCACACACGCATTTGCTGATCTCGACGAACTGAGTCGTATGGTATATGGAAGTTATGTTCTTCCAGCTTTTATTTGTGTAAGTAGTTTAAATCAATATAATTATGGAATTACTTTCAACTCGAAAATGCTGATATCATCTGGTCTGCCATATTCGAACGATTATGTTGCCAAAAACGAACCGTGCTAAAATCGGTCCAAGGCAAATTGTCATGAAAAAGGATGCTGTACACAGTCTTTTGGGCACTTAGAAACAATTGTATGTAACAGTATAAAAATCGTGTTTTCCGTTGCTCCCAAGCATTTCTTTGTCATACAGTGCTCAAAACTTCTACTGCTGGAATAAGGGGAAAAGTCGTTTACACAAAAATATTGATATCTCCGTTAAAAATGGACGGATTTTAACAAACTATGGCTTGTTGGATAGCTATTACCGTGCGGAATCTAAGTCTAAAAACATATTCTGTTTTCAAGGTCAATTGTGACAGATACTGTCAAAAAACTGAAAATTTTGACATAAAACTTCGTATAACTCAAAAAGTAAACATCCGATCTCAAAACCATTCAATAGAGTTCTGGGTGACGGGGAGACCTTTCATTTGCGACTAGTTTGATCAAAATCGGTCCAGCCATCTCTGAGATCTCGACCTCTTAGTTGACAACACATATACAGACACACACATACACACACACACACACAGACATTTGCTCAGTTCGTCGAGCTGAATCGATTGGTATATGACATTCGGCCCTCCGGGCCTCGGAAAATTTTTCGAAAGTTTGAGCGAATTCTATACCTATTTTTTATATATATAAAACAGGTAAAAACTGGTTTTAGGACATCCTTTTCAGAAAATACACTATATCATGAATTACACTCAAGTTACGCGAATAGTACCATCTGCAAACTTGTTTGAAATTACTTTCTGAACAACTTTGCCAAAGCTACCTACCCCCACCTGTCGACCCAGCGCAGAAATAATGTGTTTATCTCACTTTTAGGGGAATAAATCACAACAATAAAATTTGCCAAAAGATGGCGTCTATCATTCTGAGCAACTTTGCTGAAGATACTATACCTCGAAAACCACGTTTTTAATGAGTTATCAATTAAGAGCGTGAAATTGGGCTTTTTAACCACTGTGCGTGGAGGCTCTGGCGAGATGGTTTGTTGGACAAACCGTTTGATAGACATTTATTTAAAAAATGTTATCCGGAAACTACAATTAATAATTGTCATTGAAACTCCTGGCAGGCACAAGTGGATGAAAGTTATAAAAAGTACCATCGAGAAAAGGTATAGCAAGCAGATAAGCCGTAACCGTACTAATTACTCAAGCGCAAAGAAAAAAAGGCGGGTGGGTAATGTCAGAGACATAACTGGATGTCGTGAATACGAAAACAACTGACCTGTTCCTTAACACTTCCGAATATCAATTAGTTGATCAATTATATGAATTATGCAAGCATGCCCCTTTTTCTCATTTTTCGCAAAAACAAAGAAGGCTTCACTTGATCTCGATTACTGTGAATTTCACACAGCGAAAAGTGCACAAATCTAAACAACCTGTTCTAGATTTGCACTAAACTGAGGATATTTACCTTCGATTTGCGAACAACAAATCCTAATAGTTCTTCAGAAAGCCATTTGAAAACGGCTGATTTTGTGTGATGCTCCCCAGTGTTGTCTTCTTTTCATTGTCTTCTCACCAATGCAAACGACTAGCAGCTGTGACGTAATCGCTCTTGTCGGAAGCGAAACTAGCTTTGCAAACGACACAAAATACATCTGCTCGCAGTGGCTATAGAATTCAAACTGATCCAATTTTTGTTAAGAGGTTTCTTTTTACGTGATTTCGTTTGTAGCTTTTTCACTAATGGGCGGTCCTATCGGCTATAAAATAGCCGCATATAGAACATTAATTTCGATTATTTCATTTCGGATTTGCATTTCATTGACAGAAACTATCAGGAAAGCTGTACGGGATTCATTCCTGCCTTTCAGAAAGACCAAATTGTGGAACTCACTACGATATTAAGCACTCTTCGGAGCATTTTTCTCGAACGATTTGTTGTACAGCAGCAGATATTTTGTTCTCTTCCCCAGAACGCGTTCTGATTGGCTGGTGTTGACATGGGTCAAATGAGACAGGTTTTTCTATAGTGTACACCCAAACCTCCATTTACGTAACTTATATATGTATATTTGTATTATTATACGTACGCATGTGTGCAAATATTTGTGTTACCTAATACATATAAATATTGGTGAAGTAAAAGCGATCATTTATATGTATAAATATATACACATATACGCAAACGAGTGAGTGTGTAAGCATACATACATACATATATAAGGTTCGTAAATGGAGGTTTGGGTGTACTATTGAAATACTTCAATGCTGTTGCTATACACGTTTAAGTTGAAAAATCTCGATTTTATTGGAAGTTAGATTATATAAATCCTTTCACAGATCACTGAGCTATGAGCTTTAAAAATACGAGAAAGGCAAACGCGCCTTATGAATTATCCTCTTTGATACTCGTTTATACCAAACATTTCAGAAAAGTTTAATTTTGAATTATTTGAGATTATGTCACACAACTGAAAACTTTATCATAAAATTGTGATCATATTTCCGATGGCATGTAGCAAAAATTATGTTGTTTCGTTAGGTACAACAAGAGATTTTCACGGTCAAAAACTTATCACTCTCTCAGAGAGTGAATTTGAAAAGGCACCCCATAGTAAAGAAAGTCGTATTCACGTCAAAACTATCAGAGCAAAGTTTCGTCACCAAAATTCGAGCTCGGAAATAGTACCAGCAGCATTTGACAAAGTACCATGAATGACTGCTCATCGACGATGAAACCTATGTCAAAAAGGATTTCGGACATGGTGACGGCACGAGGAGATGTTCCTGCTAAGTTTAGGTTTGTTTGTATGCACAAATTTGCCAAAAACTGATGATTTGGCAAGGGATATGTAGCTGCGGAGCAAAAATCAAAGTGTTCGTGACGAATAAGACGATGTATTGGAAGCTATAAAATGAAGAATACTTAAAAAAAAAAAACGCGTAATACCTTTCATAAAAGTCCATAAAGGTTCCGTGAAGTTTTGGGCAGATTTGGCGAGTTGCAACTACAGCCGGGAAGTCATCCAGTGGTACCGCGATAATAACGTAGGTTTCATCGATAAAAACATAAATCCACCCAACTTTATTACTTTATTATCAATTTAGTAAAGTGATAACTTTTGGCCATTTCATAAAAGCTTTTCGGTTACCGGCACCCCAAGAAATTTCGGAAAAATATAGTACGGAATGCAATTATTCAAAGGTAAACCGGAATTTATTCTTTCGGAGGCGTTTTGGACAAAAGTCTTCATTGTCTGATGGTGACTTCGCTTTGGCTCTCTTGGCCGATGATTTGGATGGTGGCGCCTTTGGTGTTGATTTGGCCGGTCTTCCACCCATTTGGCCATTCGAACATCATTCGAACAACATTTTGTAATTTTTTCATGGAAAAAAATTGAAAAATAAGTCGGTGAGAGATTTTTTTGAGGACGCTTCATAAAAATCATGATTTGCGGTGTCCACTTTATCTCAGCGCAGACTAATCAGAAGTGAACAAATGAACACAGTATAGTTAGAGAAGAAGTTTTTCTAGACCCCAACGTTTCTGTTTGATTTATTTTTAATTTTTTTTATTTTTGGTGGTTGTTTAAAGTAAGAACTACGATTTTTTACGAAAAAATTTGCCATTTTGTAGCTGTTAAACCTCCCCAAAGTAACAAACAACGAAAAGGAAAACGTTGGGGTCTGGTTTTTTATATGTAGAAAATGTGTGCAAAAATTGAAAAAAAATTGGTGCAGTAGTTTTTGAATGACGATGGACACGGACTTTCAAAACCTGCTTTTGAGAAAAATGCGTTTAAAGTTTTTGCCTTTCTCTATAGAAAGGTATTAGAATTGCTGGAAAAACCGACTTTCGAACGGAGCCTCGGAGACCCATAGTGTTATATACCATTCGACTCAGTTCGACGAGATCGGAAAATTTCTGTGTATGTGTGTGCACTTTTCGAAGATATTTTTACCGTTCAATTTTCTCAGAGATGATTGAACCGATTTTAACAAACTTAGGCTCGTTTGAAAGCTAATGTCGGGCCATTGATCGAGTTCGAAGATCAAATGGCTGTGACTTTTGGTTCCGGAGATATAATTGTATAAGTGACGTAACCGACAAAACACATTGATTTTTACCGCTCTTATATATAAGGGTGCCAAAATTTTGGGATCACCTCTATTTTCGTAAAGCTCTAGTGCTCAAAAGTTTGAGCATCTCGAAAAAAGCCCTCATGCAAAATTTGAGCTAAATCGGACATGGGTGAGGGGTGCGCTCGGCGGTAAAGTTTTGAAAATTTTCAATCTTGAAAATACACCATAGGGGGGAGTACATGAAATTTCCAAAATCGAAAACTTTTTTGATGCCAAAAGTCTTAAAACTGCATGAAACGTCGAGATTTAGTGTCATCTCAAAAACAATTTTTTTTGGAAAAATCAACTTTCTGGGACTTGATTTTTAATATTTTCTCTAAGGCCCAAAAAATCGATTATTTCAAAAAAAATTTTTTCGAGATGACACTAAATCTCGACGTTTCATGCAATTCCAAGCCTTTTGGCATCAAAATTTCTTTTTCGATTGCGGAGAAATTCGTGGGAAACTATTTTGCACCCGTTTTCTTTTCCAAGATGCAAGCGTGCAAACCAAACTTTACAAAACCGTTTCATTGATCGGCTGTCAGGGCAAAACGCTGACATCGAGCGAGTGGAATCAATGCAAAACGACATTAATAGCAGTATAAATAAAATGACGCATTACAATTCACGTCAAAATATTAATCCTTCTAACTGTCCAGATTTTCGTTCAATTGAAAAATGTTGGCAATCATCAAGCGTTAAAGGTTAAAGGTTAAAGCCGAGGTAAAATAAAAGATAACAATAATAATAATCACATCACCGTCTGACTTGGAAAATGTTGGATAAAGATGGTTGTAAAGTTGACAGTACAACGGTGCAAAACATGATGGGAAATATTCGCCCCAAAGCACGACAATTCGTCAGAATTTGTATATTTCGTCTCTAGGCGTTTTCATAAGTTGATTTAGCCAAATTTCAAGTGGATCAGTCCTTCATAAGTGCATTCCAGCATGTTCAAGTGTTTTTTTTTCCTGCATAAACCCAATCGAAACTTTTTGCCTTTCTCATATAGAAAGGTTATGCAATCACTGTGAAAACCGACGTGTGTGAGTATATGTGTGTGTATGTGTGTATGTAAAGTTTCTTACACTAACTTTTCTCAGAGATGGGTGAACAGATTTTCACAAACTTAGATTCAAATGAAAGGTCCCATTCCTGAATATTATTTGGATCCGACTTCCGGTTCCGAAGTTGTGGGATAAGATGTGCAAAAATAAGAAAATATGTGTTCTAACTTTTCTCATAGATGGCGCAACCGATTTTCACAAACTTAGGTTCAAATGAAAGGTCCTGTGGTCCCATACGTAATTCCTGAATTTCATCCGGAGCCGACTTCCGGATCCGGAAATATAGGGTAAAGTGTGTTAAAAATTGTTTACCATCACTGAAGAGGACGAAAAACCATAAAAAGTTTTCTAAATCGACCTCAAATCTTTTCCAATTGATAGTTTTTATCAGTAGACGGTCAAACAACCGATTTCGGTTATTCTTTTAAGAATCGAAGAAAATTATTTTGAAGAATACCACAGTATTATATATGATAGTATGATTGATATGAGAAAGGCATCATTACACCACTAGGTGGATTAAAACAGGTTTTTATATTTCTTAAACTTAATCCGAATGTTGGTTAAATCAATGTTCGAAGAGATTCAATATCTTCCGTGCCTTTTCCGGATCTGCATGAAATCAATTAGCTGTAATCTTTATAAATACTCATTCACCATTCAACTATTTTTCCCTCACCTCTTCCAGGCTCACTTTGCCAATCCCGTGTACGACTCGATGTACGCCGGAGGTATCAACGTACACGCCGATTCGTCCTCGATACCGGGTAACAGCACTCATCCGCTGCTCAACGCATCCGGTTCGGCACCAGAGGAGAAGAAGGGCCTGCTGCAGCACACTCAGGACGACTCAAGCGCGCAGGATTTGTTATGATGTCGGTTGAAAAAATAGTAGCTCGTGCGATTCTAGAGGCCCTCCCGTTTCGGATAGCATCTAGAACACACGCACGCGCTAGTTCTCCAGTTATTGTCCGGGAGTGTGGTTGATCCGTTGCTCGTCAGACCGTCGAATTCCGGCTACTAGATAGCAAGTAGCCCTTGCCCGTATCAGTCACATTCGCGCAACAGTGGAGTTGTAGATAATCAAATGCAAGGTTATAATATACTCATGTTTTGTACCATTTGTTTAGTTTCAAGTTATAGATCTCTCGAATTACTCCAGGCAGCGAGTTTTTAGATTTTATGGCTCTTCCGCCAGTAGGCTGAGGCCAACAGATTAGTTTCTATGTGGCAAACATTTTGTCTGTGTTTGAACTGTGGATAGATGGGTAGCTTTTAGTAAACAGAGAAAACGGAATAAAATCATAGCTAGCCTTGATTTTTGCATTCACACGTAAAAGTAGTTAGCCAAGCAACGCAAAACGGCATGAAACGACGAAATGAGATGTGAACCGACTTAAAAAGAAAACTTCCAAAGTTTGGTTCACACAAGTGACATATATTTGAGCTTTAATAACTTTATTTAAAATAATGAATGATCAACTGTAAACCATGTAAGAAACATAGACTATCAGTACAATAAATTAATTAAATCCAGCAGTTAAACAAATTTTATACGTTGATAGCAAATGCCATTTAATGCCACAATCTATTTTATTATTGCATGATAGCGAGCACATTTTTCAAAGAAAAAATACGATAATAATAAAAAACGTAACCATAATGCGGAAAAAATATCCATCCAACTTTTGATAATAAAGTCTTGAGCGTTTTTCGAAAACAGAATCCTATGCTTGTTTGAAAGTTGAGCAGAGATAAAACGAAACTAGAACAAAAAAATAAAACATAAATTGATTGTGATTGTTCAACGAGACACGTTGAAGCTATATAAATATATATTACTGTAGTAATCGTTACGAAGTATGAAAATAGTTGTAGGTTGCATTGATCCAAGCCGGATCAGGGGTTCGCCCGATTGGGATTACGGCGAAGCGTTGTATGTATGTATCCTTCATCGAGCCAACCGCTTTAGCCCGACAGAAACGATTTCACTGTACACTGATATGCCATAAAGGAAGTTGATGCAGCTCGTTATAGAATAAATGCAATCTGTTTTCAAGAAGAAGAAGAAAAGAAAAAATAATAAAATAAAAATTGCCGTTAGAATAATCGATCATAGTCAACATTGTAACATATTACCTATAGGCAAAAAAACTGATTTCGGTTCGTGTGAACCAACGAGGTACTAGCGGTAAAACGAAATGAAACAATTTTTGTACTGCTATAAGGGATGATGTAAAATTAATTTTGTCACATGCAAATGTTTTCGAATAAAGACTGTAATTTTTCAAAATATCTCTCACATTTGTTCATTATTATTATTAATTATACCGTTTATGCATTTTCATGTTTTAAGTTTATAATAAGTGTTGGCGGAAAATTTGACAGAAGCTGCTATATTGCTATCTATATTGTATACAACATTTTCAATCCGGTAGAAGATGCTACAAGAACACGAGTCTCTCAATGTATGAACCGCGAGAGAATTTTGCTACATTTCTTCGCTCCACTTCATACTCTGAGTATTCCACGGCTCTTGAAAAAATTTACAGTCTGATAATGATCGTTGCTGTGTGGAATTTCCCAAGAGAGAATCGCAAGTTGACAATTATCGCAGAAAATCGAATCGATGATTCAACTTGATGATTCTCATACTAGGTCGCAATATTTCAAAACCCTTGTGTGGAGCATTCACAGACATTTTCATAGACACAACTTATACAAAGGTTATATGCACATAGTCAGAATAAGCGGCAATAGTAAACCTTTGATTCTCAGAAATGACATCGAGAGAAATTCGCTCTCGCACTGGTGTCGATTCTATGTTAAATGAGCCATGCCGGGTTTTTGTTGCTGCGATGATATCCGTCTCTCTTTGATGGCACTGATTCAATCGTGTGAAGAGCTGCTGGTGAGCGTTCTTTGATACGATAAAAGCCATCTAACTCTTAATCTTTACTCAACGGAATACTCACAGCACATATCCTCATGTACATCTCGTACACTGCGCAACCTGTTAATTTGGAGTAATAACCTGAACCCACATCCGCTTCGATTCATTATATGATTCTCTATTTAGAGTGACGGTACTCCCCATAGGACTGATTATTCTCCATGGTGAAACCTGAATTAACTGAGAAAAGTTGCAGTGTACCTTCTACAGTAAATTTCTGTTCGAAGACGAAACGTAGAGGCGGTGTTTGTTTGTCTGTTTATTGTCCAGTAGTGTAAGATAAGATATCTTTTGATTATTACTACCTCCGATTTCACCGCTAGCATATTCATTCTTATATCTAGTTATATCTACTTATTATATATACTACTAGGTACTAGTTACGATTGAAAAAATCGATGCAGCCAACTTTAAAAATTGTTTCCGAGGGAGAGCGTCTTACTGCAGGTGGAAACTAGTTCCAATTTATCACACCTCGAACGAACAGTGAACTAGCGTAACACACCTTATTATGAGCAGGAACCACTAAGTTTTCCAAACGACGTCCTCGAGACTGAATAAGTTTTCCATAGAGTACAGCGGGGAACTGAGTTTTCTGAAGACCTCTAAGGAAAACACAGGAACGATATGCATAAATACCATTTAGAGTACATCCAATGAGGTTCCGTTGCAGATGACTAACGTGTTGCTTTATCAGTCTATTCCACTGCAAGTCATTTTGAAAAATGAACCCAAGGTTATTTGCGTTTTCGGACCAATCGATTCGTTGCCCGTTCAAGACAATCTCTGGTACTGGTAGAGTAAATCCGTTGGTTCTACATCGCCGGTTTGTTATAAGCAACGCCTTGCTTTTATTTGGATTCATAGCCTGTTCGCACTATACCGGGACGGGACCAATATTCCTCGCCGAGTTTTTTTGCACCGTCGGCGTTTGAAAGAACTCGGCGAGGAATATCGGCGGCTACCAAATGGATTTTATATTTATAGTGCGAACAGGCTATAAGTTGTTTCGTCGGGACCAGATTTCAACTTGCTCAAGATCACTATTTATCAAGGTTATCAGTTCACGCACGCACGGTCCAACCCGACCAACATAGAGTTGCACATCGTCAGCATAAATCTGAATCGAACAGTACTTCAATACCGTTGGGAGATCATTTATATGGCAGCAGAACAGCAGGGGACCAAGAACTGACCCTTGCGGAACACCAGACATAACATCAGCACTGTTTGAGTAACGATTACCACAAAAAACGGTTTGCTTTCTACGACAGAGGTACGATTCAATCATGTTTACAGCAGCCGATGAGAAATTGAACTGTGCCTTCAGTTTTTCCAGCAGTAAGTTGTGTGGAATTGTGTCAAAAGCCTTGGAAAAATCCAAAAGAAGAAGAATGGCAGTTCCTTTTTTATCAACGATGGCTCCTAAGTCGTCGTGTACTCGTAGAGTGGCGGTTTTGATGCTTTGACCTCTGCGAAAACCAGCCTGAAAGTCCGACAACAGATTGTTTGTTTCGATATATGTTGCCAATTCCTGCTTGAGAAGCTTTTCAAACACCTTTGACAATGACGGTAGTATGCTGATTGGACGAAGATTGGTGATGTCGTTCAGATGTGTTTTTTTCTTCAGCGGCACAACTTTAGCGTGTTTCCAACAATCGGGGAATGTACTTGTTCGAATGAGCAGATTGAACATGTGTGTTATGTGTTGAACGATTAACGGACAGATAATCTTAATAAATCTAATCGGCAAACCATCCAGTCCGAGTGCATTCGACTTTGTATCCCAGAGAGCTTTGACGACATCCCAATATTCCACCTGTTGGAATGAGAAATTCTGTGGCGCTGATTGTGCTGATGTAACAAGTATTTCACTTCGAGGAGTGCTATCCGCATAGCTAGCCAAAAATGCGCGATTTACTTCGTCTGGATCGTACTCACACGGTAGCGTTGTTTTTACTTTACCAACACCAAGATTTTTTATCCGTCTCCAGAGGGTTTTTGACGGAGTCCTGCTGTCCAAAAATCGGTTAAAATATTGCTGTTTGGCATGACTTATGCTTGTGTTGGCGCGATTTCTCATCACCTTGTAACGCTGTCGTTTTTCGTCTTTCAAATTTCTTGGAGCCTGTAACCAATCTCTGTAAGCCAAGTCTCGTTCGAGTAAAGCTTGACGTACACTTTCCGAAAACCAAGGATTATATCGTTTACGGGTTGACCGAACACGAAGCGGAATACAACAGTCGTGTATCGTTTTAATGTGTGCGTTGAAGAAAGCGATGGCACCGTCCGGGTTTTCAATTTCATAAAATTGATTCCAGGGAATGGATAACAAAACATTTTCCAAAGTTTGGGAATCAAAATTCGTATAGTCACGATACGTGCAACGGTCAGAAGGTCGAGAAATCTCACAGTCAATTGACGCAAAGATGAGATCGTGTTGTGATAATGCCGTGAAACTTACTTGGCCGAATTTTAAAACCTTCTCGCTGTTATTTGTTATCAACAGATCAAGTTGAGAGCACCCTTCATTGTAATAAAAAGTCGGTTCTTCACTCACGAATGACAGTGAATGATTCAAGAGCATCGCTTCAAAACGTGCACCCTTTGCACTAGGACGAAGCATATCAGTGTTAAAGTCTCCTACCAGAAAAATTGTCTCACAGCGAACAGCGAAATCAACCAGTTTTCTGCCAAAAAGGATGAGCAATCGTTATCGGGAGGACTGCACACCGTCAAGAGCAATATCTTTTGGCCGTTTATAAGGAACTCTAAAGCCAAACATTCAGTTTTAACCATTGAATCTTCCACTAAGACAGTGTTGAAAGCCTTGGAACAGATTAGATGTTTTCTGTAGTAAACAGCTATTTCTCCACCGCGCCGATAACCCCTGTCGTTCCTTACAACCGAAAACCCAGAGATTCCGATACTACTGTCACTCATTTTTGAACTCAACCACGATTCGGTGAAGCATGCAATCTCGATTTTGGAACAAGACATAAGACACCGAATTTCGTAAATTTTTTTTTATTTTTTTTTAAATAACTATTTATTGGAATATGAGTTAAAACTAAATTATTAAGATTTAAATTGGGTGTTCAGCCACAAGTGGTGACTTTTCGGCCCTATTATATATATATGATTCGGTTATTACCATGAGGACATCATTTGCTTCCGCAATTCTGAAATTTTTGTGTAGGGAAAATTCTAAACCTACTTGTATTGTGTAATGGAAAAAAGAACTTATATACGAAGTTACTAACTAATACAGAGAGCGAATCGATTCAATTGAAGATTGCATCGATTTTTGTCGGAATTTGCTTATAATATTATGTGACATTACATCTAATGGTTCTATATTTGTGAGTCTGTGTAACTCATTTGTACTAAACCAGGGAGGACGCTTCAGAATCATTTTCAGAATTTTATTTTGAATCCTTTGAAGCGTTTTCTTCCTGGTGGAACAACAGCTTGACCAAATTGGTACCGCATAAAGCATGGCTGGTCTGAAAATTTGTTTATAAATTAACAATTTGTTTTTTAGACAGAGCTTAGAATTTCTGTTTATAAGAGGATATAAACATTTAATATATTTATTACACTTTGCCTGGATTCCTTCAATGTGATCCTTGAAAGTGAGTTTTTTTGTCATACGTTAAACCTAAGTATTTAGCTTGATCAGACCATGTCAATTCCAAGCCATTCAATTTGAGAATGTGGTTATTGTTTGGTTTAAGAAAAGAAGCTCTTGGCTTATGAGGAAAGATAATTAATTGCGGTTTTGCTGCATTTGGTTTAATTTTCCATTTTGACAGATAATCACTGAAAATATTTAAACTTCTTTGTAGGCGACTGCAGACAGACACTCTCAGATTTCTACCTGTGGCTAACAGACTTGTGTCGTCACAGAATAGCGATTTCTGACAACCAACGGGTAGATTTGGAAGATCAGAAGTGAAAATATTATACAAGATTGGAGCTACGCTCGAACCCAGCGGAACACCAGCTCGTACGGGTAGCAATTCAGATTTACAATTCTGATAGCTAACCTAAAGAGTACGATCAGTTAAAAAATTTTGAATCATTTTGATCAAATAAATAGGAAACTGGAAATCAGACATTTTTGCTATTAAACCTTTGTGCCAAACACTATCGAATGTTATTTCTATGTCTAGAAGAGCAACTAAGTAAGCTAATGAAAAACATTTTAACCAGGAGTCTCAAGGCAACCGGGAAGATTTTTAATAAGAATATTAAAAATTCCATCATTACCAGGAGCCTTCATGTTTTTAAGTTTCCTAATAATTGATTTAATTTCATCAAAATTCGTCTCAATAATGTCATCTTATGATAATACTTGGGTTGAAATATGATCATATTTCAGTGAGACTTCATTTTCAATAGGACTCACAGCGTTCAAATTAAAATTGTGGACACTCTCGAGCTGCTGAGCAAGTTTTTCAGCTTTTTCGCCATTCGTAAGAAATATTTGATTTCCTTCCTTGAGAGCTGGAATTGGTTTCTGAGGTTTCTTAAGATCCTTAGAAAGTTTCCAGAAAGGTTTAGAATATGGTTTAATTTGTTCAACTTCTTTAGCGAAATTTTCATTTCGCAAAAGAGTAAATCTATGTTTAATTTCTTTTTGTAAATCCTTAACTATGTTTTTCATAGCAGGATCATGAGAACGTTGAGAAGCTTGTCTGGCATTATCCCAGTTTTGGTCATCGGTCCGCTGGCGCTTTTTCGTTAACGAATTGCCGCCCCCAGCAGCAGGAGGAGTGCGCTGTAAGTTTGCCATTGCGTGTGTAAACAAACAAGCAACGTACACTGATTTTGCACTGACACTATTGATGCTACCGAGCCAGTGTACAAAAACAATGGGGAATTGATAAACGGTTTGTTCGTGGATTTGCGAAGCAAAATTTCAGCTTATTAGTCGCGGTACACGCTGTATAACATGATCTGTACTGAGCTCAGACACTACGAAACGCGCTAGAGAACTTTCGATTTTGTAACTACGGTGGAACTTCACTTTTGAAGCAGTTTAATTTTCTTCTGTTATCGACACATACTCGCGCCGCGTCGTTTAAATGAAGAGCGCTCCACTCTACTGTGCTAACAATGAAATTTTTTATTCAAATTTCAAATTGAAAATAATTCTCTCTTCGGTCATTCGGTATGCTTTATTCACAGAACCGAAAACATTTGAAATTCTCCAACCAAATTCTATTCACCCATTTGACGGTTCCGACACTCACATCACGACGCCGGTGTGTGAATCATTTCCAGCTGCTTCTTCCGTGTTTTCCGTTTCACATACGCCATTTCGACGGCCCACATCACCAGCGTCACGATAGTGAATGCATTGATGAATAAAATGCTTTTCGAATAGTTTCCGGACAGATCGCGGATCAACCCCACCAAGGGCCCAATTGTCATCAAAATGATACCGTTTACCATCATCTGGATGCTGGCGGCCGACGGAAGACGTTTGATTGGTATGTAGCTGGGGATCACCAGGCTCATGTAGACCGTGCGAACTCCCTTCGACACTCCCAGAAAGAATGCCACTATGATAATCTCCTGAAAGCTGCGAGCTACCAGAATGCCTGATGGAGGAAGAGTAAATTGAAAAAATATACTTTTCAAAACAACTAGACAAAAACCCTCGATACTTACCGAATCTGAAAACAATCAGCATTGCCAGGGAAATCATGTACATTATGCGTGGTGTCAGCTTCAACATATCGCCCACAAACGGGGAAATAAATCTGAATATTAAGTCCGCCACCGCCAGGGTGGACATTATCGAGGCGATCTGTTTCGTATGATAGCCAAGGTCGTTGAGAATAAATGGCGTCATTAATGAGAAATTAATTTCGGCAAACACCGAAATTGCCATTCCAAGCATCATGTTCACGTAAATTCTGTCTTTCAGCAAAGTGAGATCAAAAATGGCGATAATTTTTTGCAGGATGGTTTGTTTTCGCTTCGGTTCAGTTTCAATGCTATCTACGTTGAAATTGGTAGCTTTCGGTGCTATCGATCTCGAGGGGACCGGTCGATCTAGCTGGCGCATGATCGATGGAAGCCGGTTATCATCCGTAAGTCCTTGGTTTTCGCTTAAAACTGGCAGTTTGGAGTGCGACACCGTAGGTATCGGATGGGACCCATCGCGGACACCTGATCGAGTTGCTGGATAACGCTCGTCGAGGACACGGGATGTGCTACTTAGGTGAACCGGATCGGTCGATTTTTCGAACCATTGCTTAGTCGGTGGGGACAGCCGGACTCCAAAAATGCCCGATAACTTCCGTTTCGGTAGATTATTGTCCAGAGAGCTTCTGCGTTCTCTCTCCTCGAAGATTTTTATCGAGCTGCCCAGATTCACCGTTTCAGCCGAATCGGACTGAAACCATCGTTTCTTTTCGTAAGACGTTTCCAAGTTTTGCGAACCGGAATGGAACACCAGTGTATCATCTACTAACGACGATCGTCTCTGTGTGGGATGAAAAACTGATTACAATGATAAGCATTAATACAAGTGTCATTTGTCGAAAACAACAATGATGAAATTACCTTCACTTTTGGCTCTCGACAAAAATACTGCTGCAGCCAGCGAATCTCGTCGCCGTATCTGGGAAGTTACCTCGAACCCGTAGATACTTTGGGCATCCGTATCATGATCGGTAATAAATGTTTGTTTTTCGAGATAGTCGTCCTCATCGTCCGACTCGAAATCACAATTTGCATCTGTTTGCGGTTGAGCGGCCACTACAAAATTGATAGGTCAATAACTTCTCACTTCGTACGACGCTTGAGCCATAAATTAACTCACCTTCAACTGCCGAGTATTTGTGGTTATCGTTCGAACCGGTTTCCTGCACAGCAGCTATGGCTTTGGGTTCGATTGGAACCATGTGACGTTTCACAGGTTGCAGAAGCAGAGCGGCTGCGATGATATGCGTGGCGAGTGCTCCAATGATGAACAGACAGGCTCGCGGATCGTAAAGAGACACAAGAACCGAAACCAACTGCGGGAGTAAAATCGGCCCCAATCCGGTGATAGTCATCGCGATTCCGGCTGCCTTGTTTCTTCGCACCACGAAGTAGGTGTTTAGGGCTAGCGAAAACGAGGAGTTGCAAAAACCCATTCCGAGCGCTGGAAGATTAGAAAGAAAACTTCTGGTAAATCGGATTGGTAGACAACCGGGCAGTTGTCCAACGAACACCTACAAGCTATGATGCTGTACGATATGATGAAATGTGTGAACGTATTGGCACCGGATGTTAACACGAGACCCAGCGAGAACATCGATCCGCCTAGGGCGGCTACTTTTCGGAAACCGAAGTTTCGCAGCAGCGGTCCGTTGAACAGACCGAATGTCATTCCGACCGCCGACGCCAGGTTTATGATGAGTGAGGCATCCGTTGCGGATATGTGAATTTCCTTGAATGTGTCCTTGAAGATCAAACCGAAACTTTGCAGAACAGGAACGATCATAATCTGCCAATAAATCATTTGAACAGGATTAGATTCCTAACAGGAAAAAAAAATTAAAAATTCTAAGAAACACAATAGTCTATTGGTCATTTCCATCATCAGTTTTATTTTGACTAAGGAGTGCATCGAAAATAAGCTATCCACAAATTTTTCTTTCAAATAATGACAAAAAACGATATTTAAAAATTGATCAATTATTGTACGAGATTAAACTTGAGCATAATGAAAACCGGATGAAATTTAAGTTATTCCTTCACGAATTTTCGAACTTTTGATCGAACACTCTTCATCAAGTTCCGGACAAGCGTTGCATCGCATTTTGTGGACGCTTGAGCCCAAATTTTTTTGAACTACTGCATGTTCCCAGCTGCCTTGAGGGAATTGAGAGTAGTTTTGGAACGACGCTAAATCCGGCCAAAACAGTGGAGTTGTACTATGCTTCTTATATAAAGGCAAAAATCTCTTCTGGAGACACTCAGATCAATAGATTTCTGCATTTATAGTTCCGGTAGTGTAAAAAATGGTTGACTTCAAACCACAGGAAATATTGCTTGCCATACCAGTACCTTTCGCCGAATTTCTCCACTTGAATCGACCTGTCCGCATCGCTCACATCCTCCCCAACGACGACAGTAAAGAATTGTGGACCTGGAAGGGTTTTTGAGTCCTCCTTTACATAAGTCTCATTGTCCATCAAAATGCATGCATCCGGACACTGCAAAAGACGGGAATACAATTTCCAGGCCCTTGTTGCTACTCGCTTCTTCTGTTCTACACTTTGTTTCGAGATTTTCTGCTTCTTGTAAGTTTCCAGGTGATTTCGCCTCTTGATACGCTGGATCATTTCGACACTCGTTCCTGCTTTTTTGGCCAAATCACATATTGACATTGATTTGTTCTTCATGATTAAAGATACCACATTCTGGCCCAGTTTCGGGTTGGAAGAACCGGGTTTTCAGCCTCTTCCTGGTAGCTCATCCAAAGAATAGTGTTCCCTAAACTTATTAATGATGGTTTTAACACTGACATGATGAATTCCAAACCGCTTCGCCAATTTTCGCATAGTAATACCTTTCTCACTTAGCCCTGTGTCCAGAACCTTATCAGTGATCTGAGCATAAAAAAACCATCACAAATACATGCGTACAACACAAATGTATGTGGATAGCTTATTTTCGATACACATCTTACCAATGCATCCCAAAAAAGTTTGGTGTGGATTATGGGCCGGGTGGTATTATTCGTGAACCGATATGAACCGGCACATGAAGCAGAATTCCGTGGCAAACACGCGTGCAAGGCTCTTGTACGACCGTATTTTGACGAAACACAATGGCAGTAATTTGATCGATGACGTGGAAACGTCTTATTTTACTATGAGGAGCCTTTTCAAATTTCGCTCAATGGAAGAATGAGTAGGGCCTAATCGTGAATATCTCGAGTGTTTCTCCATGTCATCAGAAATATGATCAGAAATTTATGACTGAATTTTCAATAGTGTGAGATAACCAGAAAAAGAGACGGGTGGGTAAATTGTTTCCTTTCGCAACATTCAAATCTGTGTTTTTCAGGAAAAATAAAATACAGATTAATCTGTATACGTGGCAGCCCTGCTTCGCACGGCATCTTTCGAAACGACACCCATACTAGTATAAAGATGTGTTCTACATCAAAACATTCATTTTCGTGTTGCGAGAGAGCGTTTCCGTCGTAATTAAATGTGTTAGTGACGGCGCAAACTTTTTCAACTTCCATGGTAGGAAATGGAGAAAGGGTGTAGCCGGGTTTTCATATGAAAACAGCCCCCAAACAGAACAAAAATTGACATACGCTGTTTGAAAGGGTTTATATTGGAGATGATTTTCAAAAACATTTTAACTCTTCAACTGCCATATTGGTGAAGCTAGGGTGGTTCTTTTGATTTTCATTTTATTAAATTTTTTCAAAAACCTCTTTAGCAAAAAAAAATTGAAAAAAATCAGGAATATTTGAGGAATTATGGGAAATCTTTCTGACTTTTTCAAAATGTATTTTAAGTGAAAACAAATGTTCAAAATTTTCGATTTTTTTTAATCGCACTTACAATTTAGATACCTCTCTAGATTTTACATCAAAAATAAATCATTTATGAGTACATTACGCTGTATTTTTTCAGAATTTTAAAAAATGTGGACGGGTATAATATCAGACTTTAAAAAAATAAATCATTCGGAAAAGCATGCGTCTCCATCAAATTGACATCATCCGATGGAGACGCATGGTATTTAGCTCTAAAATCATATATCATATGCCCTTAGAACTAAATACCATGCATTTCCATCTACAACTTGAGCTCAGGGCTTGAGTATTGACGTAATTAATAATGATAGAAGATTATTCCTTATGTTATTTACACACGCCCGCACGCCTGTGTCGATTTACTAAGCAATGATGTAGGGAATGCATTAGTGAACATGTGTGCCAACGAATGGTTGTAATTCGTTTCTAACTTCAACATCTTGCGAAATAGTCTGGAGGTTTCGACGTTAGCTATTAGCACTCTTAAGAAATACTATAAACGAGATAGAACTCATGTCGAAGCGCCTGCAACAAGTCCCGTAGGCCCAAAAAGAACGTATTAATTCGCATCGTCGATTTTCTATACAAGCAACCGTGTCTTTTAAACTTAATATTTACAGTTTTTTGCTATTTCCTTAAAAGGACCGCTTTATTAAACAGTTTCGGAAAATCGCATTGTTTTATTGCTTTAATCGAAATATGTATTAACAAAGTATGAATGAGAAACTGAGCTATTCATAAACATTGAATTTCAAGCGCTTTCGAAAATATAGTGCATCGAATTCACTTGAACTTAGGGGTCTTTTTCTGGTGTTTTGTGGAGTACTTTTCTCACGTATCAGCTCAAGGCCGTTTTTATGTATCTAGAAGTCGTCTCCATACAGCTCAGACTATGACCAATCTTTGCCTCCATTTGATCGATCCACCTAGTTCGCTATGCTTTTCTTTTTCTTGAGCCTTCCAAATCACATTCAAGAACCATTTTCAAATGTTTGCCGTCTGTTATTCACATGCCCTGCCGATCGTAGCTGTCCAATTTCAGCTATACGTTGAATCTCCAAGTAGCTGTTGAAAACTGTGGTTTATACGCCGTAGATTAATTTCTTATGGTGACGTATTACTTTTCTTGTATCCTTATCCGTGGTCATAAGTGAATGAATACATGAATTCATGAACCTCCACGATATCGTCGCCACGCACCCTCATTCGAGTGGGAAGATGTTATATTTTAAAGCCTTTCCCTCTCATACATTTTGTTTCGACGGATTTACTCTCAGTCCGATCTCAGTTTGATTAATCCGTCTTTATGAGCTAGAGCTGTTTGACTTTAGCTGTCTTGTTGGGCAGTTTGAGGCAACTTAGCTATTCATACCATGTGATACAGAACGTCGACGAACATTTTACCTTAAAACTAATAGTTTTTAGATTTCGCTTGGTTTCGAATTTTCCTTGATTTTGCGCTTGGTATCTAGGAATACTTTTTTCTGCAAAAGAACTATAATTTAATTATCCTTTAGAATTTTTACTAAATATAGTTATTATTTGATTTGAGTACAATAAATCTTATCATTAGTTCTGATTCATGTTTCTCTCACCGATCCTTCCTTATGAAAATTTTTTCTTAAGCCCTGAACTCAAGTTGTAGACAGAAACGCATGGTATTTACTTCTAAGGGCATGTGATATATGATTTTGGAACTAAATACCATGCGTCTCCATCGGGTGATGACAATTTGATGGAGACGCATGCTTTTCCGAATGATTTATTTTTTTAAAGTCTGATATTATACCCGTCCACATTTTTTAAAATTCTGAAAAAATACAGCGTAGTGTACTCATAAATGATTTATTTTTGGTTTGAAATCTAGAATGGTACCAAGATTGTAAGTGCGGTTAAAAAAATTCGAAAATTTTGAACATTTTTTCACATGAAATACATTTTGAAAAATTCTGAAAAAAATCAGAAAGGTTTCCCATAATTCCTAAAAAATTTCCGATTTTTATCAAAATTTTTTTTAATAAATTAAATAAAATGAAAATTAAAAGAACTACCCTAGCTCCACCAATATGGCAGTTAAAGGGTTAAAATTTTGAGAAAATCATCTCAAATATAAACCCTTTCAAACAGCATATGTCAATTTTTGTTCTGTTTGGGGGCAGTTTTTATATGAAAACCCGGCTACACCCTTTAATTAATTCTTAATGATGATCTGTGGCACTGAAAAGTGCCTTGAAGTGTCACGACCAACAGTATCTGATTTAGGATTTCCACTCTCAAGAATTTAGGAACAAAAGGAGGGGGATTCAATAGATGGAAGAGGCGCAAAGATTTGAAAGAAAAATGCATCATCCACAGTATTGACACTGTAAAACAAATTCTAAGTACGAAGGAAGTATGAATTGTCAAGTTATTTACACTCTTATATAAGTACTCTATTGTTCATGGAACTTAATTAGAAAAATCTTTCAGGGAGGGGAGTGTTAAAAGCCAACTACCCCCCACCCCTACGCACGGGCCTGAATTCTGAATTTTAGATCAGGGTTCTGGATCTAAATGTTAGATCTGAACTCACAACTCCTGAATTTTGGAACTGACTTCTTAACCAAAACCTTTTTTAAAACCATGCATGCATGCTGGAACTAGATTCGGAACTTGGATTCTGGAACTGGACCTTGTGCGAAATTCAAATTTAAAATTCAGTTCTTGAAATGTTCCCAAAGGATTATGCGAAGTTTTCCTGTACTGAGTATGTAAATCCACAAAAACAACTTATTGAAAGATGGCTTTTTGGTCAATGTTTCTTTACAAAATATTTATTTTGCGTCAAAAGCCGACGTTTCGAAGGAATATCCCTTCATCTTCAGGGCAACTATAAGGTTAACATACATGATTAGTCACAGTTTTCACATTATACAATTTCATAACAAATTGTTTACTCACAAACGACAACAAATATTTTTCGTCAAGTGGATTGGAACATTTAAAATGATCAAAAACGGGAACGGCTACTCTACACTGAAAGCACAAACGGTGTGAAAACATTAATTTGAACGAACTACGATCTGAATTTGTATGTTTGTTTTAACTTACACAGTCACTTCCCCCGCACATCAAACCAGATTAAACATTGAAATATTTCTTAGTCATGGCTGATAATAGAGCAAAAATCAGAAAGAGATAGATGAGCAGCAATAGACAGCGAAAATGAGGAGATGAACACGTAGAAAAAGAAAGATACTGTTGTTAATGTGAGAGAGAGTACAACAAACCAGAGTATGCTGCATTTAAATTATGTGTATCGGTTCTAAAGTTAATGGTGGAACCATCTGTGAAAATGTGACACATTTCTAAAATTTGCAGTGCATTGATCCTATTATCTTGATCTAGAATCTTTGCACTGTCCAAATCAAAAATGTGCTCAGATTCAATCACGTGCACCATTAACGCTGTCTTTTTATATTCATCCGTTTTGCTCTCACTCTGATCGGTGCCCGACGAGACGAATTTTTGGTACCGCTGTATCAAAGAGCGGTGTCCAGACAACCGCTGTTTCAGTTGCTGCGTGGTTAAGCCAATGTATGAGCTATCGCATTCTGTACACGGAATGCGATAGATTACATTGCGCCTTAGAAACTTCGAAGTGGAATCCTTGAGCCTCGAAAAAAGTGATGCGTTAGTTTTTATGCACTTAAACCCCAAACGCACATTCTTGTGGTTCCTCTGAATAATCTTAGCCAGAGCTGGGGTAAGTGCATCCACATGGTGAAGCGACCGGTACACCATTTGGTCGCTGTCGCTTTTGTTTCGGTTGTCATCGTTCAGTTTGTTCACAAATCTATTTATAAGTCTGTTGATGAGTGAACTTGGATAGTTGTTGCGGATTAAATAATCACGCACTGTTTTCTTTTTCTCAGTTACAGATTTGCACGTTGACAACCGAAACACTCTCCCAATGAAACCAGTGGCCGTGTTTAGCTTTTGCGAAAGTGGATGAAAGGAGAGAAAATTCAAAATTCGTCCCGACGCAGTAGGTTTTTTGTACCAGTCGGTGACGATTTTTTGCTCCTCTGTTCTTATTAAAAGCATGTCTAAGTACGGCAGTTGGTTGTTTTCTTCCACTTCGCATGTAAATTGAATATGAGAGTTGTATGCATTCAATGCGTTACTCACATATTCAATTCTGTCTCTTGGGAGAGCGGTGACCAAATCATCAACATATTTTTTGAAAAATGGAATGGGCATACCGATCGTCCCCATCACTTGATCGAGCAAGGATTCCATTACCAGATCGGCAAGTGCAGGTGACAATGGATTACCCATCGCAGTGCCGGAGGTTTGCCTGTAGTAAGTGCCACGGAAGACAAAATAACTGGAGGAGAGATTGAAATCGACTAGTTCAGTGAATAAATCACTATCTTTGATGGTTGTATTTTTCTCGATCGAACTCCAATTATTTTGCACCGCTTTTATAACCAGGTCTCGGGGAATGCAAGTAAACAAACTAACGACATCGAAAGAAACCAATACGTAGTTAGGTGGAAGGGTAACGTTGTTTATGAATGAACAAAACTCATAAGAGTTTTGAACATTGTATTTGTTCTGGTCAATCGATTGTCGTATTATGTTTGCAAGAAATTTTGAGAGATGATATGTTGGGCAATTAATGCACGACAATATAACTCTCAGTGGAATATTAGGTTTGTGTATTTTTGGAAGTCCGTAAATTTTTGGACACGTTGCATTGTGTGTTATTAACCGAGACCTGGTGTTTTGGTCGATCATTTTTCGATCGTATAAAGCATTCACCAGTTTATTGTTCTTCGTTTGGACTTTGTTAGTCCAATCAGAATCAATCCTCTCGTATGTACTCTGGTCACCAACAAGGGCTTGCATTTTGTTTTCATATTCTTCTTTTTTCATTATTACAGTTCTGTTTCCCTTGTCAGCTGGCAGAACACAAACATCAGGATTGTCTCGAATGAACTTTTTGCTGATGTGATATGCTTCGATCAAAAAACGATCGACGGCACTGGTAGACGAATTGAATAAACCGTTCTTCCTTTTGTTCACGTTTGGAGTTCGATCGAGAAAAATACAACCATCAAAGATAGTGATTTATTCACTGAACTAGTCGATTTCAATCTCTCCTCCAGTTATTTTGTCTTCCGTGGCACTTACTACAGGCAAACCTCCGGCACTGCGATGGGTAATCCATTGTCACCTGCACTTGCCGATCTGGTAATGGAATCCTTGCTCGATCAAGTGATGGGGACGATCGGTATGCCCATTCCATTTTTCAAAAAATATGTTGATGATTTGGTCACCGCTCTCCCAAGAGACAGAATTGAATATGTGAGTAACGCATTGAATGCATACAACTCTCATATTCAATTTACATGCGAAGTGGAAGAAAACAACCAACTGCCGTACTTAGACATGCTTTTAATAAGAACAGAGGAGCAAAAAATCGTCACCGACTGGTACAAAAAACCTACTGCGTCGGGACGAATTTTGAATTTTCTCTCCTTTCATCCACTTTCGCAAAAGCTAAACACGGCCACTGGTTTCATTGGGAGAGTGTTTCGGTTGTCAACGTGCAAATCTGTAACTGAGAAAAAGAAAACAGTGCGTGATTATTTAATCCGCAACAACTATCCAAGTTCACTCATCAACAGACTTATAAATAGATTTGTGAACAAACTGAACGATGACAACCGAAACAAAAGCGACAGCGACCAAATGGTGTACCGGTCGCTTCACCATGTGGATGCACTTACCCCAGCTCTGGCTAAGATTATTCAGAGGAACCACAAGAATGTGCGTTTGGGGTTTAAGTGCATAAAAACTAACGCATCACTTTTTTCGAGGCTCAAGGATTCCACTTCGAAGTTTCTAAGGCGCAATGTAATCTATCGCATTCCGTGTACAGAATGCGATAGCTCATACATTGGCTTAACCACGCAGCAACTGAAACAGCGGTTGTCTGGACACCGCTCTTTGATACAGCGGTACCAAAAATTCGTCTCGTCGGGCACCGATCAGAGTGAGAGCAAAACGGATGAATATAAAAAGACAGCGTTAATGGTGCACGTGATTGAATCTGAGCACATTTTTGATTTGGACAGTGCAAAGATTCTAGATCAAGATAATAGGATCAATGCACTGCAAATTTTAGAAATGTGTCACATTTTCACAGATGGTTCCACCATTAACTTTAGAACCGATACACATAATTTAAATGCAGCATACTCTGGTTTGTTGTACTCTCTCTCACATTAACAACAGTATCTTTCTTTTTCTACGTGTTCATCTCCTCATTTTCGCTGTCTATTGCTGCTCATCTATCTCTTTCTGATTTTTGCTCTATTATCAGCCATGACTAAGAAATATTTCAATGTTTAATCTGGTTTGATGTGCGGGGGAAGTGACTGTGTAAGTTAAAACAAACATACAAATTCAGATCGTAGTTCGTTCAAATTAATGTTTTCACACCGTTTGTGCTTTCAGTGTAGAGTAGCCGTTCCCGTTTTTGATCATTTTAAATGTTCCAATCCACTTGACGAAAAATATTTGTTGTCGTTTGTGAGTAAACAATTTGTTATGAAATTGTATAATGTGAAAACTGTGACTAATCATGTATGTTAACCTTATAGTTGCCCTGAAGATGAAGGGATATTCCTTCGAAACGTCGGCTTTTGACGCAAAATAAATATTTTGTAAAGAAACATTGACCAAAAAGCCATCTTTCAATAAATTACAACAAAGTGGTCGTACCGTCTTCACAACACAAAAACAACTACTATAAGATTGATTGTTATATATTTTTACTCTTATTTGTTTCAAGCTAGTTTATTGTATGGCAGAATAGGTTTGTCATCAATAACTCAAATATAACTTGAAATCGAGTCAATAAGTCACCCACCTATTTATCAGTTTCTCGGATAAAAGATTTTCCAAATAAACACACCTCGAAAAAGCCTTGTGTTTTTACATTTTATAAGATGCAAATAAATGGAGCGTCGTAGTTCACGCAAATTTAAGTTCAAGAATATGTACATGAAATTCATTGAAATAAAAAAAATAGTGAGCGATAGCGGCAGACTTGAACAGAGAATCATTGGAACACAAAGTCCTTCCGTTAATTGACTGAGCCACCGAAGCACACATCTGCTTTGCTGGTAAGCGGTGCATATAATGAAATGGAAATAAATTCATTCTCATCCAACATGAAAGCATTACAAATGGATTCATCTGTCATTTAACAAACTCGGTCTTAATGTATTGCATCATATTTAGGATCAGGTCACGGTAAATTTCAAATATTTTTGGTGTGTATAAAATACAAACCTATTCCTAATCCACCTAGCGGTGTGATAATACTTTTCTCTTTCATCAACCCAGTCAGTGAGTTTTGACGTTTACTATTATATCTGGCACTTGAAGACCGTGGCCCTTATTACCGGTGTCACTACACGGTGAAAACCAAGTGAAGTGACTGTGACTTTTATTATGGGTATCACTTCACGGTGGAAATCAAGTGAAGTGAATGTAGGTCCTTATTACGAAAGTCGCTTCTGAGACAAAAGTAATTACTTGAATGAACTTGATGTCATTATAAACATCACGCCACCAACATTTTGTTGAAAAAATTAGTTTTTTCCACCACAGTGATCACTTCACTATGCGTGATACCGGTAATAGGTAAAATCAAGTGAAGTGACATGTGAGTGAAGTGAATGTGAAAGTGGAGTGAGAACGGTAATAAGGGCCCGTAAGTGACAGCCACACTGTACAGCGGGGAAAAAACAATCAAAAAATTAATAATTTTATAAAAACATGAGCAAATATATTCAAAATTAGTATTTCTTATGCAAATTTGTCTGTAGAATCGATTTGTGATAGTTAGAAGATCCGCAAAATTCACTATTATGCCCGTTTTGCTCCAATTCCTCTTTTTTTCTGATTTTATTTTGAAAACTAACTGTGAAACTTAGGAAAAAAATTAATTCCACCAATCGGAAGGTATTCCTGACATGCTCATAAGTTAGAGAAATGGATTGTTTTTAATAAGATTAACCGCAAACAACTGTTATTCTGTTTTACCCCCAGTCATCTTCTTCCCAATTTTCCGATAAATATAATTTTATGTTGAATTCAGATTTACAATTCCGAAGCAGATCCAATATGACCTACCAATATTGGTTCATATTACGTGCAAAACATCTGTGAGCCTGTTTAACCCGTTTTACCCCAATTTATTTCATAAGTCGTATTTCTGGTTAAACTTTCTTTCGCATACCGAAAGCAGGCTGATTGCGGTTGATAAAAATCGATTGATATTACGAAGAAAGACCTGAAAATTTGATGACAAATGAATTCAATGTGGAGCAAAATCTTAAGACTCAGTTAAAGGATAAATTGAGGTAAAACGGTATAGCAAGATTCGTGCTGGCATTGAATTCATTTGTAATCCTATTTTCAGGTCTTTCTTCGTAATATCAATCGATTGTTATCAACCGCAATCAGCTTGCTTTCGGTATGCGAAAGAAAGTTTTACCAGAAATACGACTTATGAAATAAATTGGGGTAAAACGGGTTAAACAGGCAAGTACTGTCATTCCAATTGTGTTTTATTGGATCACAGATGTTTTGCACGTAATATGAACCAATATTGATAGATCGCATTGGATCTGCTTTTGGATTGTAGATCATATTTCAACTGAATATTATAACTAGTAAAAAATGAGGTAAAACGGTGCAACGAGTTTTCTGCTGTCAATAAAACTATATGCAATCGATTTGTTAGACTTTTTTACATCGGAAACACTCTATTCGCTTTTCTGTAAGTACTTCGGTTTCATGTTATATAGTTAAGCTTGAATACAATGCAGTATAAAAAGGGAACTTGGGGTAAAATGAACATGATAGCGTTTCGTGCGGTCCTTCTAAATACATGGAATCGATTTTACTGACCATTTCACACCAAAAAGTGTTTTGTGGTCAGCTGTATAAGCCTCCCAAAAAAATCGTCGCGTTTTTTGTGCATTTTTCCCCACTGTGCACTGCTTCAAAGGAATGGCAAAGAGAAGTGAGGAAGCAATTTCTCTGACATTACCCATCCACCTTTTATAATCTTCAAACTCTCAAAGCTGGTAATCTCCTAACCAATCCTAGTTTCCGGTTCACTATAAGTAGACTGAAACAAAAGAGCACGCGACCACAATACGATTTGCTATGACCATAGAATTGCCTACGGGTTGCAAGTAGTTTTGTTTTGAAGATGGCTTCGTTACCTACGATAAGCACTGTTGTTATCAGGAAAACCGTCCCCGTCAAAATTTTATCATATATTCGACGTGATTATGACAAGACCGGAACGACAAAATCTTTTGCCAAGTGCCGCACTGTTGTCTAGATAGCAAGCGCGGAATCTTGAAGATTTACGCAAAATCCAAAGGTGCCTTACGATGGATTTTGTCGTCGACGTGACGCACTACATTAGTCGAAGCTTGTTAGGTAATTCAATGATTTTAAAAGTACACCTCTCCGGACGGAGTTCAGTAGATCAAGGTTTCAAGGAACCGAATATCGATTTAGATAAAGATGAAATGGCTTAGTAATTGAATGTAAGTAAATAATTATCTTTTGGTAGAATTTGACCTCCTGCTTCACTTCGTTTATTTAAATAAACTGCTTTGCTGCAATAAGGACATACATTCTTTACAGCTTTCAACAGACCATAGTAATACGCAATGAAAATTCAATGAAAAAATATTCCTTGCTGGATATTGATTACAAGACTTATTTTTTGTCCATCACTATTACGATTAAACCCAATTAAACGCTATTTAGCAGGAATTTGATTTATAGAAGTACCAAGAATGCAGGAGTTAGTTTCACCCGAGTAGTCAGTAAACGAAGCGCTTGTTTGTTCTTATTATTTACTGAGATCGCCATCGCTAATCCTGCGCTTCTGTTACTTTTGACACAAACTAAATAAGTGATATGCAACAGTTTTCCTGGCATAAAGAAAATTATATTCACGGCTTCTGTGCTTCATGAAGGCTTTAATACCAGCAAAATGTACCATCTGTGTATATGTGTGTAGTATAATTACTTCCACAAGCTTTCTGTTTGTGTGGTTCTTTTTGACAGGTGAGGCATCCTTTTTGTAAGCGATGAAGTTGTTCACTCACAATCGAAAGAGAAAGTAAACGAAGAGAATTTTTCATCTACACTCAGAACCTAATCTAACGTTCATCGATAAATAATACAAATCCATCTTCAAGCAGAGATGACATTTCACTAGAGTTATACACCAGGGCGTAGGTTTGAATTCTACACTGCGGATACATTTAGTGTGCTCCACACAAAAAGGAAAGCGCACTTCTTCTCAGTGTCCATTAGACAGACTTTAAGTGCATGCTTGTGTTGAAAGAAGCTGGTGCGAGAGAATAACAATCTCTTCGCACGAATCGCTCTCCCGTGCTCTCACCTAAATACACCCAAGTGATCACTGGCGCGTGATGGTTAGCGAACACTTCTATGAATTTTAATTAATAGAGAGCAGATCTGACCTTGTTATGAAAAATTAGCAAGGAAAACCGAAAATTTAACGATAAATTGTTTTATTTTGCTGATTTTTTGTTTGTCTTTACCGCGCATGTTCCTTGGAGATGGCTTAACCGATTTTAACAAGTCTAGGCCCGTTTAAGAGCTGTTATTAGTCCATCGATCAAGTTCAAAGATCAAATGGCTGTGGCTTCTGGTTTCAGAAATATGATGATATAAGTGACCTAACCGACAAGTTTCTCGGAGATGGCTGAACCGATATTAACAAACTTAGGCTCGTTTAAAGGCTACTATAAGGCCATTGATCAAGTTCGAAAATCAAATGGCTTTGACTTTTGATCCGGAGATATGATGGTATAAATGACGTAACCGACAAAACACACAATTTTTTACCGCTCTAATGCAAATAAGGGCACCAATATTTTGGGATCACCTCTAATTTCTTGAAGCGGTAAAGCTCAAAAGTTTAAGCACCTCGAAAAAAGTTCTCAGTTAATGTTTGAAAGTTTCCGATCTGGAAAAATCTCCATAGAGGGGGGTGCATGAGATTTCCGAAATCGAAAAACTTTTTTTGATGCCAAATATCTTAGAATTGCATGAAACGTCGAGATTTAGTGTCATCTCAAAAAAAAAATTTTTTTGAAAAAATCTACTTTCTGGGACTGATATTTTTTCTAAGTCCCAGAAAGACGATTTAAAAAAAATTTCGAGACAACAGTAAATCTCGACGTTTCATGCAATTCTAAGACTTTCGGAAAAACAAAGTATGTAAAGTGGCTTTTAGTTACAAAGTCTTCATGTTTATAAAGTTTCATCAAAATCAGAGAGGGTTCTGCCGACATTTGTTCGAAAAATTCGTCAACGGAAAAGTCAACGGAGCACCAACTTATGGTCTACGTGGTTTATGGACGATCCCTAAAGTGTTTCTCCAGCTAAATCTACCTGGTGTTAAAAAGTTTATCGCGCCTGCACCTTAATTTGAGTGTGAAGTGTTTCCAATTAGAAAACAGACCTTTTCTAAAAACAAAGTGAAATTTTCTAATACCGCCTTGACTTGTACTTATGATAAGAAACAGTTCTTTACAGTCCTCCATCCAAGTGTTATCATTCGTTGACATTAGGATTCGGTACATCAAAATGAGTAGGTATGTGTACTTACATTGGCCATTCCGTAGGCAAACACCACCATCCATCCCCAGCCTCCATCGGGTGATCGTAGCTGTGCCGGTTCCGCCATTCTACCGGTTTGTGAAGCACGATCTGCTCACCTGACGACGAAATTTCACTGAGGGACTAATAAAAGCAATCCACTCAGTCACGTAGACACCGTCTGTTTCTATCCAAATGCAGCTCGTTGTTTATGACTCTAAATGATGCTGCAACTATTCCGGTTTAAAAAGTAATCGCCTAAAACTTACTATCACTCTGAATAACACATTGACTATTTAGTCCGAAAACTCATATCACATTTGCCAGCTCGTTATGATTATTCATTCATTTAATTTGGTGTAAATTATTCTTTGGACAAACAATAAACTTTCCATACACGCAACGATGTTGTACGCGAAGCACTCCAGAATGCCATTATCACATTTGATTGGTCTGATTACGTCTGTTTATTACACTTGGTTCCGACTGCCCCCGCACAAATCACTGTCCCAGTTCTAAATCACGACTGTTCCGCAATGACCTATTTCCAACCACACAAACCGTTCACCGCTTCAGATTCAGATTCAAAACAGTGACTGGATAAGAAGACATGGTTCCGAATCGAACTTAGCTTCTGTTACTACTGGAAACAACGTTTCTCGAACGAAAAACACCAAACTCCGACCGGCTGATAGATGGATAAACAAAAGGGGAGCTCCCCGTTGTCGTCCGAGTTCTCCATTGGACTGGAGCTAACCTACCGTGGGCGCTACTCAAAATGCGCTGACGCGAAACCAACTCACGCGCGCTACCTCGTCGACGGTCGTCAAAGAGAGTGCACATGCGCGCGCGATAACAAAACGGTTTATCTATCGGTCTGTAGGACAAAATAGGAACTGCTCAGTCGCAATCTGTGTTGACAAAAGTGCAAGAACGAAAGAGAAACCTAATCAGTAGAAAAAAAAGAGTCAAATTTCGGTACTACACTCCGGTGCGAAACTTGATCCTCGACTTTTGGTGCTGAATCTGATCCAATTTCGTCTACGGCTTGGGTAACAGATGGGCACGAATCTAAGTTTGGTCCGGTATCAAGCCAAACTTCTTTCATCCCGAGGTTTGGGTTTACAATAGCAGCATTGTAAGACCCCCGTCTTAACCTCTGGACCACCGGTCCTGGACATATTTTGCAAAAATAAATATTTGTTTCAACGAATTATTTAGACATTCTTTATCATATTACTTCCCAATGTATACTGTAGAAAAAATTGCTTTCATGGCGATTTGAGCACATGTCGTTTTCCATCGAAGAAGAAAAATCGGTTTTTGTCGATCTAAGGGTGCAATGATACCTTTCTCATTACCCGAATTATATGAGTAACCGATGCAGATTTAATTTCGGAATTTTTAAACTACTACTTTCGGTACATCCGGCACAAGAAATCCGGCTCCGACACAACCGACCAGGCGCGTATACAAGTTCAAACCCTTATTTAATCCACCTAGTGGTGTAATGATGCCTTTCTCATATTACTTATATTTTAAAAAATATTACTGAGTTCAATCTTGAATAAAATAAGAATTTTTTTTTGGGTATGAATTAACATAATCATTTCAATTTGTAATGTAAATTATGTCAAGTTAATAAGAATTTTTCTTTATTTTGGATCGTCGCACTAAATAATTAAACACACGTTACCCTATAGCTCTGAAACCGGAAGTCCGACCCGGATGCAATTAAACAGCAACCTATGAGACTATACGAACTTTTATTTGAGCCTATTTGTGGAAATCTATCAAATCATCTCAGAGAAAATTTAATGAGCATCGTTTTAAAATGTTTGACCACTATTTTCTTTACTTCTGGAACCGGGAACTTGGAATCAGTATAGCCGAAAGTTCGTCTAGTAAGTAACTAATACAGCCTACAAATTAAATTACAGTTTTAAGCCAAACCTAGAAGAATTTACCCTTTTTTGCAGCGTCGCTCTAAATGACGGTATGAAATTCAATAGCAACCTAGGGGACTACGAGATTTTTTATTTTATGAGTGACATTATTTGACACATACTCACACACATATACGCACAGGCACATACATTGCTCAGATTGATGAACTGTGTCGTTTCATCTGAAAAATATCAATTTTAACGTGGGAACTCTAAACGATATACGAAATAGAACAAAGCACGCTGCGAACGGAGCAAAGCCGCACGTACCGACGCATACCAGTTTTGCATCATCATTTAGAATGACGATTTAATGTTTTGACAATCATCGCCGTATAATTTTGGAACCGGAAGTCGTATCTGGATGAAATTAGGAGGTATATTTAAAGACAACGAGAGCTTTAATTTGAATCATGATTCGGGAATAGCGATTAAACCGTTACTGAGAAATCGAAGTGAGTACCGTTTCAGGAGATTTTTTTACTATTAACGGTGCTTTCAGAAGCGAAAACCGGGAACTAGTAGTCCCAAAGTAGTTTTATATATTCACTAACTAACTAACTAACTTTATATATTTCACTTGTGAAAAAACACTCATATAATCGAAAATTTTCCATAATCGCACTGTAACACCGGAGCCGGAATTCGGATCTTTTCGAGGACTTTTTTAAGAATTTTAAGACCTTTTATTTTCATCTTAGTTTGTGAAAATCGGTGAAGAAATTTCCGATAAAATTGAGTGCGCATTTTTAAATAAATTTGCACATATTTCCTCATAACTCCAGAACCGGAAGTCGGATCCAAATGAAACTTAGGAACTTTGTATGGGACCTTACGACCTTTCATTTGAATCTGAGTTTGTTGAAATCGGTTTAGCCATCTCTGAGAAAACTGAGTGACATTCTTTGTCACATACACACACAGACGTTTTATAATCTCTACACGGAACGACCGAAATCAGCATTTTCGCGAAAAATTTAGTTGATTTGCTGATTTTAGTTAGTTATTTTTTGAGACAACTAAAAACATCTTACTTTTGCTAAATTAGATTTTTTATTCTCATTCCCCTAATAATAATAAAATATTTGTTGAAATGACTATTTTTTAGTTGAATTCACAAATTAAACGTGCTGTCTTTTCTTAGCTAAGGCACATTTCATTTCCATTCAACTAATTTTTTAGTTGAATTAAAGAAATAAAATGCTATTTTCAACCAATATGAATGGTTGAATTGGCTTCTGCAATCTGCAGCTATATGGCGCCCTGTTACCGAAACGGTAACACCTTAATGACTACTAGCCACTAGATGGCACACTACTGCCGACAAAATTTCAGACGCGGTTGTCTTTTCTATATTGGCAGGTATAAATACGATGTTGTATTAGAGAAAAAGACATAAACGAAACATAAACATCTTTTTGAATTTTTTTCTTCTATTCTTCATTTTCTTCTATTCTTCTGTTTTCTTCATTCTCACTGAAAACTTTGAGCACTCGGAAAACAAAAACCAAATACAAGTAGTACACCGGACGGCGCAGCTCGGAAGGTTTGAAGATACAAAAAAACTTCATCACAATTAGAGTGAAACATTCGAAATTCACTTCACTGTAAAAACATTATTACGCACAATCGCTTCAAGAGCGCACAAATTCTGAATAAATACGATTTCCACTAACAGTTTACGACATTTTTACATATCGGTTTAGAAATTTAAATAAAGATATATCGAACACATGCGAAAAACATCAAAACAATTTTCAAGCAGTTTCAATAAGACTGTCCTTTTTAGCTTTTTAATGGATTGTTTTGCTTTGACACTTCTCATGAGTTTTTGGCTAATAAACTTGTTAATAATACCCATTTCAGTTTTGTTTTCTTTGTGCTGTCCTTCAGTAATGATGGTGATAGATAAATAGAAACAAATTTTCTGATTTTAATAACAAAATTAGTTGTCAATGAGAATTTCGTGTTGGATTAAAATATTGCTGGTTTATGTCCAGAATATTCACCAACTAAACACATTCTCTAAAAATAAGAGTTTTTTCAGCAAAGTAAATTCTTAATTTTAACTAATTTTATAGTTATATTTATTTATCCGGCTTATTATTTATAGTTATTTTGGAATTTTTTTGTTAAAATCAACTAATTCAAAAACAGTAATACGAATTAGGCGCAGAGCTAATTTCGGTCGTTCCGTGTACGAAATGAGTCGAATGGTGTATATAAAGCTCGGCCCTCCGGGCCTCTGTTGTAAAGTCGGTTTTTCACATCGATTGCATAGCCTTTCTATATAAGAAAGGCAAGAAATAACATAACAATAATGATTTTCAAAAAATCAGGTTATTTTTTATTAAATTACTGAAAAAAATCCTTATCGAGTCCTACACTTAAAAAAATGACAAAAAAAATTGAAAAACGATTCACAAAACAATTATTGTTTTTGATAAAATTTTGTCCCATTTTCCCAACCAACTGATCAAATATTGCAATATGTGCACGCACATTCAAAGAAAAAAAGTTCTATGAACAAAACCTATTTTTTGTCCAAAATGAGTGTTTTTTTCCAGTGTCTTTTTATTAAAAACTAAACTAAACTGGAAGTCGAAGTCATCCCAGACTCCAATGGACCTTAATTTTTGAGAAAATTTTACCGAATACCCTGTTGCTAGTTGCCCGATATTTGCAGAAAGTACCACTGCAGGATAAGAAAAAGTTTTTGTTAGAAAAACCTTTTTCCCTTCAAAACGCCCATCCTACAATATATGGAAGGTTGGTAGGGAACATAATTTTCGACAAAAATTATGGGACAAAATTTCATTCAAATAAAGAACGTTTTTTTTTTGTTATTTGACTTCAAATTTTTAAGATCGATTTTTTCAGTATAAAATTAGTAATTTTTTCATTATTTTTAATTTGGATTATTAGACTTATATTCAATGAAATTTTTCTAAGTAAGCTAAGGCGGACAGTTTCAGGAAACAAAAACATTGTTCTACATTACTGATACTTTTTGCAAATATCGAGCAACCAGTAGTCTTTAAAATCTCCTTTAAATTGAGATTCATTTAATTCTTAATGGTAATTTAGTTTACGATACAAAAGATACTAAAGTTTTTTCTCATCAAAATAAAAAACGTTTTTTTTTTGTAAATTGATTTTAAATTTTGTTGTCATTTTTTTTCAGTGTAAGACTCGATATGGAAGTTTTTCAGTATTTCTATTGGAAAATTTAACTTATTTGGTTAAAATCACTAATATAATATTTTTTAGAGGCTTGTTCATTTGTCATCAACTATTTGAATAAAAATGGTTAAAAAAAATTTAACATTTTTCAAAAGACAGTCTAGTACAATTTTGCAAAAACAAAGGATGCAATGTGATATTTTTAAACAAAGTCTGAATGTTTAGAAAGTTTCATTCAAAATTGGAAAAATTTTACTGTGAATATGATTTAGCGCGAAATTCGTCATATTTAAATCAATTATAAAATGAAAAATTTTCAACAAACAACTTTGTTCTAAAAAATGTTCAAATAATTACATATATATTTTCATGCATATGGAAATTAATCATCATGTTCTGAATCAGGAATCAGGAATCATTTTACATGTTATTGAATATAAATTTGTGTGAAATACGAAGCTCCATTTATGCGCATTTTATAATATGTAAAATAACTGAAATTCTTAACAATGGCGATGTCAATGTTGCAGAACAGACATATTCTTACATTATGAGCTATGTTATCGATCGTTTTGCGCCTAAGCAATCCAGTTGGAAATCAACCAAATCGAAAGAGCAATCATCGATGCAAAATTAAATTGGTTTGCATTAAACATTCAATTAACAGAGCTGTATCTTTTATGCAGTGCTTAGTTTTGCGATTAAATTTTATTGAAACGTACAGAATTGTAAAGTAATTTTATGTTTAGTTGTCTACTCCAAATATGTGCATGAAAATAGAAATACATTCACAAAACATTTTTATCTGTGTAGCATTGAAGCAACACTCTAAGCATGGAGAATTCATCCTATGACAAAATTACGCGCAGATAAATCAAACGTACAAGAGGACCGTGAAGCGTTGCCATAATAATTATTTACGAAACGTAAACTCAAGTCGAATCCTAAGAAATTCTGGAACTATGTTAACGAGCAAAGTCAAGAATTTTAGCTACTTTCGTCAATTCGTTACGGAGAATTCACAGGTTCGAGTCCGCTGGAGATTTGTCAATTATTTTCCCAGAAGTTTGTTAGTATTTTGCCTGTTGATAAATTGTTACTGCATCATGGTGCGGTGTGTCATTTCTGAATCAGCCCTTAAATGCGATTCAGTTTGGACGATAACACCGTCCTGTTGGTAGTCAGTAAAACAAAGGCTATACCGGCGATTGTTGTTTAAGTTGTACGAGAACATTCACCAATATTCAATTCACAATCTTAGCACACAACACAGGTCAAAAATGTAATCTCGGAACATTCAAGTTCATTGTTAAAATTTGATGACACTTTGTTTCAAACTATGGTCCCGGGTAGGCGGTTCAATGCATAGTGCACTGGTCTTACAAACACTCTGAATCGGCTGCGAAGTCTGTTGAAACAGAAGGTCAAATTCCACTACAGGAATGCAATACCAAGGCTTTGCTTATGTTTCAAACTATCGATAAATACGATAAGTGAATAATTAATAAATTTACTTCGAAAAATTAAACGACCATCATCTTATTTAGATTAGGTTTATACTGTAGTTCAATAAAGTCATTCTTTGTAAACGCGTCCAGTTGACATGAAAAACATACTCTCATTTTTGAGAGTATGAAAATATACCCGTCAAATACAGTACTTTCGTTTTACAGTGTAAGCGATTCCGCCAATCTATGCGTATATGGAAATCTACAAGAGCGTAAACAAACAAAAATAACCCCAAACAACCGATGTACCGTATGTTTACAAAACAAGTAGATCAATCAAGGCTATAAGCAATGCATGAACATTATTTGATACTCATTTCGCACAAATGTGAAGTACTGAAACATCGCCGTTTCAATGAAGCCGGTTTTAAATTACACAAAACTTGCACACAAAAATCTTATTTATGTCTTAAAAACAGCTCTCAAATGAACTTTATCTGTCTACCTAGGACACGAAATATTATAGACATATTGTTGAACAATTTCATCACATTTCATTCTCTATTTAAAAAAATACTTTCCCGTTTTACAGCGACTCTCCATTGCATTTACACGCACTAGAGATGGGCAATTCGCTCCTGAGCTGTTCCAGTGAATCGAATCATTGAAGTGAGCTGACAGCTCACAGCTCTTTTTAAAAGAACCGCAGCTCACCAGCTCACTCATTTGCTACCCAGTTCACTGCATTATGACGCAGGGAACACGCTACGAGCTGATCGGATCTTCGGCTCTTTAAGAGATTCAATTTAGTCGACATCAATTGAAGATAAATTATTTCGCATGGCATTCATTGCATCATTGCAAATCAATGATTCAATTTCGATCATGCATTTGAAAAAAAACCGGTGCATAAGAAAAACGGCGCACAAAATGAACCTTAAGTTCAAAATAAAAGAGCTGATGAGCTGATACATCGAATCGGTTCACTTTGGTGAGCTGATCGGTTCGGAGCTGTTCACCAAAATGAGCTGTTTTGCACGCCTCTAACACGCACTAATACTTCTCGTTCATTGAATC